>NC_079489.1:53760874-54068182 GCF_020520425.1 Spinacia oleracea | reverse complement strand
ACAATCCCTTTTAACAACTTACATTAGAGCATGTTTATCAAACACCAAAATTTTGGACTTCAACCCAATAAAATATAATATTTTATATTTTCTCTCCCAAACACCAAACCCAACACCAACAATATTTAACAACATTTATCAAACACCATCTCTAAAATGTCACTTTACAATTAAAACACCATCTATAAAATGCCACTTTGCATTTTTTTTTTAAAAACAATATTGTTTGGTCCAATGTTACATGAAACGCGGGACGTTTCGGAACGTGGTACGGGAACGGGAACGCGGAACTCTCCATTAAAAGTTTCCGGAACGTTGTGTTAATTTATTTATTATTTATTTTTTTGGAATTTAAATTTTATAATACAAAATTACAAAAATTAAGCAATAAAATTATAATAATAAATAAAAGAAGAATAAAAATACTAAAAAAAAATAGAAGGGAAAGGGTCCACGGAGACTAGCCTGTAATCTTTATAAAAATGAAGGCCTCTTCTAAAGTTAATAAAGACTCTAAACACTTTAATATATAAAGAAATAATAAAGAACTAAAGCTGAAGGGGCCACAAGTCCCACAACTACGATTATCTGTGTAAAAAATATAAAGAAATAAAGATGAAAGGGCCACAACTATAACTATGATTATCTGTGTAAAAAACAAAGAAATAAAGATGAGAGGGGCCAGCTGTAACTCATTATAAAGAATCTTTTGCAAAAAAAAAAAAAAATAATACATAAAGAAAACCAAACATCTTCATCGTCTTCTTCAATGATGCGCCTCGTCTTCTTCAACGCCACAACCATTAACAGAGATGAAGCTTCAAATTCAACCTAGGAAACACCAAAAACTAAATCAAGCCTATCATATATCGGGTACGCCGCCTTCAACGAACTGGTACGAGTTCCGCAGTGAACCCGGGACGAGCGAACCCGGGGCGCGGAACAGGGCAACGTTCCGTGTTCCGGGTATCATTGGTTTGGTCCCCTCATATGCAACATGTCAAGTATTCTATGCATGAAATTGGTTTTCCATTTGGTGTTCATGAACACCAATTCTTAAATGGTTTCACTCTCTCTCTCCCTTTCTCTCTCATCTCTCTAACTATTTTATTGTATTTTATTCAATTCTCTCTCTTGAACACCAAAAATTGGTGTTTGATAAACATACTCTTATATCAGCATTCTACCCTTTTACTAAAAGATTTGCAGATCTTAATATTATCTCCGGTCCTTCCAGATAAAAAAGTTGCAAACTTAGTCATCATATTCATTTCCTTTTTCGGTTAAGGGACCACTGAAAGAGGTTTTCTTTTCTCGCTATATACACTTTGGCCAATAAATTAATTAAAACGATTGAATTTAAAGTTTGAAATTAAATAGCATCTTTCACCACAATGTGAAAGCTGGGCGGAAGCATAGAAGTCTCAAGAGGAAGAATAGTGTGGTGCCCTTTTTTGTTCGCGATTTTGTCTTTTCATTTCTGTATTTAGCAATTAGTTATTGCAGTTTGCAACTCCCTTTATGAAATACTCATACTTTGTGAAATCAAAATATCTATAATCAACAAGGGAAGCTTCAATTGCACCACTTTCAGTCCTGGAAGTTTCTCAAAACATCAAGTTGAAGTAAAAAGCTGTGAAAATTTAGCTAGCACTGTTTTGGTTGCAAGGATGCATTAATTTGTATTCAAGGTAATACATTAGGAGATGAAACTGTTAAGACCATAGAAAAAAAAACGCGGATACGGTCGCGTTCGCGGTAACGGTCACGTTGTCGCAGAAACCTCTTGTAACGGAAGAATAGAACGGATCGAGGCTGACGCGGTGTGAATTTTTTGAAAAAAACCACGTAACATTTCTAAGCCTAATTATTACATTTTTAGTCTAAAAAGTATTATATCAACACAATATAACCAAATCTATCATAATACGAGTGAGTATTATATTCTGTGAACAAATAAGCACTCGAAATATCATGTTTTATAAACTATATAACTAATTAAAAGAATATTTTTGATGAATTTATGTAAAAGAACGGTGTAACGGAGAAAAAAGCGTCTAACGCGGCGAGTCGCCGTTACGTAACGGACGACGCGGAGAGAAAGACGTGATTTTTGTCAAACCGTAACGTAACGGGTTTTCGCGGAACGGCAAATCCAAAATAGGTAACAGAACGGCCGTTACGTAACGGAACGGCCGAGTTTTAATTCCATGGTTAAGACTCTTATGAGAGTTATCTAATGACGAGGTCGATTAACTCAAACTCTGAGGAGCTTCCATTTCAACTTGGATACTAGTCAACAGTGTGAAATGAACCCTTTTACAGTTAACAGGAACTTATTTTTTCTAGGCTTCCAGAATGCTTTGACCCTATACATGGTACTGGGACAGTCTTTTTCATCACCAACGTATTCACATGGCTACTAAGTAAGAATTTAAGGACAGAGGAGAAGAGGCTTTCCCTGACAAATAAATCTAGTATCCTGAGTTACACATTTATTTCTGATAAAACAAAGTAGATCTGCTTCAAAAAAGGGAGGCTTCTATATAAACCAAGACTGGAGCAGCAACCTTCAGTTTACCATAGTTGGACACTATACTAAGTGCTTTCTTGATTGACAACACAAATGATGAAAGAGAAATTTATGGGAATTGATAGGTCGGAGAGTTTTTGGTAGACAAAAAGAAGAAAGAATTTCAAAACATGGGAAAAAAATTTGCAAGCCCCCTTGGTCAATCTAAATTCAAAGAATTTCAACTTCTCTTGATGTTAACCAAACAAGTTTAATAAATTCCTAAGAGTTGCAAAAGGAAGTAACTTCCCCTGAATTATATTTTCACTTAGGAATTAGCTTCCCATGTAAACAAGCACTAGAAGAAAATATGATTTCAAGAGATAATGGAGAACACAAAAAAAATACAACAGAAAGAAAAATCATGCAGGAAATTATCATTGAACAGAATTCAGGTTAGAATGACAGCTGAGAGCATGGATATTGTGACGATTTAGATGGATAATTTTCCTTTTTTCTATAACCTTTTTTATTCTATCTAGCATGATTACTTTGCATATTAGGAAATAATTTTCACTTGCCTTTAAATCCTCCCCCCAATGAGTTTTAACCAAACACCCCTCTCCCTTATCATCATTTTGTCTGTTATCCGTAGTGCCTCTTGCCTACTCTCTTTTTAGCGACCTTGACCGGCCACAAGCATACAGAAGCCACAAACATACAGAAGCCACAATGACAATTCTAACCTAGGTAGCACCGATACGGATACGGGAACGGATACGGGTACGGGTACGGGGACGGAAAACGGCAAAACCAAAACTTCTAAAAACGGGTACGGCTTGGATTCGGCAAAAAAAATTAAATAATATATATTACCTTAAATTTTTAATAGATATAAAATCTCCATCTAATTTTTGTAGAAAAATATACAGTGACGTTAAACCATGGAGTCATGGATTGAAAATATGGTGGGCCCTAATGAATAGAAAACTAGAAGCTACAGGATATTTAAAATTAGTTTAAATAATAATAATAAATAAGAAGAGTGGACTTTTTGACCCACTTTCTTTAATCCTTTGTCTTCTCCTTCAATCTACGGACCACCTTTTTTAATTCTCTCTCTCCTCCTTCATCAGTTCCATCGAAGAAAAGTAGAAAACTCAAAACCTTTGTTCTGTCACCATCAATTATCTACAATAACATCCATGATTCAAGATGCCCGCGGTCAGATCCTTGTTCATCCACGACTCGAGGTAGACGCTTCAATAAGTTTCCGGCCACCACGCAACCACCGGACCACCACGCAACCACCGGACCACCGCATCAAAAACTTCTCGCAACTCCATAGAATTGGTCGCTTAATAATGCCGACTTCGATCCCTAACCATTCATCCTCTTTCATGTATGTTTAGTGCTTGAATTTTTAGATTTAGTGTTACAAACCCTAGATTTGAGAAAAAAAGGGGAAGAAGAAGGAAGGGTACGTCTTGAAGCTGTATAATCCGTCCCCAACAACCTCCCTAGCCGTCCCCTACTGAACCTGACGTCCCCACCATTCAAGAGTCGTCCAGGGGACGTATTTCCGGCGTATCCGTCCCGTACCCGTAACTTACCCGTCCCCGGTACGGGAAACGGCACTCCGGGGAAGTACCCGTGCTTCATAGATTCTAACCATCTGAAACAATTGAAAATCCTATAGGCAGGTACCCCTTGTAGTAGATGTTAATGATTGTACTAGCTATGAGAGTGTGCCTGTCAAATGACAACCCCTGACTCCTCCATGCTCCATTGACCTAAAAACATTTCGTAAAATTCTCGGTATGCTTATCCTCAAATAGCGAAGAAACAAAATCTAAACATGCCTTACTATGCATATGCCATAATTGCATAAATACAACCTCAGGTATAACCCATAACTGTAGTAAAGATCTACCTGAAAAAGACACCAAGGGGGTGTCAAGACTCAAGACTGTCAACTATGTACGACAAATTGGCAAAATCCAAGCTATCATGTAACTAAAAAAATTGAAATTTATCTTTAACTTAATCCTCCTTTAAATATCCAAAAGCAGGAAACAAAATATCAATGAGTACCTTCTTTGTAATCTTATCCACTTCGTCAATGTAGACTATCCCTTGTTGAGCAGCTTCCACATTAAAGTCAGCAACCTATTGCCAAATAAAAAAGACAAAAAAATGTAAGATCAATGGTTCTTGATATACAATAAAAAAAAGGTCTAGTCTTTCTAGAAAAAATGTTGTTTCTGTAAAATAGTACTTCATATTTTGTTTTTTGTTAGATGCAATCATTTTCACGCTTGCCAATGCAAAACTTAAACCATTAATATCTCTAATCTATGTTACTCCAACTCTTCATTTTACCTCAAGTACCCGTGTAAGATCTTCCACACTCCGACATGGTTACGGACACTCCGACACTTCATTTTTTACTTAAATCATGGAAAACTTTCACAATTAGCCGAGTCCGACACTTGGATACGTACCCATTTCCGACACTAGTACCCGAGTCCAAGTAACATAGTCTCTAATTATCAATGGGTAAAAAATCACTCCGTACTAAAAAAATGATATTTCCAAAATATACATTGACACGAATCTACCGAGATCCCACATGACTATATTTTTCCTAAGGTATAAATCCCAAAAAATAAAGGAAGTAATGTGTATGAATAGTTAAATAACCAAAGTGTTAAAAAAACGGAGGAAGTAATAACTAATACGGACAACAAAAGGATACGAGGTAAAAATTAGTTTGGACCATTCTATATTTTTAAGTATGGAAAAGGACAACGCATGATGGTTACGTTTCCTTTTCATTTCCTCTTGATTGTCATATCTTCTTCCCTCCCAGGTAGAAAATAAAAATAGAGATGGCACATAACAGGATAATTTGGGGAAAAATAAAAAATAAAACTAATTTGATTAGAAAAGAAACACTGGTGAATGTAAAAGTGAGAACGTTGTGATTATTAGATTATTAAAGAACAGAAGAAGTGTGAAGGGTAAACAAAAGATTAAACGACTACTGTAAGAAAATAAAAATAAAAAGATTCAACCCTGCGACGCTCAAATTTCAATGGTGTTTGATTTCCTTGGGTTGTTAAGCCTTTGTTGGGTAAAGCTGTATTACAATGCCTGCTACCCATTTTAACTTTAGCAGAACACAAGGAGATGTAAGTTTGAAACCATTTGCCCTACGTCGAGATATAGCACGGGAAACGAGCTAAGAGGATGTATAAAACCAAACTCCAACAACAGGAAACTTAAATGTACATTGGGCCTACTTCTATATGCGCTTGAGGGTTTCTAGTTAAGATAGCAATGATCTACCTCTAACTCACTGGTCACTGCGAGCTTTAAATTTATGAACTCAGCGAGCTAAGTCATGAATAAAATTTTGAGCTCATCACAGCTTCAAGCCCAGCCGAACTCTGATACATTACTATTGACCTTGCCGATTAACACCCTTTGCTTCAGCGCTCTTTACTTTTGAATCAATTTTATTTACTTTTCAATCAATTCAATATACTTTTAGACCGAATGAACTAAAACGTATGTATAACAATCTTTGAGAAAATAGATTAAGAAGTTTGTTGCCAATGCTATTATTAGATGATTATTAATATAGTTTTTCAATTCAAGTTAAAAACTCGAATTCAGGGATATTGACTTCCATGCTTGACTTTTATGGTATTGAAGAATTTGAAATTTTTATATACTCTTACAGTTTAATCTACATAGTTTGACTTTCACGCTAGCTAACGCAAAACTTTGACCAATAATATCTTTCATAATCAATATGTAAAAGTTATGTTAAGATTCGGAAACTATATATTGAGAAGATTCTAAAAAGATCCCATACAGTGAGCTTTACAGCCAACACAACAAACCATTGTTTCGTACTTCAGCAAAAACACCAAAAAGGATCTCTTGAAGTAATCAATGGCGTAGCTACTTTTAACACAGAAAAACAAGATTCCGTGAAGGTGAAAGCATGTAAAAAACCTCATACCAAATAGTGCGCTAGACAATGGAATATGCAAACATAAATCAAACACTACCTCATATTGTTTATCAACCTCAACCACAAAGTTGAGATAAATGAACAGAAATGAACAGCATGCCAGTAACATACCGTTAGTAGTTTAAACAATATTGATTCCACATCTTCTCCAACATAGCCTGCCTGAATAAGAAAAGAACATTGCTCAATTCAGTGATACGCAAATGAAACATAAATCTCCCCTAGATGTATGCTTTAAATTAATATTCAAAAGGCATATGATTCTGGAGAATGGCCTTTTATCTAATGTTGGCTATTGGTTTTCCGAGTCAGTTTGTAAGTGGATGATGACTTGCCTGAATACATTCTCGTTTAACATCAATGGGAAGCTCACTAAACCGTTTTCAAGGCAAGAAGGGCCTGAGGCAGGGGGGGTTCCTTTTCACCTTACTTTCCTGTTCTGTGTATGGAATATCTAAATAGGTCTTTAGAAGGACTAAAGGATAGCCCAAAGTTCCATTATCATCCTATATGTAAGAAGGTGGATCTTACCTGTGTGTTTTGCGGATGATCTCCTCATGTTTGCTAGAGGAGACAGGGGCTCTGTAAGGGAGCTTTATAATGATTTTCAGTGTTTTTCGAAGGCCTCTTGACTAAAAAGAAAACATTAGCAACAGCATCATTTACTTTGGAGGAGATAGAAAAGATGTGCAATCTGCAATCCTTGAAGCATTATAATTTACTAAAGGTATGCCTCCTTTCAAGTATCTTATAGTCCCACTCTCCACTACGAAACTATCTATTATCCAATGTCAGTCTTTCATCCAGAAAATTCTTCATAAAATAGATAGTTGGACTTCAAAACTCTTAATCTATGTTGGTAAAGTACAATTGATTAACTCGGTTTTGTTTGGAATGCCAACATATTGGTGTCAGATTTTTCTAACCCCAAACAAATTCTCAAACTCATTCAGGCATTGTGTAGAGCTTTTCTGTGGACAGGCTCCTTTGGGGCGTCAAGAGGGCACTTATTGCTTGGGAAACACTTTATCTCCCAAAGGGAGCTGGAGGAATGAACTTGACTTGTATTACCATCTGAAAGCCATATGCAAGCTTCTATGAAACATCAACATGAAATGGCCGTATTTTAAAAAGAGATACACTTTCCTTAAACGGCCGTATTTTAAAAAGAGATACACTTTGCTTTTTTGACATGTTTTGGCCCCCACTTACATTATATTAATATTTTTCTCTTTCTTGTGGTCCCAACACTTACTCACATCATCTTTTTATTAAAATAAGATGAAAGTGGGGTAGTGGGTGAATTATTTATTAATTAATTACCGATTTTTAATTATTTATTATTTAATTATTAAATATTATTTATTATTTATTATTTAGTTGTTAATTATCATTTCTTATTATTATTAAGTAATTAATTACGGATTATTAATTATTTTTATTTATTATTAATTATTTATTATTTTATTATTATTATTTATTATCTATTTCAATTCAGTAATATTAAGTTAAGTTCAGTTCAGTTCAGGAGCATTAAGTTCAGTTCAGTTCAGCTCTAAAACTCTAAAGAACAGGGCCTTAGAAGTAAAACAAGGCATAGTTTTTCCCACTATCTTAAGATAGTCTAATAGACTTTCATCTCTCATCTAGTCTTGGCCAACAATTCTTCTTTTCTCATCCATGCCAATGGGAAGTCATGCAATACATTAATAAGTACTCTTGTAACTTACTACAACCAACAAAATTTACTCATGCTTGCAAAGCCCAAACACAACTAAGAAAAATACGAAACAATTTTGTTAGAGGTTAATTTTTATAATTAGTTTGGGCAAATTATTTTTTTGTATAGTTGTGGCCTTTGGCCTAATAGTAATACTAGGTTGTATAAATACCTACGTTTAAAAAGAATGCAATGAAGGAAAACATATTCCCATAATTCTTGAGATGATATCGGAGCCCTAGCAGCCTAGCAAGTCCCTACCACCAAAAACCCTAAACAAAAAAAATCGTCCATCGGCTGCCTCTATAATTCGTCGTTGCTTGATCCGAGTTCTCCCTTCTACCTCTGTTTCGGTGATCAACCCGGAAACATTATCACTAACGCGGTATTGAAGGGGGTAATTATGATGTTGGCCTTCAAGTCTCACCGAAAGCTTGTGATGGTGTATGGTATAATCACCAAACCTACTAACCAGGAGAAATTCCTTGACTTGGAACAGTAAACTCCATGCTTGCTCATGAATGTTACGACGTGATCTGTAGTTAGCTGAATCAATTCCTTGCCCAGATGATGGGAGTTTTTGAGAAGTATTCTATAGCGAATGGACCACACCTTCAAAAGTTGCGAGCTGATGTGAAAGCCAAACAAGTCGATTGAGAATTATCATTCCCGTCTTATGGCCCTATATGATGCCCTCAATTGTCCCAAACCATTTCATGTATGTGAATGCGGACACTGAATATGTATTTGACCGGGGAATTTGTTGAAGACCGAGAGGAGGAGAGGCTGCATTAGTTCCTTATAGATGTTGACGATGCATTATATGCCACAGTTCCTGCTCTTAATCGTGCGTATCTAGCATTCACTCAAGAAGAAAAGCCACGTGCTATTGCTCGTGGCAAGACTAAGAAGGTGGATAATCAAACTTTCGCTTTACAAGTTGATCGTTCAAAGGGTAAGCCTAATAAATGGGACCGCTTGAGCTTATTGTGTACCCAATGTAACAAGAGGGGTAATGATAACTCTTCATGCTTCAAACTCCACGGGTATCCAGATCGGTGGGTGGAGCGCCACAATGTTAGACAAGGGAACAACAGCTATGCGCCTATGCGGTGCCTTGTCTTCACAGTCCGGCCCTGAGGCAAGGGTGGGAGGTTCGTGCCAATATCGTGGCACGAGGAGAGTGCAAGGAGTGGGATAGGGGGTTCATGCGATGCAGCAACTGCCTTGCCAACCTTAGCACCAAGCAAGTCAATGTGCTCTTGAACATGATAAGTGCGCAACAAGACAAGATGAGTGGTGAGTCTCCTTTATTGTCCTCGCACATGTTACAACAGGGGACAAGTCTTGCTTGATCGATGTTGTTAATATCCTGTCACGCCCAGTAGGTTTGCCAAAGAGTGGTTCCCGTTCATGGCTTAATTCTTGAGAATAATTTATTAGCGCCCAATTTTAATTGCAATCTCATTTCAGTGACAATTAACAGAGGATTAGGGAACGGAAGAATGGATTCTATTATTCCCGGAAGAATCCTATAGTGTGTGTGGTGACTACGGCCGAGTCTGAGGTTGAGTTATGGCACAGGGCGTCCGTCAGAGTCGTCTTATTAAGCCTAGTACTGCTAAAAAACAATTAAATAAGGCTCGTGATGTTTGTCCTTGGTGAAACATTAGCATGATGTTTAATTGTCAGCGACAGTAGAGAAGAATTTTTGAATTAATTCATTGCGATTTGTGGGGTTTTTATAGAATTCCCTCTACTAGTGGTGCACATTATATCTTAACTTTGGTTGATGATTATTCAAGGTACACATCTTTTGAGTGATAAAACTGAGGTTTATAAAGCATTTTGTTCATCTTTTTCCATCTTTGAACGATCAAACTGTCAAAATAGTACGTAGCGGCAATGGCACGGAATTCAACCGTATGATGGAATATTTTGAGGAACATGGAATGCCGTTTCAAACCTCTTGTGTTGGTACCCCTCAACAAAATGGTAGGATCGAACGCAAACATTCGCACGAGCATTAATGTTTCAAGGTAATTTTCCGATAAAATTTAGGGGTGAATGTGTCCTAAAGTGATGTTTATATAATCAATCGAACATCATTCAGGTTATTGCAAGATAAAACTCTTTTTGAGGTTGTTTGATCACGTGCTAAGTTTTGATGAAATGCGCATTTTTGGTTGCTTATGTTTTGCTCACAATCAAAAAGCAAAGGGTAACAAATTTGCACCTAGGAGTCGGGAATGTGTTTTTCTCGGTTACCCTCATGGCAAAAAGGGTGGCGGCTTTATGACTTGGATAGGGGTGTCATCTTCGTATCTCATAATCTAAAATTTCACGAAACTGAATTCTCGTTCTCTAATGTCAATATCCTGATTTGGTACCAGCTACTTCAAGTTCTAGTACTATTGGTGGCGTGGATGTCGACTTTTTGGCCGATCTTGACTCTTGAGTCTATTTTAGATCTTCGAATGTGAAAGAGCAAAGGGAGAGTAGTGCAGCTTGCTCTGCCAAGCACTACAATGGCAAGCAATACCCAGCAAGGTAGTCCCCCCCCCCCACCATCAGGTATTGCTGGAGCACGCAGCGATCAGCTACAGACTGCAGTGCGATTGACTACAGTGCGATTGAACAGCAAGGCAGTCGACAGATGCCCAGCTAACATTAAACCCTCCTACCTCGTCTTCCCTCGATGATTCGAATCAGGAGCCTCATTTGGGTAGTGGATGTAGGGACATAAAACCTACGAGAATCCAGTCCATCTTCTAGTTCATCGACGACGTCTAGTTCCTCATGTACACCCTATCCTGTAGCACATTAAGTGAATTGTGAACAAAAACTCTATGCAACACCGTATATTTCTTGCAGCTGTTCTTAGAGGTCTTTAGCCAAAAACCTCATACAAATTAGTTCTCTCATAGGGTAGCTACTACTACTAAAGGTATCCTAAGGAACTTCTACTATGGGTCCTTGGATTGCAAATGAAATGGTTGAGACATTTCATTTAACACAAAAGAGATGTGGAATTCTGGTTTCCGGCCATTAGCATGAGTACACATTTTGCACGGCCAATCATGCATTGATGCAAGATGTTGCATATTACACAAGGTTTTGCCAATTTTGCACGGCAATTTAAGAAATTCAACTTCAAATAGTCATATCTCATTCATTTGAAGTCGGTTTTTCGCTTATGACTTGTCGACGGAAAGCTATTCAACCCAACTGTCATAACTAATTGAATCGCCTTAAATGATTTATGCCAGAGAAGATATGGCTGCTCAAGTTGACCCAACTACTAACTATTGTGCACTTGAACACTTCTTCATCTTCGCTTTATGTTTCCATGCAAAACCATTGAATGCAATCCCAAACAATAGAGATCTTCTTATCTACCTATGACATGTCATACCTAAGATAAACCATCCAAATAGACATGGTTGGGCAGAATATCTATCGATCTTGCAGTCAAAGTCCAAATTCCAGATTAAGCCCACATGTACTTGGATGCTACTGCATCATATACTAAATTTTTAATACCAATCAACCATACGGAACAACTTAATACCAATCAACCATACGGAACAACTTAATACCAATCAACCATACACAGCTACAATTAAAATCAAATCAAACAAAACCCTTACTTGAGTTAATGTTGTTGCATCTGCAATGACAAACGGCACATTCACCAAGCGAGCCATTGTTTTTGCAAGTAATGTCTTCCCTGTCCTTACAACCAACATCAGGTGCAAACATATCAGAACAACTTGTTCATTAATCATCTCTCACAAGGTAACTGCTGTCAAATACCGCAGAGAAGGGGGAGCAAGCTTATGATGCACGTTTATCTACAGATCAAAGTAATGCAGTCCATACCACAACCAGTTGGACCCATCAACAAGACGTTGCTTTTTTCCAATTCAACAAGATCAAAGTCATCCTGTTTGACGTCATTGTCATCTACATCTGCGCCAAACCTACCATTTGAACCAGCAATTCAAGAACCACTTAGTGAAAAAGTATAACAAGCACAAATTTTATTTTATTTTAAATGGTCATAGGGGACAAACTGGTTTTTCTCAGAAGTGTAATGTATTCTCTTGTAATGGTTATAGACTGCAACTGAAAGCACCTGCACGTTAAACAAAGAGATAAATGTACATTTGAAAGTAGCAGTTGATAAGATATGCCTCGAGCCCTCGATATCAAATTATTGAATATCTAATAACCCCCCCCCCCCCCCCCCGGCCCTTCTAGCTCCATGGAATGTTGGCAGGTTTTTTAATAACAGGGAGGTAGTAGAGGGAGGGGGGGGGGGGGGAGTTGGTGGATAAGAGACTAAGAGAGCAAGAGAAAAAGCTTTAACATAAAGGAAAGAGCAAAACAATTTGAGACAACCCTAGAAGGAAATGCAGCAAGTTGGGAAAGAGAGAACAACAAATGCATTTTGCACTGAAAACAACGCCACCAACCCCAGAACAAAGATTACTCTTTCAGCACAATAAATATCCAATTTCCTAAATGGCATGTATACAAGGGTTGCTACTTAAATGGGGACGATTGTTTTAGGGTGTATAAATTAAGCTGCTCCCTCTGACGTATAACATAAAATTATCAATTGTGTTCAGACTACCCAGAACCAAGGGAATCAACAGACAAATGTTAGATTTGATGAAATTTGTGTTGGATGGACCAGCATTAGAGTCCATACTAAATAAGCAACTAAAAGGATTAAATGAAACGTGAGGAGATATGCCACAAGCTACGTTCACACTTCACAGTAAAAACCTATAAATAAGAAACAAGCCCCACCACTACATATTACTGAAACAATCTTTGGTGCTTTGCTTACTGCTAATTAGATGACAACTCAAGTTCTTTTGAAACAAAATTAGAAGATGCTCTCAATATTCTAATACTAAACAACCACTAGCATCCAGTTTGCATCACACCATGCGTCGAAGAATAACAGGTCGAATACTTGTACAATTGGGGTAAATGTAATATGTATCGCCACTCCAAGTTCTAGAACTATTTTTTGCAAACTAGATTAGTTATGTATAATCAAGGAAGCTTGTAATTACTAATCTTTTAGTGAAAATGAAGATATGTCTTTCATGCTAAAACACGAACATGTGATTGGAAAAATGAACCTAAATAATATCAACACTAAGACAGTCTACATAAAATCAGACTAAATAACTGCAAACGTTACTGGAACTTCTCAAGGAAGTCGAAGAGTGACACAAGTGGAGCAGATCAGGGTTACATGAGGCAGTTTCTTTTTGCTTTTCTCAGTTCCTTAATCATTATTCCTCAGTTAATTTGATGCTTTGTAGAGTAACAACATAGCTCGCACCGGCTTAGGAGCATAAAATTTTGTTGGCCGATGCTTTAAGATGTTTTTGATGAAACCAAAGATTCATTTGTTCTTTAGACTTTGCGATATAATGGACTAAATCAAATGGGTCTCAGAATCTTTTTGCTTCCTTTCCATGAAGTAGAAGATGGTCGTGTCATTATCGCTCATGGGTCAATTGGAAACAACCTCTCTTCCCCTCCCCCCCACCACCACCAACCCGCTTGTTGTGGGAGCCTCTTTGAAGGAAATGGGGTAATGGATAATGATGATGATGCTTCAAGATGTTTCTTCAAGGGGATCTAAGCGGTTGAAAGAGGAAAAAGAAATAACCACTTAATCAGAACACGGGATGGTCTATGAGGTGTGAAGCAGTGGAGAATGAGAAATTAAGCCTGCACAAACCATTCAAGAAAAGGACACAAGAAGCAGATGCAATAGTAGTCAAGGCAAAAAGCTTGTAACCATCTTTTTAATGATAAACTAATGGGTATCGGCTGTGTGGCCACTTTAGTTATTCATTAGTGAGATACCGATGCACAACTGCTATGTATCTCAGTTTAAAATTCTCTGAATCCTCCTTTTATCTACGCAGTACTAAACTACATTACAAGAATCATATGAGAAGAAATATCATACAACCAAGACTTTGTAATCAAACATCTTTAGTAAACAGGTAGGCAAATCCTATTCCATATTCCCTTCCACTTACTTTCTGTATTACATTATTTCTGGTCTCCGATAAGCACTCTTCGCAATTTCATCACTGTCTAATGCCATTCACAATTTCAGCACTAATCAAAATCAGTGTTCTAGTAAAGGATAGTTCAATAACGCACTTACTTTCAACTCCACAAGCAAACATAGAAAGGCACCTCACCATCACAACAAACATGCAACAAGTACAAAAATAAAAACCAAAAGTTCCTATAATTAGCATAAATCTATAAATTTTCCTAAAATATGAAATAAGAATAAAAGGTGATAATGCTTGACCTTCTTAGCTCGTTCCTGCCCAATGACAAACTCATCGAGTCCCCTGCAAATCTCCTTAGGCGTTGGCAAATTCATCCCCAAATTCGCTCCACCCCACACATCTCTCTCTCCAACCCCGTTCACCCGACCTCCTCCTTTGGGCAGGTCCCCGGGCACACTATCACACTCCACTCTAGTAGCAGCCCAATAATGATTCTGCCCCGAACTCAGCGTCGAATCCTCGGGTGAAGGAGGAGGAGGAAGATCCCTAACATAAGACCTCAACTTCTGCCACATAGAAACCTTCTCATTCTCCTCCTCACCATTACTATTACTAATATCATCCTCCTTCACAAACATCCCCTCCATCATCATATCATCCTTATCCTTCCCTCCAACCTTCCCAATCTCGAAGAAACTCCCCTGCAACGGCGCCAATTTAAACGGCCGAAAGTAAAACGCAGTTTTGCAGTGAGGACAAATATTCAACGCTTGGTAAATCCCTACTTCGTTGGGAGTAATCGACAATGGACGATTCGAGAAGAGGACATTCATTTGCTTCGAGCAACGAGGGCAATTTACAACCGCCTTGATTTGATCGTAGTTGTCGGAACTCCCTTCCCATTTTAGCCGACCTTGAAACCCGAACCCTAATTTAAGAAATGCCGGAAATTGAGGGTGACATAAAAGTGAGTTGGTGATTTTAAGAGATGAGGAGTGGCGGTGATAATGGCGGCGATGGTGGTTGCGGTGGTGGTGAGGAGAGAGAGGGGGATGTGGCGGCGGAACAGTGGAGGAGAGAGAAAATGTAAGGAGTTGTTTGAGGTTTTTTCGCCGGAGAAGTTTCGACATGGTGATTATTTTTCCTCGGAAAATTCGGAAAAGAAAAGTGTTGGGTACTTTTTCCTAATATTATACAACGCGGATGGGGCACGTTTGCACATTTCACCTGCACCAAAACGCAGAAAAATAAGAACAAAAAGCAAAAACCTAAAAAAATCACAAAAATGTAAAAGAACACAAAAACCGTAAAAGAAAGAACATCAGGAAGTAAACGAAAAGCACAATAAGTAAAACAGGAAAGAACAATCATATTAAAACAAAAAAAAGTACAAAGAAGAAAAGAACAATTTCTCTGTATTAATAAACTATAAAAAGAACATGAAAAAATACGTAAAAGAACATAATACACTAAAAAGAAAGAACATCAGGAAGTAAACGAAAAGAAAAAAAAAAGAAAAAAAGAACAATCATATTAAAAACCAAAAAGGTTAAAACAAGAAAAGAACGATTTATCTGTCCTAATAAACTATAAAAAGAGCAAGTACTTTAAAAAAGAACATGACAAATACAACAGTAGAACAACACACAAAAAAAGAGTATCGATATTGAAAAAAAAAACCTAGCAAAGAACAAAAACAAAAATAATAGAAAAGAACAAATAATTCAAGAACTAAAACAAAGATTTTATATGCCTTCAAAAAAAATGTGAAAAAAACCGCCAAACAGAAGTTTTTATTTGAAAATATGGAGCGTGGCAAGAAAAAAAACCGCAAAACAGAAGTTTTCCTATGAAAAAATGGAACATGGCAGGTAATTTCTCTCTCCTCAATATCTTTTAAGGATTTTTTGGATAAAACCACATTTCAAATTTGACACTTTTGAAATAACCACCTTATAAGTTTTTTTTAAAATAACCACCTTAAATTTACTCCGTTAAGAAAATCGCCACCTAATTTGAACTTCCGTCAAAATTTCCGTTTTGTGGGGCCCACTTCCAACTATTCTTTGAACTTTCACTCCTTTTTTCTTTCCTTCTTCCTCCAATTAACACGGCCTTTCATTAACAAAGCTTGCTCAAATTTTATTTTCCAAATTTCCTCATTTTAAGCAATTTCTCTTTGTAGCTAATTTTAATTAGCTAACAAAATTCGACAATTTCCTTCATTTATCAGCATGGTGCACGTTGTGAAGCAGATTATTTGTGAAATTCTGAAATTAAGGTTCTTCGTCTGTAAAATTTGGGGTTTTTTTAATTTGGGGTTTATAACTCAATTAATTGTTAAGGGTTGATGGACCACGGTCAACAAACAACTCTTCCCCTTGAATTGGGACTATTAAGAAGTATCATGCAAGCTCTTCCCCTTGTCATCATTGCATAGCATTTAACGCAAATAAAGGGGAATGATAAACTACCAAGAGCTCCACAATAATTATTAGTCACGTGGTCTATCAACCTACAACAATCAATTGAGTTAAAAACCCCAAATTAAAAAACCGCCCAAAATTCACATACGAAGAACTCTAATTTCAGAATTTTACAAATTACATGTTTAACTACTTGCACCATGCCGATAATTGGGAAAAATTGACGAAAATTGTTTGGTGGTGAAATGTACTTGAAAAATTGGAAGAGAAATTGATTTAATTTGCAGATTTTTGAGAATTTTTTTTCGAGCAAGGTGTGTTGATGGAGGAAGAGATTATAAAGAGGAAGAAGAAAGGAAAAGAGGAGGGAAATCTAATTTGGTCGTTGGATGTGGGTCCCACAAAACAGAATTTTTGACGGAAGTTCAAATTAGGTGTTGATTTCCTTAACGGAGTAAATTTAAGGTGGTTATTTAAAAAAAACAAAAACTTATAAGGTGGTTATTTGATATGTGTGTTTTATATAGAGTTTTACCTCCGTCCCTTAGTAATTTTATGCATCAAATGAGCTCTTAGGAGCCGTTTTTAGTACCAATCTGTGTTATTGAGTGTGCCTTGAGTTTCAGGATTACTTAGTAAGAAATTGGCCTTTTTAGGCTTGGTTCATGGTGATATGGGCCACTACACGATCCCGAGGGAGTTCGGGACGACTATCGTCGACTTTCGGGAGCCTTAGATGCTTACGGTTGAGCCCCGAAAGTTAGACTCGATGTTATGGGCGAAGAATGATGCTTTTTGCAAATCGCCCTTTGAGCGGAGGGCGGAATGAGAAGACCGGGCGAAGAAAAAGGATTATGGAACTTTCAACGCGCGGCTGTCCAAGGCGTTTCTCAACCGCCCGATCGGGCGGAATTTCGCCCGATCGACTTGCTTGTCAAGCAGAATGCCCGATCGGGCGAAGCTCTGCCGATCGGGCGACGCCAACCCCCTACACTTATGCGCGTGTTTATTTCCGATTTTGGCTTGTATTTTGGGCAAATTATAAATACTAGGCCCTTTTATTTTTAGTGACATCTTATTTTCTAGTATTTAACACTTAGTTTATTTTCCTTAGCTTAGTTATTCTCTCAAAATTGTTGCAACACTTAGTTTTTATTTAATCTCAAAAATCCAAGCTTTCATATTTCATTGTTCTTCATTTAGGTATTAATTCTTACTTTGATTTATTATTTTGCTCTAGCTATGTTTTCATTGATTAATATTGCCTTAGTTATTTCAATCATGTGTGAGTAGTCTATTTTCTAGGGTTTTGGGAATCCATGAACTAATATGAAGGGATGATTAATTGTTGTTGATTGTTGGTATTGTGGTAAATTCCTATTGATTGCTTCTATTTGCTTTGCGATTGGATTTGCGCAGGTCTAATTGTATTAGTCTAGCAATGTCAAATTAAGATTCGAGAGATGCAATTTGATGTTTAGGCTTGTTTCAATAGGTAGAATTGGGATTAATACGTAGCGAGAGCCCGTTAATTCTAAGTCTATGATTAGTATCGATTCGAGAGAGCATGATAGTCTAATTAACTGCTTTATTGATTATTGTCGAATGTTTATCATCCTGGATTGTTGTTCATCGGTGAACCTATGCCCTAGACCTTTTAATATCTGAATTATCCTTATTTTATTATTGTTGTAGTTTTCGTATCAAAACCAACCAAACTCTTGTTCGCAATAGTCTATATTTTATTCTTAGTAATAGAAAGAACGTTGTTTCCCTGTGGATTCGATCCTGATTTCCCTTGCTATTTAGCTAGTGATTTTAGGTATATTTGATTAGGTGATACGACTTAAGCCTGTCATTATTTCAAAAGTGGCAACTTTAAAAGGTGGTTTATCCAAAAAATCCATCTTTTAATAAAAAAAAATTAAATAAGTTACTTCTCTCTCATTTTGTATTTTAAAAAATTAAAAAATAGATTACTGTTTAAAATATAAAAATTTAAAAATATAATTTAAGTAAAAAACAGTAATAAAAACCAAATTTAAAAATATTAACAACAACGTTGTACAAGCTAAAAAAAAAGAACATAATCACTCAAGAAAAAGAACACAAACTGAACTGAAGCCTTGCATCCAGTTCTCCTATCAATTTTTTTTAAAGGATTTAGGCACAACACCATCTGGATTTTTAAACCCCTCATATGCACAAACAAAAAACCGTTGTCGAACTATTCTAGTACCACTTCTATACTCCTTTTTACCCTTCCTAGTACCAAAATCATTCCTAAATGCATGATTGTTGTATAACTCATACGCCTCATCATCATCCTTAACTACACTTCCCTCTAATGAAACTGGTTCTTCAAAATCTGCATGACGATAAAAAAAGAACACAAAGAACATCAGAAGTAAGATAAAGGAACAAACACTAGAAGTAAAAGAACATTGTGACAAACAAGTAAAAGTGCAATTCATGTACCTTGGCCAACAACCACATAGAATTCTGGATCCTCATTAGCATCATTTTGTTCTGAATTACTAAGCGCATTATGTAAAATATCTGGAAAATTATAAAAATAAAAAAAAAATCAGAAAAAGAACTCAATCAAAAGAACACATTAAAACTTAAAAGAACAATTTTGTGTAGATTTAAAAAGAACAACTAATGTAGACTCATAAAAACTTAAAACAATAATCAATAGAACATTAGCTATTAAAAATAATAATGCATCAAGAGTAAACGAACAGTCCATGTAGACTGAAAAGAACACTAGGCATTAAAAGAACAATCAATGAAGAGTTAAAAGAACAATCAGTGTAGTCAATCAAAATAACACATTAAAACTTAAAAGAACAATTTGTGCAGATTTAAAAGAACAACCAATGTAGACTCATAAAAACTTAAAAGAACAATCCGTGCAGATATAAAAGAACAACCAATAAAGAATCAAAAGAACAATAGTTATTAAAAAAGAACAATGCATCAAGAGTAAACGAACAGTCAATGTAGACTGAAAAGAACACTAGGCATTAAAAAGAACAATCAATGAAGAGTTAAAAGAACAATCAGTATAGATTTGAAAAGTCAAATCCTAACACATATAAAGTCATGAACTTGGTTTACTATTCCTGTAACAGTTAAATTACTATAATGCCCCACGTTTCCCTTTGTTTTACGTTTCAGCCTTTACCCCACTCAAGTGCCACGTTCGTGTTCCCAGTGTTTCACCTTCCTCCCCTTTTCCTCTTCTGGGTCTCTGTAATTCATCCCCTCCTCTTTCACCTGCTTTGGCTTCCTCCCTCATCTTTCTACATCAGATCTATTTTCTCTCTCCTCTAAGAAACTTCCCTATCATCTGGTTCTTCCGATTATTGTTGTAGCACCTACAATCTTTTTACTCAGGTTTATTTTATTCAATTTATCTCTTCATTTTCTTGCATTTTATTTCTTTGATTTCATGATAATCTCTAATTTGAGTTCTAGATTTTTTTTATTTCTTTTCCAAATATCTCAAAGGTGTTCTTTTAATTTCAGAAAATTTATGGTTGTTATTTTTTAATTTTGTTTTTTTTGCATTTTGTGTAGACGGTCACTCTTGAAGCTCAGCATAAATAATTGAAGGGACATGCGTTAACTATTAAACTAATCTGAGTTGATTTTAGCAATATGCAACATATAATACTAATTCGATCGTGATTATCTGATTTAAATAATATTAAGGGACCTAGCATGATAATCCGATTTCCCAAAAATATTATATTTGTTAGGCGTGATAGAACAATCAGATTAGGTTAGTTTAACAGTTCATAAAAAGGGCGAGGAAAGCAGTTAAATCATCGAAAAGGGACACATTACGACGCACCCTTGAGAGGTGCGTCACGGTTCTTAGAAAACTAACCACTTTGACTTTGCTATTTCTCCTTTTTATTTAACGAATCTCAATTATGGGAAAGGATACGTTATGTTCGATTTATGGATCGATTGCGACAGAACGCGTGAACAGTTTCGCAGCGAGAGGCTTAGGCTAAGGGTTGGAGTCAATACTCAGAATATAAGTGTGTGTTGTTGTGTGTTCTTTCACGTCGAATTTAGGGGCCTATTTATAGGGAAGAGTTTGTGGAAAGATAGAATTGCAGAGTTCTAATCCACAAAGAATTAGGAAAAAACACGTACCCAGGTATTTTCAGCGCCCAGGCCTGGGCGCCGAAGATTTCGGCGCCCAGAGCCAGGCGTTGAAAATAGGGTCTGGGCTGTTTTCTTTAGTCAGATTCGGATTCCTGAAATCCGTAGAGTTTGAAATTAATTCGAGTCTTTTAGCGCGTATCAATTTTATGACAGAATGCGTCTGGGCCCGTTACGAACTCTAGGCTCGTTAGGATTTTAATTAATACGTAACTCTTATTTCCGAATCCTATTAGGAATAGGATTCTCGCAGTTTTCTATCTCATTTAGGATTTATGTTGGAATGCAACACCTAATTCTGACAGGTTTCTATCTTTTATGATTTGCCACTTTTGGAAGCTACCTTTTTACGGCAGTTACTATTTTTAGCAGGTTTCCATAAATAGCAGGTTTCGGGTGAAATGAAATGGGGAATCGAGATTCGTTTATTTTATAGGAGATGCGTTGTCAAGTGGAGATTTACGTTTTCATCATCGAACCTTTCCCTTGCGGGAATGGGGACAAAAGTAGGTGTCTACAGTTAGCCCCCACTTTGACTGAGTCTTGGAGTAAGACGATGGTCAAAGTATTAGACGGAGTGCGTCACACAAGCCATGGTGTATGTGACCTGTTTTGCGAGGGTCTCACGAGCCCCCGAGTGATAACATTTGACTTAAGGGTCATCACTTGAAGTGTCGACATATCCCTCACGTGTCATTGGGATTTGTCAACTGATAGTATAGAAACTTCCTCACTTTGTCATTGGAAGGATCTAAAGGTGCGTAGAAAATCCCTCACTTTGTCATTGGGAGTAGCTACAGATGTTTTTGAAATCAAAGCTGTAAAGCGTAATTGGGCCTGGCCAAGCCCAATCACGAGGTAAAACGTTTTTTAAAGATTCTCATTTTCAGGGCTAGCTAAACGAGAAAACTCCCTTGTTTTTATAGGACGTAAAACGAAGGAAAATCCTGCACCCTTGTTTTTATAGGACGTAAAACGAAGGAAAATCCAGCAAAAGTTATCGCTGCAGCGACTAAGGACCTGCGCGGTTAGTGATGCAGACCCCGCCGGCTGAAGATGGCGAGCCTGTCCGCTGAGGGTGGACGCCCCGTCCGATAGAAGTGGACGAATCTGTTTTGATGTTTTGAAAATAAGGACCTACGCGGTTTGTGACGTAGACCCCGCCGGCTGAAGATGGCGAACCTGTCCGCTGAGGGTGGACACCCCGTCCGATAGAAGTGGACGAATCTATTTTGAAATTTATTTTGCTTTTTTTTGAAAATAAGGACCTACGTGATTCGCGCCGTAGACCCCGCCGGCTGAAGATGGCGAGCCTATTTTAAATTTGAAGATTTTATTTCTTTTGAAAACTGAGGACCTGCGCGGCTAGTGACGCAGACCCCGCCCGCTGAGGGTGGGCGAGCCCTGTCCGCTGAGGGTGGACGTCCCTGAATTCGTTTTCTTTTCGATTTGGGAGCTCGCGCGGTTTTGTGACGCGATCTTGCCGACTGAAGATGGGCAAGTCCCTATTTCTTTGGTTTTTTCTTTTGAGAATTTCTTTTATTCATTCTTGCAAGAGCGAATTCTTTCGAGGGGTGCTCGAATTTAGTTGTGACCCGAACGTGGGCTGACAACGTGTTCAGATGGATCTTTGTCTTGCGACCGTCCGTTTTCGTGATTTTGAGCTAGTCTTTACGGCTCGACTTGGTCTTTGATCAGAGGACCGTGCACAAGCGTCAGTGACGTCCTTTCGATGAGGTCGAACCTATTTGTTGTTCTTTTTTGAGATATCCAAACATGATATGGTGTATGGCGCAGTCTGGGAATGTGATTTTGATCGTGCGCTCCTCGTTGGAGTCTAGTTCTTTTTGCGAGCCCCCAAGCACTGGGGCTCGTCGGTTGTTTTTCGCATCTTGTAATCATGTTTGGGGTCATGCTCGTATGTGCGAGCGACCTTCTATAGGAGTGTGCTACTTTAGCAAAGCCGTGTAGTGCGACTTTAGTTTTCAGGCGACATCCGGTTTTAGCTTGGCCCGGATTAACCCTTTGACAGACAAACATTTTTTTTTATTTGGAAAACCAAGGACTTGACGACACATATTTTTGGTGTTTCGAAGAATGACCATGATATTTAACTTGCTTCTTTTTTTTTGAAAGTGTACATAAGCATTTTCTGAGACGAGTCTAAGTTTCGACCAAGTTTTAATGTTATTATTTTTTTTTGCTTATTTGGGAGCTAAAGGTGCCTTGGGCTTGATCCTACTTGCAATAGGGCCTCGTGTTTAGTAACACGGTCTTAAGTCCTTTCATGTTTAGTGTTTTGTGAAATCTGGGCCTTGGGCTGCATTTTCAGAGCCCAAGGCCAGGCGTTAAACATTTCGGCGCCCAGGCGTGGGCGCTGAAAGTCCTTTCCTGGTAATATTTGATTTTCGGATCTCCTAACACGTTTCCGAATGGGATCAGGATGTCATTGGGTGCCTTCAGCTATATATAGGGGCTAGATACGTCTTTATTTTCCACCACTCTCAAATTCTTTCTCTTCTTTTGCTGTGCTCTAATTATTTACTGCTTTTGCCATGTCGATCCCTACTTTCTCACTCCAACGAACTGTTAGGCGTTGGCTACGGGCCCTTACTCCCACAGAAAAAGCTTTGTTAAAAGAATACCACTTAGAGGCACTTTTAGGCTTACAACAAATTAATATTGATTATAATTTTCTGCATGCTGCCCTAAGCTTTTGGGACTCCGATCATCATGTTTTTGCCTTTCGGGGCAATGAAATATGTCCTTTGCCTGATGAATTTTCTGCGATCCTTGG
Organism: Spinacia oleracea; assembly: GCF_020520425.1. NCBI lineage: Eukaryota > Viridiplantae > Streptophyta > Magnoliopsida > Caryophyllales > Amaranthaceae > Spinacia > Spinacia oleracea. Next base: position 54,044,438 of record NC_079489.1, on the reverse strand, counting down.
TTATCCTACTAATGCTACTCCTGTTATCCCTGGCACTATTGTAGAGGGTAAAACAACCATAAGGGCTTTCCTAGGGCTAGATGATAACATGTTTGCTGAAATTGTTGTAGATGATAAGGTTAACTTGGCAAAACTTGTAAAACATCATTTTAGGCTTAGTAAGAATATGACCGAACAGAAATTGAATATTCGAGCCCTTGTATTTTGTTTGTTGAATCATTATATTTGTTGTCGAATAACAATGGTGAGTTCGGTGACATAAGGTTGATCCCCTTGATTAGCCAGATGGAAAGTTGCTATTCTATTATGCCGTTGGTTGTTGCCGAGACTTTGCTGAGTGCGGATGAGCTGAAGAAGGATGCCAAATCCGAACATTTTAAGGGAAGCCCCCTATTACTGCAGGTAATCGATTTTTTTCTTTGCACGCACACACGTATGTTTTTTATTGCATATATTTCTTTTTGCCTGGGGCTGAGTTTCAGCGCCCAGGGCTGGCCCTGGAATTTTTAGCGCCTGGTCCTGGGCGTTGAAACTGCGCTCCAGGAACCGTTTTTTTTCTTTCTTTTCATTCTTTTGATTCGATCGTACCTGTTTTTGCAGATTTGGCTTGCGGAACGACTTAGACTTTTGGAAGCTCCTGCCGATCCTAAACATTATCGCCCTATAGCTTTGGGTAACCGAAAATACTTGCACCAAGGCCAGGACGAGGCCGAATGGACCTCCAATTTTACTTATGGCATTTGTTCTATTAAGTGGGTGGTACCATGGTGGGGTTTGACTACTATGACAGGGGGGTCTGATGTATCGGTTTATATTTCTTTGTTGGGGCTATCTCGTCCCATTTATATTTTCCCTTACCGAGTCATGCGTCAATATGGTTTAAGGCAGACTATCCCCTTTTCTGATACGGTACCACCTAAGGTAGCGGCCTTTTCACAAACACGGGTCTTAGCGTGGGCTAAGTATTATGATGGTCTCCCGCGTTGGGCCGTAGCTACAAATGGCTTTGTGGGTCTTTCTGAAAACTACAAGTTGTGGATGAGCTCCGATGACAACGATGTGAGGACCGAGGCTCGTAATGAGTCGGCTGAGCATTTGATACCTCGTATTCGTGTTAAGTATGAGGATCCTGATTCTGCCAAACCTCGTACCTATAGTTTTAAGACTGTGAAAGCTCGTCCTGATCGAAAGCGAAAGGAAGTTCCTCCCCGTTCCAGTTTCAGGCCTAAAAAGATGCCTAACATGAAGGGGCCTGCTGTTGTCAAAAGAAATGCAAGCTCTCGCGGAGATCGTCGCCGGAACAATGTATGGGTTAGGAAGGCTCAGCCGCCCGTAGAAACAGCGGCTAGTAGTTGATGATAATAATCCTTCTCCCACCATTGCCTGTACCTTCGAGGCTGAGCGGGCTATAATTGAGAATGTTTCTGAAGCCTTGACATCTTTGGAAGTTAGTGTCCAGGAGCCGGTTCTTATGGAGATTGATATTGGGGCAGCGCAGAAGACTGTGGGAGTGGATCCTGCGAATATTGCCCTCTTCAAGACTTTATTTGATGATCCAGAAGAACTAGAGTAGTGTAGTTCTTGCTAGGGTGTAGGTGCCCTCTATTTATTTCAGTTGTGTTTGTTTTTATTTTTAGCACTCTGTTTTCCTTCTTATTATATTTTAATAAAGGCGTATTTTTAGTTTTCATTTAATTTTGTTTCTCCTCTTTTATATGTCTAACACTTTTTTACACAAAGAATATTTTTTTTTTTATTATTTGGACCGAATCCTTGGTAAGGATTGCCTACGTATCTTGTCAGAATCAGGTCGCGCGTAGTTCTAGTTTTAGAATAAGTTCTAGTATGCCGGATTTCGGTAGATATGTCCTGAAGTGGAAACATATTACTTAATTGGTCAAATGAGTGAAGTATTTATCATTATTTTCATCTGCCGTTTTTTTTTGCCATAGGTTGCGTAAAATTCGACTAATTTGTATAGCTATATTCTTGGTGAACCTATTTGGATACGTACTGTACCCCCCAAGTGTTCGTTATTTTTCCGTTGTGTGCGGATAAAATGACGAGCACTTTCAAAAGAAAACTTTTGGCAGGCAGAGAGTTTCAACGCCCAGGCTGGGGCGTCAGAAATTTCGGCGCCCAGCCCTGGGCGCTGAAAATGACTTGGGCGGTCAATTTTTGACGCTTTGCTTCACATGTTCTTGCGTTTATTTCTATTCCCCTTTTTTGTGCCTTGACATTATGCTTCGTATTTAAAGTTAATTTTGAGGCTATTTTTGGAGGCTTTTTTGACTGTTAGCGTGAAATGCACTTTTGTGTGGATTAATTTTTTCTATTGGTGACTCAAAACAGTTTTGAAAATGGAGTTGGGGTGCGGAAGTTATGAAGATTTTTGTGTAGGCTTTGGAGGTGGGTTGTTAGTGAAGGGTATGATGGAATCTATGTTTTATGAATCTTTTTTTTTTTGGTAACATTTGCATTGTTTTAAATTTTTGATTTCCTTTGATTTTGGGTTGCATGGATTGGCTCTTATGATGACACTGGTTGGCTTTTTAGGTTTTGGGGATATGAATGGGATAGTGTGGTTTATTTTGTGGGTTTCGGGAATTGGTTCCCATGGCACTATTTCAAAACCGAGTGGGCTTTGTTTGTTGGGCCTAGAGTGGGCCGCCTTTTTATTTTTGTATTTTGCAAGTACATTTGGTGTTTATTTAGTGTTAGAATAAAAATTTTAGGAGAAATATTACGCCTTTATTGATTCGGAAAGTAAGGAAAACACACTGAAATAAAACTGACCCATATTCTAAAGGGCCTTAGGACCATCTAAAGTCTCTATTATTTTTTTTATCAATCTAAAGAACTACTAGGCGCTTTTTACTAATGGTGCTCTATGTGGCTCAAGCCTGGGGTTTAGTCTCATAAAACTTTGGTCCTTCACCGATACTCATCTTGAATTCCATTCCTTTTGCGTTGACCCACTGATCACCCATCCGTTCTCGACCTCTTCTAGTGTTGATGCAGGAGAGATTAACCGGGTTGGATCGAAACCTTCATCTTGTAAAGCTAGGGTAGTCATCACAGTCTCGTCCTCCATAGTCCTCGATTCGTTAAATAATGTCCATAGAGCCTGGTTGTCCAATATTTCAGCTGTTTTAGCCTTGGCGAGGTGGGGTGCCTCATCCAAGGTGTGGCAGTCATGGAAAATCCGGGTTTTAGCAAGCCATCCTGAACGAAGGGTTCAGGGAAATCACAGCATGGGTGTTCTTCTCCTTCCCTAACGAACATCCCGTTAAGGGTCCTTTGATATGGGGGAAGGAGGGTTGTTTGTTTGGTTTTGTTAAGGCGTAGCCTAGATAGGCGGTCAACAATATCTTCCTCCGTTGGTTCATAACCTAAGCCAAATGGAGTAGATTTGTCGGGAAAAGGATGGAATGTGCATTCCTTCTTCCTTATGCCCAATGGGGTTCTTGGAAAATAGCCTTGAGCTAACAGCATTCTAGGGCTGACTCGGGATGCATGCGGGTCTAGGAATGCTGGATCATAATCTTCGATGAACTGGATTGTTTCTTCCATTTGAAACCCATAAAGGTCGTCTGCAGCTTCAGCTGTTCCAACCATAGTACAACTGACGTCGAGAGGAGGGGCGCGGATTTCTAGTATTACCCCGTTATGGTTAAGTTTAACCATTTGGTGCAAGGTAGAAGCCACACCTCCTAAGTCATGGAGCCAAGGTCGCCCCAAGAGGAGGTTGAAAGTGGGTTTGATGTCGATTATCTGAAACTCCGTGGTGCGTGCCACAGGCCCGGTTTGTATGGTAAGGTTGATTTTCCCAAATACAGGCCTTCGGGAGTTATCATAAGCTCGTACCCCTTGCGTGGAGGTTTGGAAGTCATCACTTCCTAGCCCCAAGCAATGGGCGGTTCGCAATGGGCAGACATTAACCGCCGAACCATTATCTACGAGTGCTAGGGGGATGTTTTGTCCTTTGCATCCAACCACTAGGTAAAGGGCTTTATTGTGAGCACCCCCCTCTTTGGGTAAGTCTTTATCAGTGAAAACTATGGCCTTTTCTCCTGCATCTCTCGTGACATGGCTAACCAATGAGTCAGGTGTGATATCTGTAGGTACTGAGATGAGGTCAAGTGAGCGAATAAGCTTTTCGCGATGTTCCTTTGAAGTACACATAAGATCCCAGATGGTAATCTCAGCCTTGGTTCTTTTTAGTTGTTTCAGGAGAGGATTTTCAATGACTTCCGCGACGGTGGCGTGCCATCCATTCTCAGGAGTTTGCCTAACCGGGATGTCGTCCCTAGGAGGCGGGTGAATATCCGGTTGGTATATCCTTCCGGATTGGGTGAGGTTGCCAACCTCGGGCTCCTGAGGGGTGGTGTCAATGAGAGCATACCCGGGCCAAGTTTCAGTGAAGAGGTCCTGGCCCGAGACTTGAGATAGGTAAATATCTTCAGCATCATCGTTCCACACACCGCACACTTCCCTCTCGATTCGATCCATAGGGACCACAGCGAGTGGTGCACCTTGAGGTGTAATATACACCGTGGGGTCGAAGTTCTCTGGTTGGTCAAGAGAGATGTGACAAGAGCCGAGTGGGCTCTTGTTGTTGTTGGGTTTGCCAACGTTAGGGAGAGGTATCACTTCATCCTCTATCATGTCCTGGATCGTATGTTTTAGACTCCAGCAGTTTTCAGTGTCATGCCCATTTCCTTGATGGAATTTGCAGTAAGTACCTTCGACCCAATATTTGCTTTTGACAGGAGGGTCACGGGTGGGGCCTATAGGTCTCAACTTTCCTTGATTGGTTAGTCTTTCAAAGGCTTGTACCAAAGCTGACACGAGTGGGGAAAACTTTCGGTCTCGGACCCATCTTAAAGGGTTTCTTCGGGCGGGAGTCTCTTCTACAACATGGACTTCTTGGGCTTGGGATGTGTTATTCCGATTATAGGTGTTGGTCTTATATGTGGGTTTGCTCTGTATGGTTTTGGCGAGGTCGTCCTCGATCTTTATTCCCACATCATAAACTCTTTTGAAAGTGTCAAGTCCTAGGTACCTAAGGTGTTGTCTGTAAGCCGGGTCCAGGTTGTCAATGAATTTTTGGACCAGTTCTGTTTCGGGAGGCCTATTGATTAGCTGGGCCGCCTGGTCCCTCCATCTAGCAAACTAGGTTGTGAAACCCTCATTTTTCTTTTGGAAGAGAACTTCCAGCTCGCGCATGGTGACTTGGAAATCCATGTTCGACGAGTATTGCTTGATGAAGACATTGACAAAGTCTTCCCAAGTGGGGAAGAGCTTAGGGTCCTGGTGATAGTACCATTTGAGCGGCACAGGTTCCAAGGACAAAGGAAAGGCAGGTAAGTACATGGAATTGTCCACGCCTTTCAAGTTCATGGTATTCACAAAGCTCAGTAGATGATCACGGGGGTTGTCCGTGGCCTTGAACTTTGGTAAGTCAGATGAACTGAACTTTTCTGGTAATTTGCCAGGAAAAGGTTCAGGCTCGAGGGAGAAGTATTTGCTCCCCATGGTTTGCTGTAGGACCATTTTTCCAATCTTCTTCTCGTTATCGAGGTCATTTTTGGCTTGCGCAGCCGCTAAAGCTTCATTTTCCATTTTCAGTTGGCCCATAAGTTGGGTCATTTGGACCATCTGGTCTCGCAAATCTTCGATGGACATGTTTGAAGGTGCGAATCGAGGTTGGGGAAGCGGAGATCCTTGAAATGAGGGACGACGGACGGAGCTTGGAGTTACTAAACCTGATGTTGGTGATGTATCTTCGAGACGCACTAACCGTTGATTCCCTGATCGGCACCAAGTGGCAGGACCAGTCCTAGGCATAAGATAAGATAAAGTTTAGGTTCCCAAAGTTTCAAGCATTACTTAGTCTAGACTTCGACTCTCTAAATTGGTTTTTCACTCTTTCTTTTGTCGGTACACTTTTTTATTTTATTTTTATTTTGGTCATTCTTTGGATTTTCGAAACACTTGCCCGTGTGACATTCATAGTTGTTAGCATGTTCGGTTTTGGTGCCGAGCATTGCCGTCGTAGGAGGCCTAACAACGACACAAAGAGTTATTAATTTTTCACGAGTCGCTTTTGAAATCGAGTGCTTTTCTTACGCCCTCGTAGAAATTCTTTTGATGAACTTTTTTTTTTTGCGCTACTGTGAGGGGGTCGAAAAAGCGCGAGGCTGATGCGTGACCTTGTCCCTCGTGGGTGTGACGATTCTTTTTATTCAATCAAGTGTAATTGGATTTCCTGTGAGTATACACCCAATTGACTAGTAATATAGGAGTCGTCATTCAGTTTTTAACGACAATGAGAAAAACTAACAAAACCCGGTTATCGTGACATAAAGGGAGTGCAATTATGTTTGACCACGACGGCCGTAGGTTCCCTTGTGATCCCTGGTGTGGGGATCTCTCAATATACACCCGCAAGGTAGAGATTGAGGGTTCGGGGGACTGTAACTACCGAGAGGAGTAATTCGCTCGTTAATAACTCCAGAGGCAGGATATCCTTACTAGCTCAGCATAAATAATTGAAGGGACATGTGTTAACTATTAAACTAATCTGAATTGATTTTAGCAATATGCAACATATAATACTAATTCGATCGTGATTATCTGATTTAAATAGCATTAAGGGACCTAGCATGATAATCCGATTTCCCAAAAATATCATATTTGTTAGGCGTGATAGAACAATCAGATTAGGTTAGTTTAACAGTTCATAAAAAGGGCGAGGAAAGCAGTTAAATCATCGAAAAGGGACACATTACGACGCACCCTTGAGAGGTGCGTCATGGTTCTCAGAAAACTAACCACTTTGACTTTGCTATTTCTCCTTTTAATTAACGAATCTCAATTATGGGACAGGATACGTTTTGTTCGATTTATGGATCGATTGCGACAGAACGCGTGAACAGTTTCGCAGCGAGAGGCTTAAGCTAAGGGTTGGAGTCAATACTCAGAATATAATTATGTGTTGTTGTGTGTTGTTTCACGTCGAAACTAGGGGCCTATTTATAGGGAAGAGTTCGTGGAAAGATAGAATTGCAGAGTTCTAATCCACAAAGAATTAGGAAAAGAGACGTACCCAGGTATTTTCAGCGCCCAGGCCTGGGCGCCGAAGATTTCGGCGCCCAGAGCCAGGCGTTGAAAATAGGGTCTGGGCAGTTTTGTTTAGTCAGATTCGAAAACCTAAAATCCGTAGAGTTTGAGATTAATTCGAGTCTTTTAGCGCGTATCAATTTTATGACGGAATGCGTCTGGGCCCGTTACGAACTCTAGGCTCGTTAGGATTTTAATTAATACGTAACTCTTATTCCCGAATCCTATTAGGAATAGGATTCTCGCGGTTTTCTATCTCATTTAGGATTTATGTTGGAATGCAACACCTAATTCTGACAGGTTTCTATCTTCTATGATTTGCCACTTTTAGACGCTACCTTTTACGACAGTTACTATTTTTAGCAGGTTTCCATAAATAGCAGGTTTCGGGTGAAATGAAATGGGGAATCGAGATTCGTTTATTTTATAGGAGATGCGTTGTCAAGTGGAGTTTTTATACTTTCATCATCGAACCTTTCCCTTGCGGGAATGGGGACAAAAGTAGGTGTCTACAATTAGCCCCCACTTTGACTGAGTCTTGGAGTAAGACGATGGTCAAAGTATTAGACGGAGTGCGTCACACAAGTCATGGTGTATGTGACCTTGTTTTGCGAGGGTCTCACGAGCCCCCGAGTGATAACATTTGACTTAAGGGTCATCACTTGAAGTGTCGACATATCCCTCACGTGTCATTGGGATTTGTCAACTGATAGTATAGAAACTTCCTCACTTTGTCATTGGAAGAATCTAAAGGTGAGTAGAAACTCCCTCACTTTGTCATTGGGAGTAGCTACAGATGTTTTTGAAATCAAAGTTGTAAAGTGTAATTGGGCCTGGCCAAGCCCAATCACGAGGTAAAACGTTTTTAAAGATTCTCATTTTCAGGGCTAGCTAAACGAGAAAACCCCCTTGTTTTTATAGGATGTAAAACGAAGGAAAATCCAGTACATCGTTCTTTTTTGGAAAAACGGAAAACCAATCCTTTAATTTTTGGAAAAAGGGAAAACCAATCCTTTAATTTTTGGAAAAAGGGAAAACCAATCCTTTAATTTTTGGAAAAAGGGAAAACCAATCCTTTAATTTTTGGAAAAAGGGAAAACCGAAAAAGTTATTGCTGCAGCGACTAAGGACCTGCGCGGTTAGTGACGCAGACCCCGCCCGCTAAGGTGGGCGAGCCTGTCCGCTGAGGGTGGACGCCCCGTCCGATAGAAGTGGACGAATCTGTTTTGATGTTTTTTGAAAATAAGGACCTACGCGGTTTGTGACGTAGACCCCGCCGGCTGAAGATGGCGAACCTGTTTTAAATTTGAAGACTATATTTTTCGAAAACTGAGGACCTGCGCGGCTAGTGACGCAGACCCCGCCCGCTGAGGGTGGGCGAGCCCATTTTGAATTTCTTCTTTTGCCTATGTAGAAGGGCTTTTGTGATTACAACCTGTTGGTGGGTCGTAATATTTCCTGATTAGATGTGTCCTATAAGTGGGTCCACACTGTGTATATTTTTGTTTTAACAATTTTTTTTTTTTTTGGGATAGAAATATCAAGATAACGGATATCTTACACAAAATAGGGGAGTACGCGTGCCCGACAGCGAATATTCGCTGTCTGGGAAGCATTTTCAGCGCCCAGCTGTGGGCGCGAGAATTTCTAACGCCCAGAGCTGGGCGTTGAAAATGCGAAAGGGGGGGCTGGTCTTTAAATACGCAGACCGTCTCCTTCCTTTCCCATTTCCACCATTTTCGCTCAAACTCTTCACTTCTCTCTGCTGATTTTTGCTCGTTTCCTTCACTTTTCTTCACGAATTCTACTCCAAATCACTTCCTAATCTTCCCAATGTAAGTAATTTTCAGTAATTTTGAGCTTTTTTGTCAATTTCAATATTTTTGTCAAGTATTTTTGTGCATGAAATTGATTTGGGGCTTTTTGATTTTGTGCCCCTTTCCTTCAATTGGATAGTTGGAAATGCTCCACATAACATGTTAATTAGTTTGTGCATGTTAATTTTTGCAAGTATGTTGATTTTTGTTGAATTTGGGCATTTTCATGCTAGCACCCAAGTATACCTACGACCCTAGTACTTTTTTTATAATGTAGGTATTCTTGGTATGTTGCTTGCGTTCCTCATAATTCATGGGTGACAAATCATGGGAGAATTTTGATTTTGCTGGAGTTAAATTTTACTTAGGGAATTTTGCTAAGTATGAACTTAGTATCATGTTTTTAGGGAACAAAAATTGTATGACTCCATTTCATGAGTGAAATGCACTCTTTTTAGGGATCGGTATGAGTGCCGATTTTGTCAAAGGTATAATGCCTTGTTGTATTGTTGATCAGCATGTCTGACGAGTCGTTACCCCCTCCTGGTGGCCACGAGGTGCGTGGCATGACGCGTCAGTCGACTGGCCCGGGTCCCCTATGGGTGGGCCCTGAGCTTTACGATGGCCGTGATCTGCACTACGACCTAGAGCACCATGTGACTTCCCGCCTTCACGCGAGGAGAGAAACTACGGTTCGCGGCTATGGCGCCGCGACGAGTGAGACCGTTTTTAGCTATCTGAGCTCGGACGCCCAGGCCTTGGTGAGGGCGAGCTCACTGTTTCCGGTGGTTGAGACCTTCTGGGAGATACTGCGGCTTAACATCTCCCTGTCCTTTCTGCGGTCGTTCATGAGGTGGTGGTGGGATACCACCAACACCTTCCACTTTCCTTGGGGCGAGATGACGATCACTCCTGAGGACTACACAGCTTTGACGGGCTTGACCTTTACAGGGAACCCCGTTCGTCTGAGGTCGGATGGCCCATCGCCGACTGTTGCTGAGGGTACCAGGCTCCTGGGCTCGTGGATGGGTAGTAGATTACCTTCGTACCAGCCCCGTGGGATACCTTTCGCTGACCTGATGTGGGCTTTGGAGCATGGGGTAGAGGAGTCGCCTTTGAGACAGGCTCGGCTGTTCTACCTCCATTTTATTACTTCCACTTTTCTATCGGGTCCGACTGACACCTTTGACCCGAGGTGGACAGGCATGGTGGAGGATGTGTCTACACTGGGTGACTATCGCTGGGGCGATTTGGGCTATGCGACACTTGTCGGCCAGATGAGTTTGTCGGTGCGCGACTCGGACCCGAGTAGACGTCACTTTGTGATTACATTAGCGGGAGTGCCGCGCTTGATCGAGGTACGTGCCTAGATTTTCTTTTGTTTTCTCGCTTATACCGGGCCTCTTCTTTTTTAATGTTTTATTGTCCTTTTCTTTTTGCAGCTGTGGGCCTTTGAGCACTTACCTTGGCTAGCTCCCCGAAAGGGGCAGAGGCCTTTGGAGTTCCATGCCGGTCGCCGTTGGGGTTGGAAGAAGAAGCTGACAGTGCGTCCACCGCCCGATACCGTGTGGGATCTTATCCGGGACGGGAACCCTGAGCATGTACAGAATCTTATCCTCTATCTCGTATTCTTTTATATTATTTTTTTATGTGCGAGATCTGACTGCGTTTGTACAAAAACAGGTGGTTTGGACCCCATGGCTCTCTTTTAGGGGTACCCATGCTTCGGTCAGGGATAGTTATGCGATGCGGGTCTTGTTCGTTGGCCGCCGGGACCCTGTCTGGTACCTGGGAGAGCGGATACGTATGCAGACGGTCGGGGTTTTTTCGGTGCCCAGGCCTCCGCCTGCGACCATGCTGTCTACTCGCTTGATAGGCGAGTCGTGGAGGGTCCACTCGAGGACTGGCGTGTCGGCGACGGAGTTGGTGATAGAGGGAGCTAGCTATTACCAGTTTATCCAGGATTCTCTTCGTCTCCCGGAGCCTGGCGCTGTAAGTTGCCTTCTCTCTTTGTATCGATTTTAGTGTTTTCATGCTCGTGCCCATGTGTTTATGCCTACTGTGTTTTGTGCAGGAGGGTCCTGACCCTTCGTTGGGGGGATGGGTGCTTCCCGATGCTCGGATCTCGTATACCGGAGAGAGTGGATCTGAGATTGTGGAGACTTTCCCGGAAGACCGGGTTTTCCATGCTCCGCTCCCTGAGGGAGTAGAGGCGGTATGCACCTTTTATTTGTGTACTCTTTTTATATATTTTTTTTTTTTTACTGACATTCTTGTTTCAGGTTCCGGCCCGTACGGCCAATGCGATGGTGGGGGTGATCAACCGGTTGAAGTCCGCGTTGGTTCGAGCTCGGTCTGTACTTTCTTGCAGGAGCCCCCACTCTACTCGGGTAATGTGCCCTCTTTTTTGATCTGTACCTTTTGTTTGGCTTTCGGTTATTCACTCTCTTTTTGTCTCCTTTTTTTTTGCAGACGGCTGCTGGACGTGCCTGGGCCGACGACGCGGGTCCCTCGGGCGGGGGACACGGTCGTGAGAGAGAGAGGGCACGGCACTCGTCCCTACGGCATCGCCGTTCTGACGCGGGGGTGAGTTCTTCCGGGGAGAGGTCCGAGCCGGAGCGTAGGCGACGTTCCGTGTCGGTGGCCCGAGAGCCTAGCCCCGAGTTGCAGTCACAACCTCATTTTCGGGGTGACTCTGGCTGGGGGCCCTCATACCACGGGGAGTGGAGTGGATGGACCGGCGAGGCTTGGAGACATGGAGCCGATGACGAGTCTTAGGCTTACCTCCTGTTTTGTACATATTCATTCTTGTATTCCGCATGTATATATGTATTTTTTGTGATTTTTGGTGCAAGAATGTTTTGAGCCTTCCGTGGGCTTTGTTTTAACATATTATAGCAATATTAGCTTTCTAAACCAACGACGAATTTTGAAAAGGAAAAGACTTTCGTAAAAATAATGAGTTCATATAAGAGTGCACACATATTTTTAGACTAACCGACTACTTGGGGTATTACATATGTATGTTCACTAGGGGGGGATTTGTTTTTTGCCGACTCGTGCCATACTCCTTTGTTGGGCTTGTTCCTGGAAATTCTTGTGGCTTTTTCATTTTATTCGGTCTTGCCCGTGCATGGGTTAGGGTAGAGTGCCCTTTGCAATATCTTTTCTTCTTGATGCGTTGCATGACTTTATTATTTTTTAATTTTTATTGGACCGAATCCTCGAGAAGGATTGCCTACGTATCTTGTAGGAATCAGGTCGCGCGTAGTTCTAGCTTTTTGAAAAAAGCATTTTGAAAGGGTGTTCATTACACGTCTGCTCCCCCCCCCCAAGTGTTCGTGGTTCTTTTGAGGGTTGGAAAAAGGAGTACGAACACTTTGCAGAAGCGGGAGGGTAGGTGGCAAGAGAGAATGACGCCGGTTCAAGGGCGAAGGAAATATCGGCGCCCAGGCCTGGGCGTGAAAAATAACAGCGCCCAGTCCTGGGCGTTGAAGTTTTGTCCTTCGCTTCTTTTACCTTATCGAGTTTTATGTCGTTTGTTTAGAGTAATGCGCAGAATGTTTGCTTTATGAGTCTTAATGTGTTTTATTAGATGCCTTAACTCTGGACTGAATTTAAATATGGTACTTTTTTAATTAGTCTAAGTTCGTGAGGTTAGCGAATTCCGCTCCATCTATGTCAGCTAGTTGGACTGCTCCGCTCGGTAGGATGGTCTTTACAAAATACGGTCCTGTCCAGTTAGGCCGGAATTTTCCTCGAGGGTCCGTAGTAGGTGCGCGGACTTCTTTTAATACAAAATCGCCTTCTTTGATATTTCGAGGTTTGACTCTTTTGTTGAATTGCCTTGCGATGCGCTTTTGATACACTTGCACGTGATGTAGAGCTCTCAACCTCCGTTCGTCTAAAAGGACGAGCTCGTCGTACCTAGCTTGAACCCAATCAGCTTCGGGTAGCTTGCTTTCTAGGACGATCCGGAGGGAGGGAATCTCCAACTCGACCGGTTGGACTGCTTCAATTCCGTATACCAAGGAGTAGGGTGTTACTCCAATGGAGGTGCGGATTGAGGTTCGATAGCCCCATAATGCGAAGTGTAATTTGTTGGGCCAATCCTTATAATTTTCGGCCATTTTTTCGATTATGACTTTAATATTTTTGTTGGCCGCCTCTACCGCGCCGTTCATTTGCGGCCTGTAGGGAGAGGATTTATGGTGTTTGACATGATATTTTTTGAGCAGGTCTTGGACTTCGGCCCTGAAGTGGGAACCTTGGTCGCTTATGATTTCATGTGGAACCCCGTATCGACAGAATATGTTCTTTTCTAGGAATCGGGCGACATGTTTGGCTATTAATTTCGAATAGGAGACTGCCTCTACCCATTTAGTGAAGTAATCAATTGCGACTAAAACGTACTCGTGTCCCCCTACGCCTGTTGGTGTTACCTTGCCGATTATATCTATACCCCAGGTGGAAAAGGGCCATGGAGAAGTGAAGGTGTATAGTTCTGAGGGAGGCAAATGGTTAAGGTTACTGAAGATTTGGCATTTTGGGCAAGTTTTTACAAAGTGATGACAATCACTTTCCATAGTGGTCCAATAGTATCCTGAGCGGGATATTTTTCGGGATAGCATTTTTCCGTTCATATGGGGTCCGCACACGCCGTTATGGTATTCTTCCATCAGTCTTTGGGCTTGGTTTTGATGGACACAAAGTAATTTGATTTTATTCGGCGTGTATTTGTACAGTTCTCCCAGAATTATGCTATATTGTGAAGCGAGGAGGCGTAGGGCCTTTTGTGCTCGCGGGGAATTGTTTGGGGGGAATTCCCCACTTGTTTTGTAACGAAGGATGTCCGTGTACCATGGTTCTTCTTCGGTGTTTTCAGGTTCGGAGTCTAAGGCACAACAATAAGCCGGCTCTTTCCTTCGCTCGACCCGAAGGGTCATTCCGTCCCATTCATTCGGGATGTTGAGCATTGAAGCTAGCTTCGCTAGTGCATCCGCGAATTGGTTGTCGTCTCTTGGTAAGTACGTATACTCGATTTTTTCAAATTGCTCGACTATTTGGTCCAAGTGATCTTGATATTTTGAGAGACTAGTGCTTCAGACCTTCCATCTTTTGGATATATGGTTGATTATTAGGGAAGAATCCCCGAAGACTTGTAGGTATTTGACTCCGAGGCTAACTGCGGCCTCTAGCCCGAGTATGCAGGCCTCGTATTCGGCGGCATTGTTTGTGGCCTCGAAGTCAAGTTTGACGGAAATTGGTATATGGGCTCCTTCGGGACTGACTAGGAGAACTCCGACGCCGCATCCTTTTTGGTTGGATGCGCCATCGAAGTATAGTGTCCAATAGTCGTCTTGTATCATCAGAAGTTCCTCGTCGGGGAGGAGGTAAGCTTCCGTGGTTTCCTCATTCGTGGCATGCTCGACCAGGAATTCGGCTACCGCTCTTCCTTTGATTGTTTTTTTCCGGCATGAATTTTAGGTCGAATTCTGAGAGCATGACTAGCCACCTGGACAGGCGACCACTCAGGGCGGGCTTTTCGAACATGTATTTTAAGGGATCTAGTTGTGACACTATATGAACAGTGTGGGCCAATAGGTAATGTCTGAGTTTTTTGGATGCCCAGACGAGGGCGAGACAGGTTTTCTCAAGTTCTGTGTATCTCGTCTCGTACTGTATGAACTTCTTGCTCAAGTAGTAAATGGCTCGCTCGGATCCATGTACACACTGTGAGAGCATAGCTCCTGCTGCAGTATCCGTGACGGTTAGGTATAGGCGTAAAGGGATTCCAGGCAAAGGCGGGGAGAGGACGGGTGGCTTGCTTAGGTATTCTTTGATTTTATCGAAGGCAGTCTGGCATTGTTCATCCCATTCGTCCTTTTCTTCTTTTCTTAATTTTTTGAATATTGGCTCGCAAGTCATAGTAAGCTTGGAAATGAACCTACTAATGTATTGCAGCTTTCCTAGGAAGCCCCTTATCTGTTTTTCAGTTTTTGGTGGGGGCATTTCAGTAATGGCTTTGATCTTGGATGGGTCAATCTCGATTCCTCGCGTACTAACAACATATCCTAGCAATTTTCCCGAGGTTACCCCGAACACACATTTTTGTGGATTTAGTCTCATGTTATATTTTAAGATTCGGGTGAAGAACTTTTTAAGTGCCGGGAGGTGACCGCGCCGGTCTTTAGATTTGACGATCATGTCGTCCACATAGACCTCGATTTCTTTATGTATCATGTCATGGAGTAACGTGGTGGCTGTTCTTTGATAGGTGGCCCCCGCGTTTTTCAAACCAAAAGGCATTACAGTGTAACAATATGTTCCCCAAGGGGTAATGAAAGTTGTTTTCTCCATGTCTTCTTCTGCCATGAGTATTTGGTTATATCCGGCGTACCCGTCCATAAAGGAGAGGAGCGCGTGTTCTGCGGTGTTGTCTACTAGTATGTCAATGTGAGGTAGAGAGAAGTCATCTTTAGGACTGGCTTTGTTGAGGTCTCGAAAGTCTACGCACATTCGCACTCGTCCATCTTTTTTAGCTACTGGGACAATATTGGCCACCCATTCTGGGTAGTTGGAGACTTTTATAAAGCCGACGTCTAATTGTTTAGTGACTTCTTCTTTTATTTTCAAGGCTATCTCTGGTTTGAGCCGCCGTAGCTTTTGTTTTACTGGCGTCATTTTGGGATCTAGTGGAATTTTATGCTCAGCGATTTCTCGATCTATTCCTGGCATGTCTTTGTAGGACCAAGCAAAGACACCCTCGAATTCCCGCAAAGTGGAGATTAGATCGGTCTTTTCAGTGGGAGTTAAGGTGAGGCCAATTTTAATAATTTTAGGATTTTCTTCCATTCCAATATTTACCGATTCTGTGTCGTCGATTATAGGAGTTTTGAGTTCTTGTTCACTTACAGCTTTTATTAGTTCGGTATATTCCTCTTCTGGCTCTTTTTCGTACTCATTAGTGGCGGGACATTCTGCATTATTACTCTGATTTTTAAGCGGCACATACTCAAAAGTTTTGTTTATCTTATTAAAGTCATGAAGCATTACATCAAAAAGATCTCCCGGAGTAGAGATTTCCGGGTCTAAACTAGTTTTGGGAGGGGTTACAATTTTGCTAGGTTCGGACTCGGAGTCAGACTCGGATTCAGACCCTAATTCTTCGTACATCGGACCCTCTCCCGCAGATATCTTGAACTTCATCCCACGAGCATTAGTCCATTTGAAAGTCATGCGCCACCCTCGTTGGATTTGGTCGTCTTTCGAGGGTGATGGAGCGATCAATTTAGTAGGATCGAACACTTCAACTTGGAGAGCTAATGCCATAATTTCTGTTTCTTTCTTCGCTCTTTTCTTTTCTAACCCAAACAATAGCCCGAAAGCGTATGATTTGGGGAGCGTTTTTGGCATAGCATGGTTCTTTGGGGCGAGTGGCCTTTGAGAACGTAAAGGGTCGTGTCCCAGAGCATGCATCTCTTGGGTTTGTGCGACCTCTAGGTATAGATGTTCGGGATATGCTTCTTCCATCGCGTCCCTTGATGGCTATCACGGGCAGGTACTCAGGGGCCCTGCATTATTGTTGTGGAGTAGGAGACACATTAGTTTGTTTCGTGAGTCGGTTTTTTTTTTAGACACTCTATGACTACCCCTAAGTCGGACTAGTATATTTGGACTGTTATGTGTGCACTTTGAACTCTTTATGTTTTTGAAAATCTCTGCCCGTGTGACATTCATGATTATTTGCATGGTCGATTTTTAGTGTCGAGCATTGCCGTCGTAGGAGGCCTAACAACGACGCAAAGAATTATTAATTTTTCGCGAGTCGCTTTTTTTTGAAATCGAGTGCTTTTCTTACGCCCTTGTAGCAATTCTTTTTTATGAACATTTTTTTGCTACGTATTTTCCTTTCGTGCGGGCACCGAAGCTGCTGCGCCTGACCAGAAGGCCAAGCAGCAACTTCAGCGCCCAGCGTCGGGCGTGAGAAATTCTGGCGCCCAGACAGGGGCGCTGAAAATGCGTCCCTGGCTGGTTCTCGTTTTTCTGTCTTTTGTTTATGCGACTTCGACTTGCGTGCTTGCCTAATAACGTCCTTTACGCGTAGCAGCGTTTGTGGGATTTGTTACAGGCCACCCCGAGCGTCGCTTATTTTGTGGCGATCATTCGGGTTTGCGGAACACGTGTTTCGGTACAACTGTTTGGCAAATTAGTCTATGAATGGTAGGGCAGTTTTTAAGGTCGTTGGTTTTCTAGGATAGTTTGTCACACACAATCACATATTTCGCTACACATAACTACAATACAAACATGGATTTGAAAATTAAATATGCCACGTATTTTATGATAGGCTTCTATGGGTAGTTTATTTGCGCCTGGCTTGGTACCGCTTCTATCGTAGATCCAACACATGCCCCGGTCGAGGTAGTGTCTTCAACAGACGAATTTCGCGCAAGAGGCCAACCCGCAAGTGCAAGCCAAGGGGGCATGCAGGCGAGAGGGACCTAATGGGCGAGCGATTGGGTTCGGGATAGGTGTACTACCTGCACAAGTACCGAGTGGGAAACATGCGCGGCGTATGCACCCCCCTATTGGCGAAAAAAAGGTATCCTTAGTCCCAACTCCCGAGAGAGCCGAGATTCGTTATGATGTTCTGCCCGTTCACATTAATATGTTGATTTTCAGGTCGTCCCAACTTGATGGGGAAATAAACGCGGGGTAGGATCGTTTCACCCTTCGGCTATTTTGATTACCTACAAGCACGAGTATTTCCTTCACTATCCCCAGTGGAGTCGCCACTGTGAGGGGGTCGAAAAAGCGCGAGGCTGATGCGTGACCTTGTCCCTCGTGGGTGTGACGATTCTTTTTATTCAATCAAGTGTAATTGGATTTCCTGTGAGTATACACCCAATTGACTAGTAATATAGGAGTCGCCATTTAGTTTTTAACGACAATGAGAAAAACTGACAAAACCCGGTTATCGTGACATAAAGGGAGTGCAATTATGTTTGACCACGACGGCCGTAGGTTCCCTTGTGATCCCTGGTGTGGGGATCTCTCAATATACACCCGCAAGGTAGAGATTGAGGGTTCGGGGGACTGTAACTACCGAGAGGAGTAATTCGTTCGTCGATAACTCCAGAGGCAGGATATCCTTACTAGCTCAGCATAAATAATTGAAGGGACATGTGTTAACTATTAAACTAATCTGAATTGATTTTAGCAATATGCAACATATAATACTAATTCGATCGTGATTATCTGATTTAAATAGCATTAAGGGACCCAGGTATTTTCAGCGCCCAGGCCTGGGCGCCGAAGATTTCGGCGCCCAGAGCCAGGCGTTGAAAATAGGGTTTGGGCAGTTTTGTTTAGTCAGATTCGGATTCCTAAAATCCGTAGAGTTTGAGATTAATTCGAGTCTTTTAGCGCGTATCAATTTTATGACGGAATGCGTCTGGGCCCGTTACGAACTCTAGGCTCGTTAGGATTTTAATTAATACGTAACTCTTATTCCGGAATCCTATTAGGAATAGGATTCACGCGGTTTTCTATCTCATTTAGGATTTATGTTGGAATACAACACCTAATTCTGACAGGTTTCTATCTTCTATGATTTTCCACTTTTAGACGCTACCTTTTACGGCAGTTACTATTTTTAGCAGGTTTCCATAAATAGCAGGTGTAACACCCCCAAAATTTGGACCTTTTATATAATCAAAAACCCTGTTTTTATATCATAAAACAATCGTCCAAACCTTGGGAGTGTCACTGCTACATTTATTCTCCATAGAAAATAAATGCAAAGCAACAAAACAATTTAAAATCATTAAGGTCAAAATTAACTAAGTGGTCTAAAAGGTGCCCCATAAAAACTACAACCAATTCCCACAAAATGAATAACAAAAACCAACTTAAACTTAAACTGAAATAGAAATTGTCTCTTGACTAGGTGGTTATTCTAAGCGTCTCCTCACTCGTAGCCAAGTACCTTTACCAACCTGCAAAAATAAATAGAAAAGAGACAAGAGAGACGAACTCCCAAAAATCAGATAAACTGAGTAATTCCAACTCCATCCCGTAAAATAAATAATTTTAGTTTGAAAACATTTTGAGTACATAAAATAGACAATTAAACAACCAGTACCAATTTAATAACTCCATTATTAAACTTATCACATAAAGATCAATATTAATTAAGTGAGGGAAAAAGAACGCTAAGGGTCGCGCGTAACCCTTGAGAATGGCCAAAGTAAGATGAGTACAGAATGTCCCTAGTGTGCACACCCCTCACTAATTAACTATGGGTCTCCGCGACCGCGCACCAATATAATTAGGAGGAAGACCAAGCAGAAAGTTTAATACAGAATAATAGAAACCTACTAGAAGCCTACCGGGTCTCCACTAAAGTGCACCGATAGAACAACATCTAGAAGAGCAACCTGTTCCTAACCCTTACGGGCTTTTCCCTCTAATATTACACTTTACGTAATTAATATTTTTAATAAGGTCACAGCACATAATAGTCGTAGTCACAAGAGTCCATAACTACAATTATACGAAGTACAATTGAGCCCATCATTATCAATATATTACAACGATCACTTAGTTCTTAATTGTTACAGCTCTTATTAAAGAGTTGGAGTGCTTCTGTAACTTTATACAATTCATGAACAAATTTATAACCAGAATTAATTAACAAACTCCAACTTGTGTCTAGCATCAAAATAGCCTCCATACACATTAATCAGATGAAGTGATATTCATTTTCGTAAAATAATTATATTAGTACAAAATATCATTTACATACTAATACTAATATTATACATCCCCATAAACTCAAATCATATATAACACTCATATATATGCATATAACACTTAATCTCCATAGCACATATTAACACATAAATATACCCAAATACTTTTACTAACGGGACCTAAAGATGATGGACATTGAAAATTACCTTGAACACGCACGTACTCAAACTAGTAGTCTCCTCGCGTGGTTCCTAAGTAGTCTCCGTCTACGATTACACAAAATAAATAACCTAAGTTAGTCATAATATTTGCCCAACCTAACTTAATCTATGCGTAGTAATAGTTAGAGAATATAAACAAGAATTAGTCTAATAAATCAACTTTCATTTTTTTTTTTTCAAAGCACACCATTGTTGTATGAACCTATTCCTAAAGAACGTACAATAGAAAAACCCAAAACAATGTTAGTTAATGAGTTAAACAATCCCCACTCCCAATTGTCAGCCATAATTGTCAATTAGCAGTGACGAGAAAACACTAAATCGAAGATAGATTTCAAAAGTGAAAAGCTTGGAAATGATAAACATCTATTACTTACCGAGAGGAAGGGTACTGTGACAACGGCGGAGATTATTGAGAAGAGGGGTTTACTATCAGTTAATGTAACGAGAGATTTTTTTTGTGAGGTTTGGGTTATATATATACTTAGGGTATTAGGTTTAACTAGGAGACTAATTTCAGAAAATATATAAATTAATTCTGAAAATATACTTAGGGTATTAGGTTTAACTAGGAGACTAATTTCAGAAAATTTATAAAATCAATTTGAAAATATACTTGTAGTGACTATTAGTTAAAACTCATTAAAAACTTTATTTTAATTGTAAAATTATCTTAATTTATCAAAATAATTTATTAGAAAATACCCGAAAATTCGGGATATTACAGCAGGTTTCGGGTGAAATGAAATGGGGAATCGAGATTCGTTTATTCTATAGGAGATGCGTTGTCAAGTGGAGTTTTTATGCTTTCATCATCGAACCTTTCCCTTGCGGGAATGGGGACAAAAGTAGGTGTCTAGAGCTACGTATTTTCCTTTCGCGCGGGCACCGAGGCTGCTGCGCCTGACCAGAAGGCCAAGCAGCAACTTCAGCGCCCAGCTAGGGGCGTGAGAAATTCTGGCGCCCAGCCAGGGGCGTTGAAAATTCGTCCTGGCTGGTTCTCGTTTTCTGTTTTCTGTTTATGCGACTTCGATTTGCGTGCTTGCCTAATAACGTCCTTTACGCGTAACAGCGTTTGTGGGATTCGTTACAGGCCATCCCGAGCGTCGCTTATTTTGTGGCGATTATTCGGGTTTGCGGAACACGTGTTTCGGTATAACTCTTTGGCAAATTAGTCTATGAATGTTTGGGCAGTTTTTAAGGTCGTTGGTTTTCTAGGATAGTTTGTCACACACAATCATATATTTCGCTACACATAACTACATTACAAACATGGATTTGAAAATTAAATATGCCACGTAGTTTATGATAGGCTTCTATGGGTAGTTTATTTGTGCCTGGCTTGGTACTGCTTCTATCGTAGATCCAACACATGCCCCGGTCGAGGTAGTGTCTTCAACAGACGAATTTCGCTCAAGAGGCCAACCCGCAAGTGCAAGCCAAGGGGGCATGCAGGCGAGAGGGACCTAATGAGCGAGCGATTGGGTTCGGGATAGGTGTACTACTTGCACAAGTACCGAGTGGGAAACATGCGCGGCGTATGCACCCCCCTATTGGCGAAAAAAGGTATCCTTAGTCCCAACTCCCGAGGGAGCCGAGATTCGTTATGCGGTTCTGCCCGTTCACATTAATATGCTGATTTTCAGGTCGTCCCAACTTGATGGGGAAATAAACGCGGGGTAGGATCGTTTCACCCTTCGGCTATTTTGATTACCTACAAGCACGAGTATTTCCTTCACTATCCCCAGTGGAGTCGCCACTGTGAGGGGGTCGAAAAAGCGCGAGGCTAATGCGTGACCTTGTCCCTCGTGGGTGTGACGATTCTTTTTATTCAATCAAGTGTAATTGGATTTCCTGTGAGTATACACCCAATTGACTAGTAATATAGGAGTCGCCATTCAGTTTTTAACGACAATGAGAAAAACTGACAAAACCCGGTTATCGTGACATAAAGGGAGTGCAATTATGTTTGACCACGACGGTCGTAGGTTCCCTTGTGATCCCTGGTGTGGGGATCTCTCAATATACACCCGCAAGGTGGAGATTATGGGTTCGGGGGACTGTAACTACCGAGAGGAGTACTTCGCTCGTCGATAACTCCAGAGGCAGGATATCCTTACTAGCTCAGCATAAATAATTGAAGGGACATGCGTTAACTATTAAACTAATCTGAGTTGATTTTAGCAATATGCAACATATAATACTAATTCGATCGTGATTATCTGATTTAAATAATATTAAGGGACCTAGCATGATAATCCGATTTCCCAAAAATATTATATTTGTTAGGCGTGATAGAACAATCAGATTAGGTTAGTTTAACAGTTCATAAAAAGGGCGAGGAAAGCAGTTAAATCATCGAAAAGGGACACATTACGACGCACCCTTGAGAGGTGCGTCACGGTTCTCAAAAAACTATCCACTTTGACTTTGCTATTTCTCCTTTTTATTTAACGAATCTCAATTATGGGACAGGATACGTTCTGTTCGATTTATGGATCGATTGCGACAGAACGCGTGAACAGTTTCGCAGCGAGAGGCTTAGGCTAAGGGTTGGAGTCAATACTCAGAATATAAGTGTGTGTTGTTGTGTGTTCCTTCACGTCGAATTTTAGGGGCCTATTTATAGGGAAGAGTTTGTGGAAAGATAGAATTGCAGAGTTCTAATCCACAAAGAATTAGGAAAAAACACGTACCCAAGTATTTTCAGCGCCCAGGCCTGGGCGCCGAAGATTTCGGCGCCCAGAGCCAGGCGTTGAAAATAGGGTCTGGGCTGTTTTCTTTAGTCAGATTCGGATTCCTGAAATCCGTAGAGTTTGAGATTAATTCGAGTCTTTTAGCGCGTATCAATTTTATGACGGAATGCGTCTGGGCCCGTTACGAACTCTAGGCTCGTTAGGATTTTAATTAATACGTAACTCTTATTTCCGAATCCTATTAGGAATAGGATTCTCGCAGTTTTCTATCTCATTTAGGATTTATGTTGGAATGCAACACCTAATTCTGACAGGTTTCTATCTTTTATGATTTGCCACTTTTAGAAGCTACCTTTTTACGGCAGTTACTAGTTTTAGCAGGTTTCCATAAATAGCAGGTTTCGGGTGAAATGAAATGGGGAATCGAGATTCGTATATTTTATAGGAGATGCGTTGTCAAGTGGAGATTTACGTTTTCATCATCGAACCTTTCCCTTGCGGGAATGGGGACAAAAGTAGGTGTCTACACTATCATTTTCGGTCGTTTATTTTCATAATCTTTGAAATTTTGCAACTTTACGATGGTGAATTCTGATTTTTGAAGTGATTCCCCATTTCGTTGTTTTTAGTTTAATTTTGCGTTTGACTTTTCATGGTTTAATTGAGGGCTTGGAATCGAGGGATTGGATTAAGGTTTGTGAACATTGAATTATACTATAAGATTGTCTATTCATCGCTCCACTCTTTCGCTTCTATTGTTGTAAGTTTACGTGATGTCGTTGTTGTATCGGTTTCAATGGATTATTTGAGTTGATTCGTGGATGTATGTAGTTTTGTCTTGGTATCTTTGTGTTAATAATTAAATATCAAGTGCCTTTTGCAACCGTATTGAAAATGAAAAACATGTGTATTTTTTGCCTTCGTCTTGGTGAGTAGATTCGTTCCTCGCTTTCCAATTTTCGGTGGAATATCAAAGTTAATAGGATTCTCTGTTATTTTGAATAAAGTGCAACTTCTGATGAGTGGATTTTACCAAGAACGATCCTCGAAGCAGTGATGTAGGACTTGCTCAGAAACAAAGAGACAAAGCTATTAAACTTTTCTAACAGAGTGCAAGTAAGGATATGATTATGTGAACATTGTTCTTTCTAGCTAAGATATAATTTCCAATTCATGCATTTGGTTCGGAAGGAAGTCCAAAAGAATATGTAGGAATATCAGATGCTGATGGTTGTGGTACTTTTGTGCATTATAATAGTTCATTGGTGCACCCTTAAGTCTCTTTCTTTTTTATTGCATGGGGATATTGTCTATGATGAGGTTGTCCTAGGATCGTGGTAATGATGGGTTGATGATTGTGTCCTATGTGATGCTTCTTTGTGAAAAATGGTAATTTACGCATTGTCTAAGTAGAGATTAATGCTGCAACGGTTTTAAGATTTATACCAGGGTGTATATCTTTAATTTTTTTAGAGTAATTTCTATTAGTTTAGGGATACGATGGAGAATTTGTGTTGTCTTTGAGTTTTGGGTTTATGACAAAGAACATAGGTATGTTGTTTTGCATTTGAACAGCTTTGAGTTTTGGGTTTACTGGTGTTCTTCACAATTGAGTTTAGAGATTAATGATAAGATCTTGCTTTTCAATGTTTAAATTTACTTCAATTTGGTGGAATTTTATGGATTAGACGTAATTTGATTTGTTATTTTGTGGAGGGTTCTTGCAGTCACATACGAGTGTGGGAACTGTTATAAGAGACATAATATAACTGAACAATATCTTGGTTTCCTTCCTATCTGTTGTTATCAACAGTCACCATTTGGTGTAAGTGATATGGAGTTTCGTTGGAGGTGTAATTTTATTATTTTAAGTATTTAGTTATAATTTTAATGGTCAGTGCTTGTTGGCCTGATGGGTAAAGATTTTGCTATTATTTGAGATATTTATATATTTCGTATGAGTTGTATCATATGTATATTGCGTGTCTTTCTACATGCATAATTATTTTACAATTTGGTAAAATATGGGGATGGTGGTTCAAGAATTTAGGTTTTACTTAGAGGTGTAGGGTAATATCTCAAACATTCACCGATTGTCGATGTAAAAGAAAAACTCATAGCTAGGGTATAGTTCCTCTCTATGTTACTTGGACTTGATTGCACATAAATATGTCATACTTCGTATGTGCAAAAGTGTCTGGCCCAAATAATTTATTGATGGTCATTGTCTATGTTGGTTATAGAAGTTGGAGTGTTAGTGATATCTTGATTTATGAGTTTGTAAATACCAGGAGCTAAGTTTTGTTGTTGGAATTTGCATTTCTTTTGAAGAATCTTCTGTGCATAATTTCTAACTTTGAAACTTTATAGTTTGTTCCTTAATTTATCCAGAACATGTCATCAGTTGTAGTTGGATTTGGTATTACTGTTGGACCACCAGTTTGCGTCTTTGGGTCCTTTACTCCTATTGCTGATATATCTTGAAGTCACAGTTGACATGATATGGTTGAAAATGATCTGAATTAAGGGATCTATTTGAAAAAGAACCTTATCATAGATCAAGTATTCCAGTCAGGAAGGTCCGATCTTATGAGGCATTTGAGTGTTTGAATTTTGTTTTTATCAAGTCAAGCTAAAGCTTCTCTCACTATGTACTGCCATTATTTTTTTCACCAAGTAGTTAAGTGAGAATAGTTTGTCATAAGCAAGAGTCTCTATTCTGCATTTCACTGCAACATTTTTAAAATGAAGTTATGTTTCTGATATAAGCAATACCCAAATTTGGTCACTTGTGGCTTATTTTTCTGCTTTGGTAAAACTAAAATGGTACCTCTTAGTATTATATAAGTGCATCTTATAGATCTATATCCGTGTTGATTCATATATTGTGGAGTGTGGACCAGTAGAGCTGTGGTCTATGAATGATTGCCTTTCTTTCTTTCATTTAGTGGTTAGCCTTAAAAAAGACTACACTTCTATATTAAATTTATGTTTTTGGTGGGTAATAGGGTATTACATTACATCATAAGGTGTGGGGAGGCTCTTTGAGTCCTGTTTTATTTAATTATTTTACTTATATTATACGAAGTATTATTTTTGTTCTTCATAGTTTAGAAGATGTTAGTATCAAAGTTCTTTTAACAACCTATGCATTGACAGATTGCATTTCAAATAACTCATCTATATTTTTGATGCCTCGTGTGATTTGCGGGAACGACAGATAAATAGCTCACATATGATTAGAAGTAATGTAACGAGAAATTAAAAGGCACACATAACTACTTAGTGAAATTTTGGTGGAGAGATGATTTCTATAATTTCCACATAATAATTGTGATCAGATTGATTGTGCACCTGATGTATTCAACAATTATATTTACATATTGGGTTCAGACAAACAGAAATGTGAATTGTAATATATCAAGCTTAACTTGGTTGTTTTGTTGCGATATTGTGTTTGGGGTTTATGACAGTAAATACAGGAGATACCCTGTACGGTAATATAAATGATCATGTTCTCTTTTATGGAGTGTTTGGTATGCTTAGATTATTGCTTGAATTTGTTGTTTAGTTCTTTACCTTCTTGTTATTACACTAATAGCTAAACAATGGAAATAGCCTGTGTTAATGTGAGGAGATATTATTTATCAAAAAAGCATGGAAAATTTCTCTTTCATTGTTGATTCCCTTTCTTTGTGTGTTCGCATAGTTGAAAATTTTGTGAGTTTGGCATTTGGTACAATTCTTTTGGATTTTCTGGTAAATAGTCTTGGACGTGCCTTGTGTCATTGACTATTTAAGCAGGCTAATGCACATAGGCCAGAAAGATCATATAATCCCCATGGCTCGCCATTGATGGCCCAATCAACCATACATAGAGGTGATAAAGGTGATAAGGATTTGTGAGGGTTTCCAACACATGAATAGTGATATATGTTTATGTTTATCTTGTGACGGATGACTAATTTTGAAGTTTGGTTTTAGGCAAAAATTAAAGAAGCCCATTCCCTTCCATCACTACATCCCCACCCCCTTTTATGGAACATGGTTATATTTGACAATGTCTTGGCTATGAGATTTGCGTGCCTCCTTTGGTTGCCAACATTGGATTTGAATTTGACTTTAATTGAGTGATTTTTTTAACGTTAATATGTTGTTTTGTTTAATCTAAAGGTTAAGTCATCCTCACAAAAAGCTCGTGTTGTGGTTGATGAGGAGACGGAGATGATGGCAAAAAATATCACTAACTTATTGTCAACTTCAAGTCATGCTATTTTTGTAATACAAAATTGTATTTTTTTTTCCGGCTTGTGTAACTTTCTCAAATACATTTATTGAAAAAACATTGTTAGAACTTATTTGCTTACATCTTTAATTTAAGCAAAGATTGGTTTTATACAACATAAACCATATTTTTAATCTAAAATAATTACATATTACTACGTTTGCAGACAATGTTTAAATTTGTTATTGTAGCAAGTAGGTATGGTGGTTGGGTTATTTTGTAGGAACATGGAGGAGATTGAAATCCCATGTTTCTAGGAGATATTCATTTTTTGGCTTGTTATTGTGATTATGTATCATCAATAGCACCTGATAGTAAACGTATTTATGATTTTCTATTGTCTATTACATGCAAGTCCAACTTTAACATATCATTTCTAGCATTTATCCCGTTTCTTGCATTTACTATATCTTTTATGTAACATTTTACGAAATTACTTTGTATATCTTGGGGGATCGTGCGCGCTAGCGCACGGTCCAACAACTAGTACAATAAAAAGGAACGTCTCAATACGTATTCTAAACATGTTCTTTTTAAACCGACATATGTTCTTCTGAAATGATTTAATGTTCTGTTCTGCAAACGAACATAATCAAACGTATATTCCTCAAATATACTAGTTACTACACAATCAATTTCACCACATAAATAAAATAAAATGCAAAATCAACAAAAAAACAATTCGTAACCTTCATTATCAACAATCTCCAAAATCAACGAAGAATGAGATTCAAAATTAGATTAATCAAAGTAATTACAATCACCAAAAACATAAAAAGTGCGATTATTACGAAATCGAAATCATAAAATCCAAAAAAAATTGCAATTCGTTATTACAAATTGAAAAAAATACTTTCGTAAGTCTGATTTTCAGCTGAAGAATTCAAATGAGAAGAAGAAGAATCATTCGAAATTGATATTGAAACAGAAAAATCATGGAATATTTGAGAATTTTCCATCACTTTCTCTCTCTAAAAACAATTTAAACACAAATGTAAGCTTTCTCTCTCCTCTTCACACTTTTTGAATTCAAATTATGAAGCCCAAACATATAAATACCCGCAAAAAGGAGCGAACAAACAAAAAAATCGCGAAAACTAAACAGAGAAAAAAGAGCATATAAAGCGGAACATGTTCCTTTTATCTGCAGAATTAATAAAAACACGCGTTTTGTTTTAAAATGTTTGCGTTTTAATCCCGGTACAGTGGTGCACCTAGATCTAGGTGAACAGGCCTGCACCATCCAAATTGCATGGAAACGAGTATCATTAGATTCAAATAGTACTGGCGCGGGAGATAATCGGAAATTAGACGTCAAGAACTCACCTCTCCCACTTTCTCTCTCCTCAACCAGCAACCGCAACCGCAACCGCAACCAGCAATGGCGGGCTACTCAAACCCAACATCATCAACACAATCAGTGTACTCGCTTCCAGTTCTATCTCGCCCCGAAATCGTTGGTATTTTGGCCGAATACCAGATTATCAGTCTCTCCGAATCCGATCTCACTAACCCTAACCCTGATTTCGTAGCTAATCTCTACAATTCTTTCTTACATTTCCTTGATTCTCTCGAGTTAATATCTCTCTATAATTCTAACCCTAAGTCGTCTTCTGTTAATTTGATGTTTTTCTGTTTGATTGCTGTTGACTGACATTTTCATCTTGAATTTCTGCAGGGAAGATTCTAGTCAAGTTGATTTTGAGGCGTTGGAACGGTTCGAGAACCCTGAAATATATGCTGATGCAATTAGGCCGATCAAGTTGTATAGAAGAATTAAGGATGTTTTATCTGAAATTGGGTGCCCTATTAGTTTCACCTTCCCTGATTTGATCAGTCCTGACTCGAGTCGTACCGTCAAGTTCGTCTCTGCCATTATCAATTTTGTCCTTCATAAGTGAGTTGGTTGTTTACTAATTTTGTTCAATTTCTTCTTTGAACTCAATTATAATAGATGCACGGGGATTTTGTTGGTGTTTGGGTTGTGTGAGTAATTGCCATTCCATTGTGTTGTATGCTTTATGTCCTCTCCTCATATTAGACCAAGTGTATTTGTAGTTTCCTTGAAATGAATATTTGGAATAGAATGCTAAATGGGTTTCAAGACGGTAATGCTTAGTTTCGTGGACTTCAGGGAATGCCCAAAAATGTGCCCATAGTCGCTACAAACATAAAAGAAATACCGCCTTTTTGCGTACACTGACGCTATGCTCTATGCTCAGTTAATCATCACTCATTTTATTACTGGTATGTAGGAAAGATTCTTTTATTCAGCCAATTTGAGCTTGGCGAGTCGCTTTGTAGTGTAATTTTGTTACATTTGATTGTTGTTTTCTATCACGATGTCATTAAAATTTCAGAAACTGCTTTTATTGATTTTTTTGTTTTTGCTTGTTACTTAATATGATTTTTTTTATTATTTGAGGTTACCTTACAATTCAATAACCCTTTATAGAATTGGTTTTTGACCTTTCATTTTGTAAGCTGTAAAATGATAACTGATAAACTTCTGGAAGTTCATAATCAGATAAATCTAGCTAGATGTTTTGATATTGTATGTCTATGCATATTTTAACAAATCAATGGTCAAAATTGGTGATCCTTCAGCATCAAACTTGAAACGTGACTGATTTTTCGAAACAGTGAAGTTCCAATATTCATCATAAAACTCTATGACGGTATAATTTATAAGGTTTTGTTTGTGTTGTGTGATTACTTGTGGCTTTATTGTCCAGTGTGCTTTGTTCTTTGGCAATAAAGGACCATATTTATAGTGTAAATTCCTTAGTAGGATGTCTTCGATTATTCGATGTAAGTTAATATGTGTGTTGCCAATGGGACAGGGAATCAAAATTTAGTATGATAACGCCATATGCCGAGGAACTTGGTATACTAGAAGAGGAGTGCAAGCAGCGTGAGGCTAAAATTTTACAGGTATAGCTTAATGAAATTTATCTCAGGAAACGTTGAAACACATGGGTGGAAATATGCTTTGACTATTCACAGTATCTAATGCAGCTTAGAAAAGAAAGTGCAGCATTAAATGAAGCAAGAGACAAGGAAAAGCCTCTGGTCCAAGAAGCTGAAGCTAAGGTAAAGGAATTGCAGCAAAAGCTTGATAACCTCAATAGCCTTCAGTTCAATTTGAGGAAGGAGCATAAAGCAATGAAGGAGAAGACCGAAGAACTGGAAAACAATGTAAGAACGTTTTTGTTAGTTTCTTTCTTTCATGTCATATTATGTTTTCTGAATTTTCAAATGAGGCATCATAGAAGTCTATCTTCCTTTGTTGAATTGTGTTCTGTCACTTCGAATTCCAACCTAAGTCTGATATCCTTATGATTTGATTACTAGTTTAAGCTCTTGGTTATTCTTTATGCATTTCCTTTTATTCACCCTCATGGTGTGTGGAAGAGGTCAGCATAAGTTTCATGGCAATTCTATGGTCATGGGATCATAGTGACATTGCATTTAGACACATAAATCGGCAAGTTATGAGCAGAATAGGGTTTCTAATTGCAAATTTGCACTCAACATTTAGTTACAGTTTGTCAGATATTTTTAAAAACAGGCAAGCAATGAGCAGTTATGCTTTCTAAAATAATTCTTGCAGCGAGCACTGCAGCATCTAATGCTGGAGTGATAGATGTCATTAATGTAGTGGGTATTTGTTCAAAATTTACAGCAAGATATAGTGCTATAACATGTAGTGCCAATAGTCGCACCCATAGATCACATGAGTAGCGTCATACATTTGTAAGTTAGTGAATAGCATGCTTTATTCTTTTCTTAAAATGGCTGCTGTTATTTTTTTTCTTGTTATGTGTGCAAGGTTACCAGATCTGAGTATGAACTCATCCAAGCTACACAAGAGAATGCTACATTACGTTCTAAAATTGTACACTCACCAGACAAACTTCAGGTATAACCTGTATTCAGTTCAATATTTCAAGTTTATTGTTGTTATTAGCTCTAATGGTGTTAGAACCACAAATTATTGGTTTAGCAAGTCATACTTAAGATTGTTTCGGCCTGAGCAAGAATCTTTAAATGCTAAGGTCAAAAGATATATAAGGTACTCTTTGGCTCTCACAAATGAGTTATTCATGAAATATGACATCTTGACCTACTCTCTAGATTTTTTAGGAATATAGTATCAGTTGGGCTATGTCCTTTTTTTCAGCTACTTGCTCCCTCCTTTTTATTCTCTCTTTATTAACAAATATTTTAAAAAATATTATTAAAAAGACTCCACATAATGGAAGCACATAATGGAAGCATGAATAAGAACAATCATGCACAAAGATTGCATTTTTAATGTAATAACACTGTCTCAATTTCTTCTTTTCTTTTTCGAAAGGAGCGTAATCAAAACTTCTGTGATGTCAAGGCTATTTCTTCCCATTTATATGACTCTAGATATGTTTGTCCATGACCTCTCAAAAGGAAAAAATATATGATTTATCTTTCTTGGTTTCTTAGCAATAGAAAAGGATTAAATTGACGTCCTTGATCAAGTTGTTTTTTAAACCATTTAGCAATTTCTTTAGAAGTGGTGCTTTATTAGTTCTCTTTTCTATGATAAAAATTAGGAAAAATTGACATCACCAATCCTAACTATAACCGATCTACTTTAAAAAGTCTCAACTTTTGATTAATCATGGGCGGTCCTAACTATGGGGGATCTCAACTTTAATTGGGCTTTTTTACCTATAACCCGTTAAACAAGTTTTTTTTTTCTTTTGTTTTTTCTTTTCTATCCACATGGCACAATTTAATTGATTCGTATTTTTTAAAATTAAATGAAAATTTTGAAATTAACTTCTTCCTCCCTCTCTCCCTCACCACCACTTGCAACTGTTGGCCACCACTATTCGACCTCCTCCACCTGTAGATCTTCCCTCCTCCTCCCCTCACCACCTGCAATAGCCCCTCCCACCCACTCGCCTCCACTACCCATCTTCCCCTGCCTTCCCCCGCCTGTAGTCCATATCAGCTCCCCACCTCT
Source organism: Spinacia oleracea (assembly GCF_020520425.1). Lineage (NCBI taxonomy): Eukaryota > Viridiplantae > Streptophyta > Magnoliopsida > Caryophyllales > Amaranthaceae > Spinacia > Spinacia oleracea. The sequence goes on along the minus strand of NC_079489.1, from coordinate 54,012,528 downwards.
CCCGAAGCCAGCTAAGCTACCAAACCAAAACTCCAGTTGCACCACCACCCCCAACACGCCCCTTTCCTTTTATGCAACATCATCTTCTCCAGCGTCGACGATAGAGAGATATGCTGGGTGACAAAGTGATGGAGGCGGTGAGGGAAGGAGAGAAGAAAGAATTGGGCGACAACGACAACAGAGGCGCGACAACGAGGTGGTTTTTTTGTGGAAGATCTGAAGGCTACGGTGTTGTGATGAATACAGATGCCGGAGATGGATGGATGAAAGAGAAATAAGTGCAGGTGGAGAGTAGAGAGGAGACGCCGGAGTATGCAATGGAAGGGTCAGGCGGAGGGGAAAAGTGGGGAAGCCCCCTTGGTGGTTGCCAGCGGAGTTGGTGGAAGGAAACCAAAATGTTAAGTAAAGTTTTTTTAAAAGAATAAAATTAAAAATCTTTCGCCAAAAAAAATTAAAATAAATTAAATTAAAAACCAATATGAGTGTGCCACGTGGCATATTGACCAGTTTAACAAGTTAATCTCGGTCGAGGACCGTTTAAAGTTGAGACCCCCTAAAGTTGGGATCGTCCAATATTAATCAAAAGTTGGGACTTTTTAAAGATGAACGTCAATAGTTTGGACTGATGACGTAAATTTTTCCTAAAAATTATAGCAGCTCATTCAGGGAGTTTTTTGGGCTCAAATAACATATTAAATTTTCTTTTGTATCCTCCTTGTGCCTTTCATCTTCTAGTTAGTTTTAAAGGCAAAGGGGGGAGAAGACATGCAAGCATCTTTATTCTCTATTATTAACTTTGTCATATTCTGAAAATTTAGAACTAACCTCTTTCCTTCTTTACAATGATAGAGGACTTTAGAGGAGAAGAAACTAGTTCAGATGGAGGCAAATGATTCTGGAAGGCTAGCTTTCCAAAGTTTTCAAGAAAAGACTGCGATTTTGGAGGTTTATACAAAGGTATGTGACTAAGGCTTAGTTTTATTTGGGATACATGACCTCTACTTAGTACTTATGCATTGGGTAGTTGCCACTTTGGATGCAAAATCTAGTTGTCCACATTTATTTGTTGTATATATGTCTTTACTTGAATGTAGTCTATATTACTTTGTGTCTTTACTTGAATGTAGTCTAGTTAGTTTTTAATGTTTGTTAAGGAAGTAGGAATATATGTATCTCCGTGGTTAAGTGAGAGAAATGATATAATATTAGTAAAAATATGCCATTTATAGAAACAGGGCGAGTATTAAGGGACGACTTTATAAGAAAAACGAGACGAGTATTAAGGAACGGAAGAGTACAACAATATCAAAGAATCAAACATCCAACTGATGTAATGGGTGGACTGAAATTAAACTCAAAAACCCAAATTTGTAGAATATTTACCCTATTTCGTAGAATATTAACTCAATTTCGTATAATTTGAACACAATTGTGTATCAAATTAATCTATTTTCTTACAAATTAATCCCATTTTAGTATAAATAAAACTCATTCGTTTAAATTAAGGGATGCTAAAGTGTTTAACTACTTAATTCATACACTATTAACAAATAGGACATAAAATTTACGGTCTTACATCGGCGCCGACGAACACTGAAAATCTTCGGTGAAGACTATCAAAGGAAGGATCGGAGGAAGAAGGAATGCAACAACTGAGATATTGGCTGAACCTAGGTTTTAAGTGATAACATTAGGAATTTGGGTTTGGGGTTTTAATAAGAGAAAAGTCTTTCCAAAATGCGTTTCCCGTGCGCATTTTAGGCTTCAGAAATGCAAAACGTTCTGGAAAGTTTTTCCGTGTTTTGCCGTTTTGAAACGTTTTTGAAACGACAACCTCTCAGAAATGACGTTTTTGTGCATCATAGGTGGTGAGTATGTGACCATCTTGGGCAATGTTACACGGAACGCGGGACGATGGGAACGTGGTACGGGAACGCATAACGCTGCCTCTAAAGTTCCCGGAACGTTGGGTTTTTTTTAATATATTTTTTTATTTAAATTAGTAATCCTGTAATCCATTAGAAGTAGACTTGTCAAACAGGTCGGTCGGGTCGGGTTGTAAAAAATTATTTCTGGGTTCGGGTTAATTCGTGTCGGTCAGTTTCGGGTTTGGGTTTACAAATGCTTGTTCAAGACCCAGAACATTTGGGCACAAATTAACGCGTATTATATTTTCATTAAAGTATGTAATAAATATACAAAATATGGGCACAAATTAACAAATTTTCCTACAAAACTTTATATTTAGTAAAATTCAACCATAAAATGACGTAATATTCAAATTAAAATCATATTAGACCCAACAATAGTAACAACAATGTGTTTACTATGCTTAAAATTCCTCATAAACTCATTTATTACTATAAATACAATGATTTTCAATTGGTCGGGTAAAAAACGGGTTCGGTCGGGTTTTGACCCATTAATTTTCGGGTTGTCCGGGTTCGGTTAAAATCGGGTTACGAGTCACAAAACCTTGTTCAAGATCCATTATTTTCGGGTAAAGTTCGGGTCGGTTTTCGGGTCGGGTGGATTTTTGACGGGTCTAATTAGAAGTTTGGTAAATAATAGTCTTATAAAAAAACAGCTACAGCCCAAAGAAAAGAAAAGAGTAGGAAATATGTTTTGGGCTTTAACCCACATCCCATTGACAAACCCTAAAGCATATGTAGCCCCAGCCGCCACCCACAAGAAAAGAAAGAGGGGAGAGAAAAATAAGAAATCCTAAAAGCATATGACTGAGATAAAGGCATCAAGCAGCCCCACAAAAAAGAAAGAGGAGAGAGAAAAATAAGGTACAAAATGAATGTAAGTATGGAAAAACCTTGAGCAACAACCATGTCCGAAGCATCACAATTCACAGCACTACAACGCCATGATTCTCTCTTTCTCATCTTCTTAGATCTTCAATTGGGTTCGCCAAACCAGATTGCAAATCGGATCGCGAACCGGATAGCGAACCGCAGCGACATGCAACGGGCGAACCCGGGTCGCGGAACGTGGCCTCGTTCCACGTTAAGGGTGACACTGATCCATGCTATTGACTATTGCTGCTGCTGAAAGTTACTTAAAGCATGATTCATTTTGTGACCTGTGAGGGTATTTAGATTTGTCAAAACATAAAAAGGATAGGTCACTTATTTTTATTTTATTTGATTATGGAAGAAAACCTGAAATCATCATTTCGGATGAATACAAAGATTTTGAGACAACAATAGAATACAAAGACTCCGAACAACAGTAGTACGAAGTACAAAGACCAAACAGTATAATGGACACGGACTTTGACCTCACTCTAACCCTAGCCCTGGTGTCACTAACACTAAGGGGCCGTTTGGTTCACACGGGGTAAAGGGAATGGAATCAAAAAAGGGGTAGGAAGGGAATGGAAAGCAAATCCCTTAGATTTTAAGAGTTGTTTGTTTGAACCTATCTAGGGAAACCCTAAAAAGTCCACCACCAGTCCCACCACCAGTTCACCACCTCCGACTCGATTCAGACCCGCGACTCCCCTCTCCCCGACTCGCGACTCCCACGAATCCCAACTCCCTCTCCGACGTCCCTCTCCGACGTCGGGACTACTCTGTGGAAATCCAACACCTCGAAATCTGACGTTTTCCATGCCACCCTTGACGATTCCGGTCATTTCTACCAGAAAAATTGGTCTAATGTTGTTGTTTGGTCCACTTTTTATCACCCCACTGATACGATTGTCCCATCTAAAAAATTAATTGTTGGGATGATTTTATCATCTGGGTTTGTATTCATTTTCTTTAAATTGATATGGAAATTTGGCATGACGTGATGGAAAGACATTATTGTTTGTGGAAATCGCCGACGCCGAAGATGAGCCAAAAGAGCAACTCGACGGGATTCTCGAAGCTGTGGAAGATGAAAAATTTGCTAGCTAGGAGTAATAGTGACGGAAAAGACGCGTTCAGTGAACGGCGAGGGTGGTCAACAGGTGGTCGACGACGAGGGTGGTCAAGGGTGGGTCCACGGTTAGGGTGGCTCAAGTGGTGGGGGTGGTGTTATGGGTTGGTCATGGTGGATGTGGTGGTATGTTGATGGTGTATGGTGCTGAGGAAAGGGAATGCCAATACCTAAGGGGGGGTGGGGAATCAATATAGAGGGATTGGGGGGAATCAAGGGGGTAAAGGGAATGATTGAAATAGCATTACAAACAACAACAAAAGGAATTAATCCTTCTGATTCTCTTTCCCTTTCCTGAATACCCCCAACCAAACGGCCCCTAATTCAACTAAGCTATACTAAAAACAACTTCTAATTGGGGGAAAAAAAATTACAAAGAACATTTACAAAATAACAATAATTACTAATTTTCTAGCAGAGGGACTGCCATCTCCCCAAACTTCATTAGTGACGTCAAAGTTCATGAGAGACCATCATCACCTTCAAGAGATAGTCGGGATCACAAAAAAAGCAACGACGTCTTCGTTGACCTCATCAAAGAGGACAAAACAAAAGTCTGAAGTCTGAACTGCACTAAGATGGGTAGAGCATCGTGGGAGAAATTTTAAGAAATTCAGATTTAGATGTTTGGTTTAAATTATTGCGACCGAGAAAGGGGATGAAAGAGAAGTCATTGTGGCATTTTAGAGTTAGCCGACTTCTTAGAGTCTGAAATTTTCTGATTAGATTTAAAGTCGTTTTAAACTACGTCGCTAGTTAAGAACAAAGCCTAATTCAATTAATAGGAGTTGATGGACTAGAGTGGCGGCCGATCTACAACGATTCAACTGAAGAAAGGTTGATGACCGACCACCAAAGCTGGATGAGATTTACAACTTACAAATTTGCTGGTAAATCTGATATCGTTGTGGCGGCTAAACCAAAAAATTATCTTTTGGCAGGCTACAAACGTCTTGTAGATCGACAACGGTCCGACTGAGGACAATGTTGAAGATTGGAAGATAGAAGGGACTAGTTGATCTGATCTACATCTAGAAGAAGCCATGTTTATGTTTTCTTAGGCCTTATTTGGTTGGAAGGAATTGGAAGGAAAAGAAAGGAATTGAAAGGAAAAATAATATTTCCTGTGTTTGGTTTTAAAAGTTATGTGGGAAGTGGATGGAAAGGAAGGGAATTGAAAGGAAAGCCCACTTAATAAATGTTTCACTTTCCTTTCCTCCCAAAATTGGAGGAATTTGGAAGGAAAGAAAAACCTAAAATCTATCGACCAAAATATTGAGCGTTAAACCATATTTTCACCGCCAAACCTTCTAATTTCACACCTATATAAAACCCCCTCAACTTCTCCCTCCCTCACGTTCCCTTCTTCAACCTCAGCTTCGTCTCTGCAACGTCCTATGAGTTAGGCGCCTGACTATTGGAGTAGAGCTTGTGGTCTGACGCACGAGCAGCATCGATTGTGATGAGAACAGTTCGTAAAACCGTTGACACAGGACGAGCAGTGGTCTGCAATATACACGCACGAGCAGCAGCTATTTGAAGCATTTGATGAGGTTTGGCTATGCGCATTCAGTATCTGCAAGTCAGGGATCTTGCAATCTTAAACTGTAACTTTCACATTTGATGCACAGTTGCTTCTTATGAAATGTGGTGGACAAGTTATAAGGAATAATTAGCAAGTTCTGAATTAATAGTAGTAAAGTAGAATAGTGGACAAGATCCCTAATTATTTGTTTTGTTTGGCTATGCACACTCGGTATAATTAGCAAGTTCTGAATTATTTATGCACAGGCCTTACTTGATTCCAGCGAATAGTAAATAGAATAGAATTGATTGCAGCTTATTTTAAAATTATCAGCAAGAATGTCGATGATGATCAAGAAAATCTACCCATCTTTCAATTAGTTTTTCTTTTACTTTTATTTATTTATTTTAATTTCCTTTCTCTTCCGTTCCCTTCCCTTACTAATATCGTACCAAACATGGGATTCCTATCATTTTTTTTTCTCCAACCAAACATGGGAAAGTATAATTTATTTCCTTTCCTTTCTCTTCCCTTCCTTTACTAACATTGAACCAAATAGGGCCTTAGGGTTCTAGAGAGAGTTGGAACCTTCTCTCTAGATGGCGGTGCGTATAAGTCACGTTATGGTAGGTAGATTTTATTTTTATTTTTTTGGGGTTAATATTTGCTTGCTTCTTTGATAAATCATTTATGGTAAATTGGTAATATAGATCTTTTTATTCTGTGTGTATCATAAAGGAAAATAGTTGTGACTACTATGAGGGAGTACAAATAATACCTTCTGGAAAGCAACAGTGCTTTGGACAAACTGCTTATAACAACATTTAAACTGAAAGGAGGGGAAAATGTGTACTTTAAAATTCGATAATGATTGCATGTCATATAATATGTAACAGTTAATGGAGAAGATATAGGTACAACGAAATATGTTATTCGGACTCGAGTACATGTGTCAGGCACGGGTATGAATCTGAGTGTCGGACCCTACAAAGCTTGAATTTCAAGATTTCGGGACCCTGTCCTAGTTTTACACACGGATATGGGGACACGGAAATAATAAAAATAAATCAATAATTAATAATTTGAAGGAAAAAAGTGAAGTTCTTGCAAAAAATATGTACAAAAAAGTTGCATTGTAAATGTCAAAGAATTATTATTAAATCGGAATAAAAAGAGAGGGGAAGTAGAATAACATCTATAATTGTCCTCACGTGGGCTTCCACTGACACATTTTTTAAAGATTTTAAACCCCCTCACCTTCCCTCCCCAATTCCTACCACCTGATTTAAAAATGAAAAACAAAAAGTAAAAATAAAGAAACAAGCACGTCAACTCTTCACCACCCACCACTGTTGCCGGAGTTATCACCAGTTCAAGGACTACCGGGAAAAATCATATATTTGAGTTCGATTTACGTACTTAGCAAAAGCCCCATATATTTGAGTTGGATTTACGTACTTGAACAAAAATTAGGTGAATTCTAATTAACAGATCTAGGGTTGACAAATCTTTTAATGTTTCTCCCTTCCTTTTAACCTGCCGTGTTCATCTGACCAGCCATGGATCCGGTATGGATTCCATACCCGGATTAGTGTCGGGTCAGGTTGGAAACGGGTATGTGCCCGAAATAGCCGTTTTTAAGTAACAGAGGTTGCAAACCACACTTTTTACCCCTCTTCCTCATTTAGGAACTTTTTTTCTCCTTACAAGCAGCTTCATGTAGTTTCCAGTTTTGGTATTTTCCTCCCTTTTTTAGTATCCCTTATTGGGGTAAACAGAAGCGTTCCAGATCACCAGACCTGGAAAGGTTAATAAGCATATATCCCAACTAGAAAGCAATTGGCAAGTCAATAGATAATTACAGTATCTCATGTGTGCTTTATACAGCACACCTGAACTGATCATTCCATTGTCTTATTATCGAAAATAAGTTTCTAGTATAACAATTGTTAAAGAAGCAGGATCCTTTTCTGTGATTGATGTGCAGTGCTTTCTCCTAATATCTTGTTTAGAGACGATTAGTCAATGTTTGTCTGTATATAATTTTTTGATTTGGTGACATGGGCTTTTTTGATTGGCAGCTTGTAATATCATAAGAATGATTTATTTTTTTCAAATTTGAATATTTGAAATATTACATTATTTACTTATAAGACGTAAAGTTGTGGCTTCTATTTTGTTTCCCTAATTTTCAAGAAGAAACAAAAAGATGCCAACTATGTCTCTGCAAACTGTGATTTGCTCTGTATCAAGCCATGGAAACTCGAATGGATATTGTTTGTATGCTAATGTCTTGCTCCTGTTTACCAACAAAAAAGATCCTCACAAATAGCATTGAATTCTCTTTACGTCTAAACGCTATGTGTATTTTGAAGTGGGGCTGCAATGAACTTTTTAAGTTTAGAATTCTAAGGAACGCAATTCACATGTTGATCTATGTGCTGCTTATTTCAGGCCTTGCTGAAAATGACAAAGCAGCTGGGTCAGATGCAAGCAATACAAGAACAGGTTTGATTTCTTGTAGTTAGTCTTGTACTTTAACTTGGTTCAGAATGTGGAGATGATATGATGTTGGCTCAGATGCAAGCAATACAAGAACAATTTTGATTTCTTGTAGTTACTGTTGTATTTTAACTTGGTTCTGAATGTAAGAGATGATATGATGTGATACTGATCCTAAATCCTGGCATATGTCTGAGTGCTGAAGTTGTAGGACACTTAAAATAAAACATACTTCCTCCGTTCTTTACTTGCACCATTTCCTTTTATGGTATGCATTCACATGCTTTTTGGTATGTTCAGGCAACAAATACCCATTTCACCCTTATATATATTTTATTTTTACCATTAATACCTAACGTTTTCTGCCTAATTTGTTTGTTATCACATGAGCATTCTTGATATTTACTTCCTTTCTTAGTGTTTGTGCCCAACCCAAATGGTGCAACTAAAAAAAAAAAACCCCGGAGGAATTACTTTTTTTTTAATATTAAAAATTCAATTATTATCGTCTAAGACTGTAAGGAAACATTTTTCTCTCCCCATTCCAATTCATGTTTAACACATGAATTAAAAATAGAATTATAGCTAAACAAAAATCCGTTAGTGGGGCCACATCTTCTTTTATCCTTATAATTTTCCAGGATTTTTATTCTTTTGTCCCCCTTTTCACTCCAAATTCACTTATTTTAACATCAATTCACACACAAAATTAACTTCCCTCCTTTCCTTTTATACTGATTCTCACCCATAGTTGTGCATTGTATGGATGAAACCATGGAAATTTACAAGGAAATCCTAAATTAGCCATTATAGTGGCCCCACAAACAATTCTGTTAAAAGGTGGTAATCCATTTTTTATTTCTTTCAGGTGGTAAAATCAAAATTTGAATGTAGGTGGTAAAAAAACAAATTTTTTATTTTGTTTAGGTGGTAAACGTCAATTTATCTAAAATATATGAATTTGTAATGCTGCATTAAAGTAATTTAAAAAATTGGTGTTTTTTTAGGTGGTAAAAGTTAATTTATCCTAAAATATGTGAATTTGTAATGCTACATTGAAGTAATTTAACGAATTGGTGTTTTTTTTAGGTAGTAAAAGTCATTTATCCTAAAATATGAATTTATAAATGCTGCATTAAAGTAATATATGGGCATTGTAAGCAAAATAGTGGATATATTATACTAAAATCAATCGCCATTAGTTCATTACTAAGATATGGAATGGAATCAAGAAAAGGTAACGAAAAAAGAGTAACTAAAGACCCTGTAATTTGTAATTCATAAGTGTTGTTTTTGGTTCCTGTATACTAAAGCCCCTTCCATTCACCCAAAATCCCCAGTTACACTCAGCTATGCCACTACCCCACCCTCATAATGTCGTGTGCGTGAGCCAACAACCATTCAAGCCCACATTTCCGTCTTACTATCTACCACGACCACATTGTCTAGCCATCTATTTTGTCACTACAGCCACAGCTCATACTCCATAACCATGGTAGCCCTACCTGCCTAAAGGCTTCTATCACTGCTACCAGGGTACGATATTCATCGCTTTGAAGTACCGTTGTTTGGTGTATATTTAATCGGGAAAAAACACTATAAAAATTCAAGATCTAATCAATCAAAATAGAAACTTCAGTGCAAATCTTATACGTTTTAAGGAATAAATTCAAAACGAAGGATGTACTATGGACGTATGTTTATATGGATAATATCATAGGGTACCTTCTCTTGCTGTCTATCTTCCCACAGTGTCTATTGTATCAAGTTTTTAGATTGGCATCCCAGTGATCTGTTTGTTGGCACCATGTAGCATCATCGTATGTAGGTTTCTGTGTCAAAGAGTATTTATCTTTTAATATACACTGGTGGGGCCAGCAAAACATCTATGTTTATTTATTTTTATTGGTTAACAAAAGTTGGATACCTTGACAGGTGAATTCTGCCAAATCTGTTGAAAAGGATGTTAAACAACTGAAGGCTAAATTGAGTGATGATCAAATGCTGGAGAAATCACTTGAAGCTAAAGTAGTTGAAAACCAGGCCAAAGGTAGCTCCCTTGTTAGATTCCGAGGAACTGCTTCGTTTCGCTTTTAGACATTGCTTTAGCTGCAACTTCTTCTGTGTTTTTCATAGCTGGACAGTCGGATAAACAGAAACTGCTTTTAGAGAAGGAGGCAAAGCTGAGGCGTGAGGATGACACAAGGGGTTGGGATAATGCAAAGTTGGAGGCAGTATCACGGAAACATTATCTGGAAACAAGGGGAAGGAAGATTGAAGCTGTAGAAGCTGAGGTAATCAAGAGTTTTAATGTTAAGTGGGAAGGACTATTGAAGCTGTGGTAGCTGATTGTACACTGTTAGTGTAATGGGTATTTACATATAAGTTGTCTTCTGTCGTTTTTAACTTTTAGGTGGCTTCAATAGAAGCAAAGATCAAGTCAACAAAGGGTCTTGCAGCTGCAACACAAGAAGAATTGTTGAAAGAAGCTGAAAAGATTGTAAATGAGGTGAACTTTTTTAATAGTCTAGTTTTTGTCAGCTAGCCCGACTAACTTGGTGTTTTTTACTGTCTTTTGAATTGACAAGAATTATGTTTTCTTCATACACTCTGTTACCTCAACTTTCATTTTACCTTAAATACCCGTGATGGATAATCGACACTCGGACATGGGTATGGACACTTTGACACTTCATTTTGGACCAAAATCATACAATATTTTCACAAAATAGCCGTGTCGGACACTTGGACACGTACCACGTACCCGTGTCCGACATGGGTATCCAAGTCCAGGTAACATAGTTGATACATACGAAATTACATACGGATATTTATTTTTTATTTTTTTGTTAAATGTGAACTAGTTAATTGCTTCATCATTAAAACTTGATATTGATGCTTTTCTGTCTGAATTTTCTTTGTTGTTGTAACTTTTGTGTCTGTTTCCTGTTACCACTTACCGCCCTTGTCCGTAACCCGTCATCCTGTTTTCTAAGGGATGGCTTATGATTGCTAGTTTTCAAATAAAGTTTTGTTTCTTTCTCTTTATTTGGTCCTTGCATCAACTAGTGAGAGAATTGACCAACTCTAACTTTTTAAGGTGACAGCATAGTGTATATTTATGATTTTATGCTAATATCCTGTCTCTAATATCAAATTTCCATTAATATGAAATTCCCCTTAGCATTTTTTTGCATGAAAATATGAGCTTTTTTTATTCTTTTGATCTTGACTAAGTAACTAGGCTTTTAGCTAGCCTCTCTAATAGTTTGTAAAGAAAGCATGATATTGCCTTTTGTAACCCCGTCCTAACATTTCTGTTCCTCTCCTGTCAAAGAAGAAAGCATTGACTGTGCCATGGTTTTTTCGGTCTATTCTTGGGTCAATGCAGTTATTAAGATTTAAGTATTCAACAATAAAGAAGAAATGGAATTCCTTATACGGAGTATAATAAACCCCCTGGAACCTACTCAAGCCTCTTTATGGAATCAAGTGGAAATCTTTTGAAAATTTAGTCAGCAACACATAGTTTGATATTAGAAATAAAAAAAGGAATTAAGAGGCGTATTTTCAACGTAACCACGAGGTTAGTGAAATACTGAATAATCCTGAGGTTCCCATGATGACCATCCTAGTAATAGTTAAAAAAAAACGCCTAGGCTGAGAGCAGTTGATCCAAGTAACATAAACTATATGGGGACTGAGAGCAGTTCATGAGCAGTTCTTTTCTATTAACTATTTTTTAAACCATAGCAAATCGTATAAAAATATCACAAATTCTTATTTACAATGGGTGTACGATAAATATTGTACACCGAAGTTAAAGTTAACGTAAAATGCATAAAAGTTACCCTTATATATGTAAAAGTTATCTATTTTTTACTAATAAAATTTTTCATTTTAATTAAAAGTATTTCTTCAAAATCACTAATAATGTATAAAATTTATCATTTAGCCCTTTTAAATGATTATCTATCAACTTACTTTTTAATAGTATAAAAGTTAGAGAAAATTGGGTAAAAGTTATAGAAAACTGGGTAAAAGTTATGTTGGTGTACAATAAATTTATTGTACAACTTGTGCATACAAGACCTTTTGTAAAAATATTAAAAGTAGATAAAAGTGCATTATTAAATATGAAGGATAACAGAACGGGGAAGACAATTACTAATATTGCTTTTACTAATAAGGGAGTTTTGGTTATTAGATAACAATCTTGATGGTGGTAATGCAAGGAACAAACCTCCCATTAAGTTCACTTACGCACGCAGAAAAGGAAAAGCGAAGTTGAATAATTAATTAAGTAATTCTAGAGGGAAGGCCGGAAGGGTAATCTAGTATTTTATACATTGCTGAGTTTGTTAAGGGTTGTAATCCCAATAGAATTCTGTTATGAGATTCTGTTAGAACTTGTCCTTGTCTTTATAAGGAGGGAATAATGTAATAGAAGGCATTGAGAAAAATATAGTGAGATCTTATTATCTGGGAGAGTTCTCCTTCCTCTCGAAAGAAGGTGAGTTGTATTACTGATTTCCCTAATCAATAATACTCCATATCTGGCTCTGCTTCTCTATAATCTGATTTACTTTCCTTAATTGATTCAGTTTCTAGCAGTTACCTCTGTACCATAGGGGTTTTCACAATGTCATTAGTATTTTGGTCATTTTTACTAAGCCTGGAGGGTATAATAGGTAATTTCCCTCTTTTATATATCGATGTTGGTCTACTGTTCTTGGAAAATTTTAGGGACAAAACGGTAACTTACCATTTTAATGCCATGGTTAATTTTACTATTTCTCTAAACAAGCTACCTTAGAATGTACGCCCCAAAAATAAACGAAAAAAGAGGCAATGGTATAGTAACTCTATGACAGAATTATGCCATCGTATAAATAACTTGTGGAGGTATATCAAAGAACTAGATGCTTTGTTGCAGGCTCTTTGCTGTTCAGGATTTTACATTCGTTGTTTGTAATTTCGGTGAAATTGCCTTGTTAACTATTTTTCATTGACCTGTATGAATTGCTACTATGCGTTTTTTTTATTGAGCTTCTTTATAACTATACGTTTTGGTATCTTTGTTCTTGCTACGATAACAATTCAACAGATGTGACATGTTTTAAATGGGGAGATTGTTTCTTACAGAATGTTATACTATACTTTTGACCTAGTCTACATTGTTTTTGTTTCCCCCTTTTTGTATGTAGCTAAAGTTGTATACAAGCCGCACCGCACAAGTAATGTCGAAGATGGAAGTGCTGCAAAACACAGGGCCAGGGAGCTTGTCTTAATTGATGTTAGATGGATGTGAGGCCAGTCATGTAAGGAAACACTTACGTACTATATGCTTAATTTATACTTCGTACGTAGTAGTGTCTTATCTTGTTACATGTAAAGAATTTAGGGTATTGAATACTGATGTGGTTTGTTGAAAGATGTCGAAGTTGATGGCATCATAAAGTAAGTATTGAACTGAACTCCAGCTTAAACTATTAACATCAATGATGAGAATTGAAACAATAAACAACTCAGAGATTTTATTTCAAGCTTGAGCGAGGCATTATAGGCTAGGCTGTTGTAGGAACTGGCTCAAAGTTTGGGCAACAAAAGAGATGTATGGCCTATTGGCCTTGTGTGGATGACGAAATCCTATTCTTTAACATCTTGAGGTTTAATGGGTAAAAGGGGTTTTAACCACCTTAGAAACATCCTTACAATGAAGCGATTCTTGCATAACTCCAGTCTGAGGATAATGAGTAGCTCAAGTGCCCAAGAAGTTATTTAGCTTGCCTTGATCTTTGATGCTGAATATGGGCATCTTAGTGCACCTCTATTTTAGATTATGAATCTAGATTCCCAGGAAGTTAAATATATATTCTCGTCCTTGGGATTTTCTTTCAGTAGTTTCCCTGCAGTTGGAGCGGCATTCAAGTGTTGCAGATAGTTCAAAGGATCTTATCATCTACCATGTCAAATTATGACATTCCTAATTTCTCTTCCCATATTTCAGATCTTTTAAAGTAATAATATACCATCAAACTAACCATACAAAAGAGGGGAGATACATAGAGTAAAAACTTCTTGGAATACATCTAGTGTGAATACATAAACATCCACTTGTACAATATTCTTGGAATTATTTATCCAGTTTGCATCACTATATTGTTGAAGAATATTGTTTTTTTTTTCTGATTCAAAAGAGGAAAATAATTCCAAAGAAAGCAAAAACACAGCAAAAAAAACAAAAACAAAACAGACAGTAAAGCCTTAAGGAGGAATGAAGCGTTACATAGCTACGCCCCTAATGTCCTCATCTATAATTCTACTTAGTTCTAATGGTGGTTCCTCCAAGAGTTCAGACCTGGAGAGTTGAGTCACTCCTAGATTAGCAAGCAAGTCCGCCGCACGGTTCCCTTCCCTAAACACGTGTTCCACCTTTACTTCCCAATTTGCTTCACTGATCAAAGAGCGACAAAAATTAATCAGGTGAGCACACTCACCGCTTCCCGAAGATGTACTTTGTAGAGCTTGCACACATGCCATGTTATCAAGTTGGATCATGAGATGGCTAATTTGAAGGTTCCTGGCTAACTTTAACCCATGAACAAGTGCCATAACCTCTGCTCTAAAGGCTGTGCACCTGCCAAAGTTTGCAGTTAGAGCTGAAATAAAAGTTCCACAATGATCACGTATCAGAACTCCTCCTCCAGCTAAGCCCATAGAGCCTTTGGCAGCCCCATCAGTATTTAAGGCATACCATCCTACAGGAGGACATTTCCATGTCACAAAGACTTCCTGTTTCCTGCTATTTGTCACCGTCATTCCTTTGATGTCATCAAATAAGCTATGCCTTGTCTCATTGAATCTTACCTGAAGGAAAGCGCCTATGCCTACTGGTATTTTCTCCAACACCAAATCCACCATAGAGAGATACAAAAATATGTGGACCAGCTACCATCTTGTTCCAAATTCTTCATAAGCCATTGTTGCAGATTGTCTTGAAAGAAGCTAGTAAGGTGGGCAGGCCCACCAAACACTTGTTGCTGCTGGACAGTCACGCAAAATATGAAGGTTAGACTCCTCTGCACCCCCACAAATATGGCAGGTTGGTTCATTTGTGAGTCGTCTCTTAAATCGGTTAGCATTACCCAACAAACGATCATGACAAGCAAGCCAAATAAATGCTCGAATACGGTGGGTGTTGTACTGGAGCATTCCGAATAAGATCCCACTTAATATCATCAAACTCATTGCGGATTATTCGCATCACTGACTTAATGGAAAATTACCTTTGGGAGAATTGTTCCAGTAGAGTAAATCTCCAAGTTAGGGTCTTCTTTTAATTCATGGGCTTGAATAATTTTGAGGGTATCCTGATGAAGATACGGGGAAAAAACATCCCATCTCCACCCATCTCCATGGTTCCACATTTCATCAACAGTGGCACCCTCAACTTCACTTGGAAGTGGCTGCGTAGCTAGTTCACGTAACGACCTATTTGTCACCCACTTATGCTCCCAGAAAAGAGTCTTAGCCCCATTACCTACAGCCACCCTTGTTCCTTCACAAAGAAATTGAGCATTCTATGTAATCCCACTCCACACATTGGACATTCCTGTTTTGGGTTCAAACATATCCACATCACATCGACCTTTACAGTATTTGTAATGTAAGACACGAGACCATAGAGCATTGGGTTCAGTTAAGACCCTCCAACCTAGCTTAGTTAAGAAAGCAGCGTTGGCTTGTCTAGCCGAACGTACACCAATTCCACCTTGTTGTTGTGACTTTTGAAGTGTATCCCATGAGAGTAAGTGAATACGCCTTTTATTTTCATCACCACCCCATATAAATCTTCGTACTTTTTTGTCAATATCATCGCATACAGTTCTGGGAATTTTTGCAGATTGCATCGAGTAATAAGCAAGGGACGAAACTGTGGCTTTAGCTAGAGTGACCCCTCCAGCCAATGATAGATATTTGGTTTTCCATCCGGCTAATCGTCGATCAATTTTCTCACATAGATGGCTGAAGGTGCTTCTTGTGACTCTACTTGTCAACGTCGGCATTCCAAGATACATGCCTAAATCATCTGTCATATCCATACCCAAGGCTGTACTAATGTTAACTTGTTCCGAATGTATCACATTACGTGAGTAGTAAATCCTTGATTTGGTAAGGCTTACTTTCTGGCCCGAGGCCTTACAAAAACGGTCCAAGCAATCTTGTATTACAGCCGCTTGATCTGTGGAAGCTTCCGCGAAAAGAATGATGTCGTCTGCAAAAAATAAGTTGGACAATAAAGGGCCATCACGGCTGGCTCGTATTGGCTTCCACCTTTGTGCTACAATGGCTTCCTCTATCGTTTGATAAAGGCGCTCTATACACATGACAAACAAATACGGAGAGAGCGGATCCCCTTGCCGTATTCCTCTACTCGGATTGAAACTAGAAGAAGGTTCTCCATTCCATAGTACTTTCAAGGAGGCAGTCGTGATGCATTCCATGATTACATTGATCAATAAGATAGGCAAATTCATTTGAAGTAAGGTATCCCGGATGAAAGACCAACGCAAACGGTCATACGCCTTCTCAAAGTCGATCTTAATTGCCATAAGCCCTTTAGCTCCTTGTTTCTTTTTCATAGTATGGATAACCTCCTGCACAATGACAATGTTATCAGTAATCTGTCGACCCGGAACAAAGCTTCCCCGTGTGTTCGAAATTAGAACAGGCAGGAGAGGTTTAATCCGGTTCACTAGCACTTTCGTGATGATCTTGTAGAGCACGTTGCAGAGCCCAATAGGGCGAAATTGGGAGGCACTTTCTGGATGGTCTGTCTTTGGTATCAGAACTATATGAGTTTCATTTATATTACTAGCAATACCCTTTCCCTCCAATGCCAAGAAGATTGTCTTGTAAACACTGTCCTTTACAAGCTACCAGTTTTCTGAAAGAAGAGCGCTTGGAACCCATCGGGTCCGGGAGCTTTAAGGGAGCCCATTCTTTTCACCACCATGTCGATGTCACACTTAGTAAAAGGCACATTCAAGCTGTCCCAGTCATGTTGAGCCAGTTCCGGGAAAACATCAGAAGGAATATTAAAAATCTCACCTTCCCCCTCCTCTGTGAACAGGTTAGAGAAATAGGTGACAATCTGATTTTTAACTAATTCTTTGTCATGGATCCACTCACCATCATCACCTTTAATTTCAACTATTTTATTTCTCCATTGGCGAACAATAGTACTAAGATGGAAAAACTTAGTATTACGATCACCATCCTTGATCCAGGCTACTCTTGACTTTTGATACCAATACAACTCTTCCTGAGCTAGCACTTCATCTAATTCCAGACGAAGTTTGGACTCTAATTTGATGAGCCCTCAGTGATGGTTTGTAGATAATGCCTTCTGCACCCCTGCAATTCGAGCAAGCAAGGACTGTTTCTGTCGAAAAATATTGCGAAATACATCCCTATTCCAACATTGCAAATCATCAGCTAGAGTTGCAAGAGAATCTGCTATTGGAACATTGTTCTTCCATTTAGCATGGATGAACTCTTGGAAGTTTTCATGTGTTAACCAAACAGCTTTGAATCGGAATGGTCGATTAATACTGTGCAACGGAGTAAACCCATTCGGAGAGATAAATAGGGGGCTATGATCAGAAGCAATAGCAGGTAAGTGCTTTACCTTGGCATGTTCAAACCGTAGTCCCCACTCACTGTTGCAAAGAGCACGGTCCAGCCGGGCACTGACTCTAGTCTCTGGTGTGAGACCCCTAGCCCAGGTATGACAAGCCCCTGCGAACTCGACTTCCAGTAAGTCCATATCCTCCCCCCAATCATTGAACCTAGCAGACCGTCGAGAGGTTTCAGGGCATGAGCTACTACGTTCCCATGCAGCACGAGTGTCGTTAAAGTCTCCAGCTATAAGCCATGGTTTATTGTGAGTTGAGTCGAAGTCCTTCAGTTCAGACCAAAGATCTTTCCTCTTTGCAGGGTCTGGACTTGCGTAGACGGCCGTGAAGTACCATGGTTGGCCAAAAACACGAGTGATGTCCATTGTAATATGCTGATTATGCTTCAAAATTGGCTCCACGGATACAAGTTCGGGCTTCCAGTAGACCCAAATTCCTCCTCGAAAACCTTGAGCATCGACTCGAGTATGACCCGAGTAACCAAGAATAGAAGCAATCTTAAGTGCCTGTTCTCCCCCCATGTGAGTCTCAACCAATGTGAGGACATTCGGTTGATTAACACTGACAAGTTCCTTGAGAGCCACCACAAATGAACGACTCCCTGCACCTTGTACGCTCCAAATCATACATGAGATTGGTAATGTGTCAGGAGCTAAGTTTGGTATTCTATATTCCATAGAAACAGGAATTGAAGGTAACGATGTCATAAAAGCTTGACTGATGAGACGCAGTAGTCTTGAAATTTCATTGGGTAGTAACATTGTCACTACCACCTCCGGGGGCTCCAGGTTCGACTCGATCCAAGTTTCCATCCTCACTTCTAGAATGTGGGTCAGGGGGGTCGCAGTGATCAAATACGGGGCCTCCATCACTTGACCCACACACAAGGTTTTCTCTAGGGGAACTGTCAATTTGATGACATTCAAATAGTGGGGAGATAGTGAGATTGGCATTTGGGTGTCTTGTGGATTGTAGTGATTGATGTTCATGGCTTGCTGCTAGCTTAGAGGGTGCTAGAGGGATGGACTGGTCAGTAGTAGCAGGTAAAAATTTTCTTGGTTGATGTCAGGAGATGGCTGCGAAGGAATGGTTGAGTTCAAAGTGTTGGGGTTCAATTTTGTCAAAGCAACCCTAAGCCCATTAGAAATAATTTTTTTCTTGACTTGGTATATTTTAGTAGGAGCTTTATTTGCAGTGGGATTTTGCGGCTTAATTGGTTGCTTCCCAACATTAAAAAATGTAGGAGTTATGGAATTATTATGATCTATTTGAGAAGTATTGCCTAAGTCAACAATAGGAAAGATATTACTTTCCTCAATAGAGTTGATATTCTCCTTAATTAAAGAATTAGGTTCCCTAATATTATTCGCTACTTGAAATCCTCTCTCTTGGTCAACTAGGACCGATATCTCCGGAGAGCTGAGTACGGAATATCTTGAGCCAATCCCCCTTATATCGCGATTGTTCATGTTCGAAATTGGGACTGTCTTCTTGGTGCCAGTGGCATCGGACCTATCATGGCTACCAAACACCATACCGGGACCAGCAACACCATGGCCAGTAGCTTGGTTAGATTTTTCAACTCTTGGGACACGTCTTCTCACCGGTTTTTTGACCAACATCCATGAGCCGAAATCTTCCAACTCTTCAGGTCTCTTTGCAGGGTGGGGATTACTATTGGGGTTGTCATTAATGGAAGTATTTTGGAGTTGATTGTTGATCACCATTAAGTCAGGACTAGCTTCAGGTAAGCGAGGGCATTCTTCCTCACTGTGACCCATCTTGCCACATTTGTAACACACCATTCGTATGCCTTCATATTGAATACGCCAAATTTTACCCTTAAGCCAGAACTTTGACAATAGGGGCTTGGAAAGATCAATTTCCACACCCAATCTGGTGAACTAACCTCTCTCAGCCTGAGCGGTGGTTTTATCAATTCGGAGAACCTTACCAATTTTCGCCCCAATTTTGTTCAAAAAATTGACATCAAAATACTCCACAGCTAAATTAGGAATACGAACCCAAGCAGTGAGTACTTTAATCGGAGCTTCATCAGGAACGAAGTTAGGTACCCACTTCCGAATTGTAAGGTAATTGTCATCTATCATCCACGGGCCTTGAGTGAGAACAAAATTATAGTCTGCAAAATTCGTGAATCTTGCAATAAAAAATTTGTGACCAATGTCAGTGAGTGATAGCTCCCCTCTGAGATTCCATTTTTTCTTCAATTTCCTCATTAATCCCATATACCCGACATTACCATCAAACATCTTGATAATAAGGGTGTTTCTCCATGGTTTTCACATTTGTTTTTTCTCCTCTTTAGAAAGCAGGATGGCAGGGCAACGCTCATCATTGAGGAACTCATCTGGTGCTATGTCATCATCAGATACATCATCGTCATTCTCCTGCTGATCAAAGAAGGGGGTGAATGGTGATGTGGGATTATCGCCTCGCACCATATCCCTAAATGATAGGGCCGAATTATGGGTTTTTAAACCTCTAGGGTCTGCATTTTCTAAGCCATCAATGGAGGGTTGGGTGTTACGCACATCAGTCTCCATCATTTCATCATCTTGCTCTTTTCGCCCATCAAAAATGAGATGCGTGATTTTGCGCTTCTTTTTTTTGTTTGATCGGATTAGTTGGTCTTGTTCTTCCGGGATCGCCTAAGGTTCCCTTGTGTTTTCTTTTCTTGAGAGCATATTTTCTTTTACTAGGTGTTAGATTGGGAGATATAATGTTCCACTTTGTTGAAGAATATTGTAATTTAGTGTAATATGCAAACCAACATTTTTAGTGTGCTTTAGATAACCCAAAATCAGGTTTAATGCCTTCCCATGATCTCCATTTGAATTACTCATAAAACGACTTAGGGGCGTCTGTTCACCTTAAAAAAATATGTTTCAAGTCCAACAAGTTCAGATAAGTTTCAATTTCAGATAATTTTCAATAATAATAATAATAATAATAATAATAATAATAATAATAATAATAATAATAATAATAATAATAAGGAAAATTTGGTAATATTAATCCAACCTTTGACCGATTTTCTTTTATTAAGCCCACCTACGACATATTTTTAATAATCCCACCTTTATTACCCAACAACTTTTATTGGGCCCAACAGGTCATAAAACTGTTGTAAGCGGCATTATTTCTCTACATGGCAGTACTCTCTCTCGATATATTCAGTCATCATCATCAATTCATCACCATCTCGTTGACTTTGTCACCGATTACCGGCCACTTAAGCCCAATAAAAGTCGTCGGGTAGTAAAGGTGGGATTATTAAAAAATATGTAGTAGGTGGGATTAATAAAAGAAAATCGGCCAAAGGTTGGATTAATATTACCAAATTTTCCTAATAATAATAATAATAATAATAATAATAATAATAATAATAATAATAATAATAATAACAACAACAACAATAGGATTTGGAGTTTCCCTAGTGAACGTCTTGTGGGCGTGATGGTTTAAGGGTTCGTCACCTTGTTGGCGCTTGGGAAGGTTGTTATTGCAGAGGCTGTACTATGACGATTCTATCTTGCTATCTTCCAGGCCAAGGTGTTTAGCAGGGTGATCATTTGGGGTCTTTGTTGTTTGCGCTTACCTTACATTCACTTGTCCATCTGATCAACGAAAAGTGCAACCTGGATTTCATGGCTTGGTACCTTGATGACAGTACCATTATTGGGGACACTACATTGGTTTCGTCTGCTTTGCATATGATCACTACAGAAGGTCCGACGATGGGGCTGCATTTAAATGTTGAGAAAACCGAAATCTTTTGGCCGCCTCCAGATCCGAAGAGTTACGATCCCATTTTTTTCTCACCTAATATTGCCCGCCCCATAGATGGAGTCAAGTTTCTTGGTGGCCCGGTCGGCTTGAATGCTGACTTCTGTAGTCGCTTGATAGAGGACAAGATCTCCAAAACCATGGGTTTGATGGAGGTCGTTATTTGCCTTGATGATCCTCAGTCGGGGCTCCTCATTCTACAAAGTTGTGTGGGTGTCAACCGTTTGTACTTCTTTCTTCGGATTTGTCCCCCACATATGCTCGGGATTCGGGACTGCTCCTCTTACATTGACCATGCCTTAAGGAAGGTTCTTCAGGAGATTATCGTGGCTGGGGCTGCTCCGCCATTGAGGCAGAACACAGAACCAGACTGTGATCTGAAATCATCTCTGTCGGTTTGAAAGCTTGCGTCTGTATAGCCTCTAACAATCAACTCATCTGTACCACCATAGACCAGAAACTGATCATTTGTCCTTTTCAGGTACTTTAGGATATTCTTGGCAGCAGTCCAATGCGCCTCACCTGGGTCTGACTGGTACCTGCTCGTTGCACTGAGTGTGAACGAAATGTCCGGCCTTGTACAAATCATAGCATACATGATTGATCTAATAGCTGAAGCGTATAGAGTTTCGCTCATCCTTCTACGCTCATCAGATGTCTTGGGACAGCGAGTCTTGCTTAGATATGTGTCATGTGACATGGGTAGATGGCCTCTCTTGGCTCCCATCATATTGAACCTAGCTAGCACTTTGTCAATGTAAGTGCTCTAGCTTAGTCCAATCATCCTCTTAGATCTATCCATATAGATCTTGATGCCCAATATGTACTGTGCCTCTCCTAAGTCTTTCATTGAGAAACACTTTCCAAGCCAAGTCTTTACAGACTCTAGCCTAGGAATGTCGTTTCCAATAAGCAGTATGTCGTCTACATACAAGACTAGGAATGCAATTTTACTCCCAATGACTTTCTTGTATACACAAGATTCGTCCTGATTCTTGATGAAGCCAAACTTATTGACTGCTTCATCAAATCGTATATTCCAGCTCCTTGATGCCTACTTTAATCAATAAATGGATTTCTTAAGCTTGCATACCTTTCCATGATTCTTTTGATCGACAAAATCCTCCGGCTGTGTCATAAACACAATCTCTTCAAGAACACCATTCAAGAACGCAATTTCGGCATCCATTTGCCATATTTCATAATCATGAAACGCGACAATCACAAGGATTATCCGAATAGACTTAAGCATAGCGACTGGAGAAAAGGTTTCATCGTAGTCAACGCCGTGAACTTGTCTGTAATCTTTTGCTACCAATCTAGCCTTGTATATGTATACAATTCCATCCTTGTCTTTCTTCAATTTGAAGACCCATTTGCATCCGATAGGTGTAAACCCATCCGGAAAATCTACCAAATCCCATACATGATTTTAAGACATTTAGTCTATTTCAGATTTCATGGCCTCTAACCATTTAGTGGAGCTTGGGCTCGTCATAGCTTGCCTGTAGGTCATAGGTTCATCACTATCTAATATGAGAACTTATAAGTTTTCAGTCAAGAGGACGCTGTCCATCTATCCGGCTGACCTTAGTTCCATGTGACCTACGAGGGGCAACAACGTCTTGAGGAACTACTCCCACTTGCTCTTCTGAAGGCCTTGGAGGTTCTTCACTCTCGTGTATAATATGTGCGTACTGGCCTTTGGGGATTAACTTGTAAATGGTGCATGGGTTGGTGTTAATGAACATATTCAATTCAGCTTAATTCCGTGAAAATACCTTTGGCACAATTTTGAATATGAACGTTTAGGGTGGGTATTTTCAGCTAGATTTACGTAATTCTTGAGGCAGATGCGTATTAAGTCCTTTGAATTAGTCGTACGAATATCAAACCGAATTATTATTTAGACTTCTAAACGTACGAAATCAATTGCACAAAATAGACAGAGCGTGCGCAAGATGTTTTCAGCGCTACAAGGTGCAGGGCAGTTCTTTTATGGCGCATGGCAGGCAACCGCTGCTTATTTATGGCGCCTGTTTTTTTTTTCCGCCTTGTAATTTTGAGGCAGTGAAAGTCAGAATATGTATGTTTAGGCAATGCAAATTTTTAGCGCTCAGAGGAGCTGCATTTGAAATTTCTAGCGCTGTCCTCGAAAGCGCTTGATTTTTCTGGCGCATGTCCGGGTTTGCGTAACATATAATTCTGATCGTATGATTTGTAGCTTTTTATTCGTCTTTTTGACGTTTTATGAAATTTTTATTGACTTTATTAACGTTGTTTACCTTAAACTATGTGTCTACACAAAACTAGCAAGGAGCATGAATTCAGGTATGATGCAGTCTCTAAAGGTATAATAGGATGGTTGTCGAAAGGTACCAAACCTATCGTTAATTTCCCGGTAGACCTCGGTCGAAGTAGGTGGGTTCATGTACGAATTTTACCAAGGCCTATACGACATGCACTAGAGTAGCACATACCTAGAATGGACCTAGGAGGTAACCGATTTGGTTTGGGATAGGTGTTTTATATTGCGAATGTGCTGAGTGGAAAATATCCGAAGTGCGTGCACCCCTCGTGGCGATATTGGTGTCCTTATTCCCAACTTCCGAGATGAAACATGCCAAGGAAGCCAAGATTGGTATGCGGTTCTGTCGAGATCGTAACGTGGCATTGAGTATTTCAGGTCGTCCCAACTTAATAAGGAAATAAATGCAGCGTAGCGTTCTATTTTTTCCATACAACTTCATCACCGACGCACTACTTGCGCAAGTATTTCAAAATTGTCCCCACTGGAGTCGCCACTTTGAGGGGTCGAAAAAGGCGATACACATTTCCTATCGAATGGATCGAATCGACAGTCCTTGAGGATGTGGCAATAATATTACGAAAAATGGGACTAACTGTGGGCATTAGCCTCTTTTTACTAGTCTTTCGGAGTCGTCATTCAGTTTTCAATGACATTGAGGAAAACTGACAAAACCCGGATATTGTGATACGCAAGTGAAGCCGAATCCCATGCAAACCTATTCGACCACAACGGCCATAGGTTCCCTTGTGATCCCTGTTATGGAGATCGCTTAACGTACATTCTCGGAGTAGAGATTGAGAGTTCGGGGGCTTGTTCCAATAAGGGGAATGCCAAATATTAGCCCACGAGGTGGTCCTTACTAGTTCAATGAGACGACGAAAGGGACATGCGTTAGACTACATTACTATTGAGTTGATTTTAACGCACAAGTAATTAACTAAGCGACGTCAAAAGAGTGATTTAAATTGATTTAAGGGGACTAACAATAACAGATTTGTCCAGAGAATATCTTATTAGGCGTGATCAATATAGTAGATTATATGAACATATTTATATGCTGATGAAATCAGTAACAACGTAATTTCAGGTTACAGCATAACCTAGGCTGTACTGCGGTTCTCAGGTTACAGTATAACCTAGGCTGTACTGCGGTTCTCAGGAGAAAAACTGATTGTTTATACGGACAGAGTCTGCTTAACAAGAGTTAATACGACAGGTGATTACGTATACGAGACGGGTTTAAAGCTTCGGTCAATACTCAAGCTTAGGCTCCGGTAGAGGGTTGTATTTATAGTGTAATCGGTCGAAATAACATAGACATTAGAAGAGTATGAGCTTTTATGAAACTGAAATTGTAGCGCCAGCAAATTCCAGCGCTGACCATATCGCTTGTGTTTGTCAGTGCCAGATATGTTACTTGTTGAGTCAGTGACAACTCATTTTAGAATTTTATCCGTGCCGTGATTGGGTGAGAACCAAACTGTAGCGCCAATATTTAATGGCGCTGGTATCTGGGAGCTGGAGATAACCGGCGCGTGTGTGCCACGCTCTAGAATTTTCTAGCTCTTGTATAATCTATCCGCTGGTTTTCCAGATCTTTCTGGTTTGCTCCGATTTTCTATCTCATTCACATTTTTATCTCTTTGATAATATCAGTTGGAGTGAAACTCTTTTCTTTTTCAAGGATTAATTGTAGTGCAATGTAATCACTGTGAAGATTTATCTTGTACGGATGCTATTTCAGGTAGCGTTTAAGAATAGAAGTTACTATAAGTCTATAACTGACAGTTACTAAAAATGGAAATATAGGTTTCTAGGTCACGTTAGTCAGTCACAGGTCATTCATCGCGTACTTAGGAAAATGTTGACAAGAAGTGTTTGTTTTTATCATTGAATTCGTCCCTTTGGGCCTAGGGGAAAAATGTAGGCGTCTACACCAATCCGCCATTATTAGTATTCTACAAATCTTCAAAATATCTTTAAAATATTTACTGACTGTAGTGCCACCTTCTGGCAGGCCAAGCTGAGTTCCAGCGGATAATTGGACCCAGCTGTCCACACTAGTTTTGGTGTCTTTTTTTTATTTTAACCTTAATTCTATTGTTTTTCCTATATATAGTAGAATTCATTACATTTCACACGACTTTTTCACATAATTCTTAAGACCAAAGGCTTTAAACTTGACAATTCTCCCTAAAAAAATTCATTATTCTTATTACATGCTAAACTTTCCACTAATCATTTGATTAATCATTCATCAAATTTAATCATAATCCGTCACTTACATGATTACACACTATTGAAGGCTCGTACATCACTAAGACCCAAACAATATTGCAAAAATTATGCGGACTCTACCAAATCAATTAATTTTCGTTATTATCGACATTTTGTTCATTTAATTTGTATATTATGCTTGAGATCATTTGATTTGGGTGTTAATATGTAGGTACAAAATTATTATTTTTATCATTACTAACATTGTTTTTCTACGTTTTCATGCAAAAAATGCGTGGTTTTAATTAGACCACGAACTGTGCACTAAATAATTGTATATTAAATTGATATTTAGTAGCCTAAAAAACTATTTTTATCACGAAAAGGGTCTCCTATAACAAGTGTTCCAACTAAAAGATGGCGCATTCATTTGGAAACCAAAGGGATGCGTTGGATTTCAGTGCTGGAGTTTAGCGCACTCTGTTGGCTCTGGTGGCCGTCGATTGTCCTAAGGCAGAACGTTTCAGTTCCTATATAATAAAAGCTAACCTTTTAATCCCTTTTTTGTAGGTAAAATTAATTAATTTAATAACACGATTTATACGTATAATAGTGCAATTAGTTATACTTTTGTATCGACTAACATGTATTTTTCAAGGAACAATAATTAGGAGCAAGCGTTTCCCGTGGGATCATGTTGCGTGCATCGTAACTGGAGCAATACTCAAGATCCAACGGGGCGTGCTGGAATCTTGCGATGTGCGATGGGTTCTGTGATTCTGTCACACACATCCATACCTAGCATGAACACTTTTATTTGTTGCTCTTGCACGGAGCATAATTGTGATAATATTCCATTTTTAGTAACTATTTACGTACTTTTGCAATTAATATATATTAACTACTAGTATCATTTAATTTTGTAAGCAAACGTAATTAATATACACGATTTGCATAATATTTTTTTTTGATTTCTAACTCGTTTTATTTTGTAGGGGTATAACTATGCACATCGTGTATATATTTCTAAACTCTTTTTTTTTTTTTTTATTGTTTATCACATGTACTAATCTTCCTTTTGTAGGATGTATTTAATTCTTCATTATATATCTTATCATATTATCATGTTTCATCATGTTTTATTGTGCATAATCACCATTAATATCGCTAATTAAGACTTGTTAAATGCAATCACGATTAAATAAGATAAGTTTTAATTGATTTCTATTTTGTTTTTCAATTGAATTTTAATTTTAGTGGTTATCATTAATTAGTTACATGTTAAATGAACCAACATAGTTCTTTAATGTTAGTACTTTAATTAATGTTTGTAGATTTCTCTATTGCATTACTTGGAGTCAAATTCTCTTGGATTTTGATATGAGTCTTTATGTGAATATATATGTCCCTAAATGAATTTTCCCTAACCGTTACTTTAGAATACCTTATAAAGGTTTATAAATCTTCAATAAATATTCATCAGTGACTCTCTACTTTGGACCATTCGTTGACCCATTCGTCACAAGTTAAAATCTACACCCACTTGCCAAATTCGCCTTCAATAGGCGTCCTACAGGGATTAGGCCTCGTGGGGTAGGGTAGTTTAAATAAACCCCTACGTTTATTGAAGCAAAGGAACGTACAAAGAACTAAGGGAGTCTCTCGAAAGTTAGTCTCTTTTTTAATAACATATATATTTTAGAAACATTTATGAGGTCTAATATAAATAAAAAAGGATGAAACAATGTAATGTAATAAAGTATTTATAAAAGAGATAATAACTTTTTTTTCTTAGAGAAGGAAACAAATTAGAAACACCGATTTAAAAAAATATAACCATTAAAAATTTAAATATAATAAAAAAATGATTGAGTACAAATATTAATCAGGTTAGAATTCTAAATATGTTGTGATCTCTTGCGCCTTGATAATGCATCGTTTCTTCCTAATGCATTTATTATAGCATGTATATAATATGTTCCTAAAATAGCTATTAAGAAGTTTTGTAAGGAGGTTAAATAAAGATCTGGAATTTATATCTGACAACTAGGGATACCTAATTAAAGCTCATATCATAACGCTTAGTTTTTAGTTTACTATAATGATTTTATTCAAATAAAATTTTCTCTTTTTTTATTTTTTTAATCATTTTCTCTCCTATCTTCTTTTTGCAATCTTTATTATTCTCATCAAAACAACATTATTGTGATTCGTGGTTTATCTTCTTCTTTAAATTACTTGATCATTTTCATCAACACAAAACGGCATCCATAAAAGATATCGGGAAGGCTTACAAGAACCTTGTTATGAAATGGAATTACGATAAAGGTAATTTGAACAAGCATGACATTGTTTCTAAATTCGAAGATAACAATCAAGGTTTTAAGGTATTACTTCCAAACATGTTATAGTTTATTGGATATTATAACGTATAATTAGTCTTATATTAATATTTGTATATATTGGTTAATTTCATTTAGAATTCCAGCAACACAAAAATGGAACATCGATGGAGCGGTCCAACAACTTGTACAAACAAAGGAAGTTTACACCATAAACACAGTATGGATGATAGTTTTTTTGTAAGGTCTCCATCTTTGTTTTCACATACTGTTAGTAGAAGAAGCCAAACCCCATCACCATACTTGCATAGAAATCATAGTCGATCGCCCGACATAATAGATTCTAACAGAAGAAATACTAGCAGAAACGGTGCAATAAGTTCATCACCAACAGAAACTCCAATTTCATCTTTTAGTAAATTAACCAGTCACAATCATTCAAATACACCTTTCGTTTCCGGTGATTTATCAAAAAGTACAAGTCGTAGAAGCACAACTCCAATAATATTTTCCCAATCAACAACGCGGAAGAAACCACAACATGTTGAAAAGAGGCTCGAGTGCTCACTGGAAGAACTATGCTTTGGTGGTATTAAGAAAATAAAGATAACCAGAGATGTTATCTCTGATATTGGGTATGTCTTCTGCCCCCTTTTTTTTTTTTTTTTTTTTTTTAATTTTTATTTTTAAGAAAATAAATAATTACTTCGTACTATATAGAACATACATACATTAGTTTGGATAATGTCTTACCTTTTTACTAATTCATGTCAAAATTGATATTCCAATGTTATTGATGAACACTTATTTAAGGCAGGATAATTGTTCAAGAGGAGGAAACTTTACATATCAATGTTAAGCCAGGTTGGAGAAAAGGAACAACTATAAAATTTGAAGGAAAAGGAGACAACAAACTAGGTTATCTACCAGGAGATATTGTAATTACGATTGATGAGAAAAAACATCCTCTATTTAAAAGAGTGGGTGATGACTTAGAGTTGGGAGTTGAGGTTCCTTTCCTCAAGGCTCTTGTTGGATGTAACATAACACTGCCATTATTAGGAGGGAAAAATATGTTTTTCAGAGTTGATGATGTGATATATCCGGGGTATGAAAAAGTTATCCAAGATCAAGGGATGCCTAAATCTAATGTGTGCGGACAACGAGGTGACCTAAGACTTAAGTTCATTGTTCATTTTCCCCTAAATTTAAGCAAAGATAAGTGTATAAAAGTTTGTAATATCTTAGAAACTTGTTTCTGATATGTAAGTTTTTGTTAATTATAAATTTTAATGATATATAGAACCTTTTAGATTGTAAATAAGAATTTGATATATTTTGGTAATATAATGATAAAATCACAAGTCGGTCCATGTTACTAATTATTGATTATGCTTAACTTTTACGTAGTACTTCGTTATCACTTTATCTTCTTATTATAATATTTAATGTTGTATACATCATTAAAAAAAGGACATGCTCATTGATAGTCTCAAACTTTTATAACTTAGTTTTTGTAAAACAAAAATAGCGACTTTAATTCTAAAAGTGGTCTTGTTATTGTTTATTGTGTTATGCGACATTAATAAGGTTAATTTTCAACTATTTGGTAAAAAATAAACTAAGATAATATTTTTAATAAGAAAAATAAAAGGAAAAAACCATCCTTCAAACCCGTAACTTCAAATTACCATCATTCTCTCTATTTTATACCACTATAACCATCACCCCCATTCAAGACGCCCAACCCATCACCTCATATATCAATCATTATTTTTCATTCTTTTCACTCCTAACCTTATCCATCTTCCATATTCTCTCGAAGACCTATCTTCACCGGCGTCGCCTATGCCACCAATGTATCCCTATTCCGTCTCGTTAATAGAATTTTTATTAGGGTTTTTGAATCAAACACGATGTGCATTACTTATTCATCACGTTGGGAGAAAGGGGGAGGCCAGTGACGATGCGAATACGTGAAGGAAATATTCTCTTGGTCCAAGTTTGCATTTAATGCATTTAATGAGAACTCTAGTAAATGCGGTGCAGTATTAATTAAAGAATTTAATTATCCAGTGCGATCAAGTGATTTGAATGCCTAGCTAGAGGCCGCTTCAGTTTAACTTGAATTAATATATTAATGTCCCATCTTACTCTTGATTGAACCCGTAAGGTCACACAAGTAGTACGTAAATGGATAAATTATTTAAGGGAATATAATATTCAGTAAATACTCAAATAATGGATAATTGGAAATGATGTATATTGGTTTCAGTGAGAGCTAAACAAACCATCAAAATGAAAGACGAGAATATTTGTCTGAAGCGAAGATAATGTCAGAAACTGATATATGGTATGTATCGGAAATAGAGATATTGCCACAATCGAAAATATTACCGGAAACAGAAATATTGTTCGAAATGGAAATATTGTCGGGATTGGAAATATTGCCGGAAACGGATATATAGTTCGAAAGTATTGCAAAACATGGATATAACGTTGTCGGAATCGGAAATATTGCCGGAAACGAAAACATAGTTCGAGTAGGAAATATTAACGGGATCGGAAATCAGATCGGAAACACGACGCTTGATCCATGATTTGGAAGCACGGGCCAAAGGGGCACGTGAAACACGGCCCACAGAAAGCGCAAAGGCCGACCAAGCGTCGGCGCAAGCCAACCCAGCGCCAGCGCTAGACCAGCCTACGCACTAAGCAAACCCAGTTCACAAGGTTGGCCAGCGTTGCGGCAGTTGCTTGGGATTGCGCTATGCGTGGCAGCCCACGGTTGCTTGGGAGCCAAGTCAACTTTCCAAGGAAGTTACTTGGGCCACAAGAAACCGATTTTGGTTGATATTAGGACTCCAGTATTAGTTTCCTAATCTAACTAAAGTTCCTAGTTTCCTAGATCTACCCTAAATCTAAGTATCTTTATCCTAGTACACTAGGAATTGTAGAAATTCTAAAATGTTCCTTATACTATAAATACGAGCTTAGGGAGAATTATTTATCAACACTTTTACAACACACAAGCCACACGTGTGAATCACAATTCAAGGTAGAATTGTGACTTTGCATATCACCTAAAAGTGAGATCCTGAAATCCTAAAAACCTTATACTGAGATTCTAGTTGGTCAAATTTTGGGCGGATGTTTTGTGGACTATCTACGGAGGGGCGACATTTAGAGAACTAAACTTGTTCTTGTTCAGTTCTGGAGCATCTAGGGAAGGCACGCATCACTTAAACTTTACCTAAATTTATTTTAGGAAAGTAAAAATGGGTGGGAATGGCCCTTGCTTATTAAAAGAATGTTGGTAGCTATTTATTGGTGAGATAACGATGATCATATTTATTCTCAAGAGGATTTTAAAGGCATTGAGTAGACCTGATCAAGACGAGCCCGGCCTGCCGACCCGGCCCAAAATTTTTCGCGGGTTTGGGCAGAATTTTTCGGCCCCGTCCGGCCTGAAATTTTAAAATTTTTGGGCGGGTTTGGGAAACTCAAAACTACACTTTTTAGTTATAAATTTGGCCCGGCCAGAAAATGGCCCGAAAAGCCCGGTATTTTAGGCCCGAAAATAGCGAGTTTGGGCACAATTTTTTGGCCCGAATCTTTGCCCGGCCCGACATAGCGGGCTGATTTTTTATGCCTAGGCCCGGTCCGAACCCAGCCCGACACGCCATTTGATCAGGTCTAGCATTGAGCAAATTTCTTGATTTATTTAGATTATTTGAAATAAATTATAAATATTGATATAACACTTTTATTAACTTGAAATTTAATTGGTTTCAGAAAGTTTTTGGTGATTTTTTGTAAGAGTTATAAAATTTGATTAGCAATTTTATGTTTATTTTGACATTATTGAAAAATATTGATTGTTATTATACGAATTACTTTTTATTAACTTAAAAATTTATAGAAAACTTTTATAAGGGTTTGATAGACTTTTTAAAAATTCTGTTAAGCTCGTCGACCTACGACGACTTCAAAACCTTAGATAAATCTAGACCTTTAGATTATGTTGACTAAATCGTAGCCATCCATCTAATAAATTATACTAAGTCTTGTTTGTTTACAAGAAATAGGGAGGTACTAAATTTATTTTTGTAGCCTTTAATTATTAGGAATATTTGACTGGAAAAATCCCAACTTTGAACGTTTCACTTTTATTAATCCCAACTATGGTTTTTTTTTTAATAATCCAAACTTTTACCCCTAATGACTTTTAACAATCCCAAAAACCGGTAACCTGTTAAAATGGTAAACACTTGCAAACTTGGACTTGGGCTTTTAGTTTCTCTCTAAAAAATT
Source organism: Spinacia oleracea (assembly GCF_020520425.1). Taxonomy (NCBI): domain Eukaryota; kingdom Viridiplantae; phylum Streptophyta; class Magnoliopsida; order Caryophyllales; family Amaranthaceae; genus Spinacia; species Spinacia oleracea. The sequence goes on along the minus strand of NC_079489.1, from coordinate 53,979,873 downwards.
TGGTACACGTCATTCATTCAATATCCATTCACCCAAAGTTAAACCCTTTTTGTTTTTCATCTGCTGTAAAATAAAATAAAAACAAAAATCAAACACCTTCCATGCTCGTATGTTTAACCTTAGATTGTAATTTGACAATTTTTTGATTGTAAAAGGAGGTTCATTTTGACATTTTTGTTTTTACTTTGTGTTATTTGTTTAATTTGGCAGGTAAATAAACTTAAATCATACTACATCATCTTCATCGTGCTTCATTTGGTAACCACCATTTCTGCTATGGTTGTATCCCTTTCAAATAACTGAAATCAAAGGTCATCAACCTTGTTACTACTAGTAAGTTACTGGTAGTAACCCATTTAAATAAATTGAACTCTGTATCCTTTAAAAAAAAAACCCAAAGGAATACACCCCCTTGAACCCGAAAATGACCCGGTGGATCTAACATATGAGGTTTACTTCGTTCAGCTATTAAATGTCACATTAAAATATGAGGTTTGAAAACATTTAAAATTTTGGGTGGAGAATCAAAGAAAATGACAAAATGAGAAACAAGGGTTATAAGGAGATTTATTAAGGAAAATAAATAAGGGGGAATAAATGCATTTAAAGAAAAAAAAAACTAACTCTCTATTGCCATGTCAGCGCCACGCCATACATTACCTGCTACAGTAAGTAACTTACCTGCTAGGCCCGTTAAAAGTCAATAGGTGTAAAAGTTCGGATTATTAAAAAAAAACTTATAGTTGGGATTATTAAAAGCAAACCACCTAAAGTTGGGATTATTCTGGTCAATTAATCCTAATTATTATAAATTGCATATTAATCCTCTCCCTTAAATATTTATCGAATCTATAATTAACCCCATCATAATGGACCACCATCATCATCTTCGATCATCATCATCAGAAAGAAAAAATAAATTGTCCAACATATCTTCTGCGATCATCTTTAAAAGGAATATTAAAAAGTAAAAAAATTGTCCATCACCTTCAGTAATCTTAAAAACAAAAACAATTGTTCATATGTTTGTTTATTCTTCTTCCTCTACCATATATCCATCATCTTCTTCCTCAAGTACCATCTATTTCATTGTCAAAATAACATAAATTATTCATACTAACGATTTTATAATATTAAAAAACAATAACGACCTTTTAAATATCAATGTAAATGTTTATCATTGTACATGTATTTTTGAATTTTTGAATTTAAATTCATTGTACACTATAAATCTTTTAAATATCACATTAGCATAATATGGTTAGATGTCGGGTTTTTTTGATTTTCCTTAATGTTGTTTGAAGCATCGAATTCTTCCATTAACGTTGTTTGAAAAACTCAACTGATTCGTGAAAGAGGACAAAACTAACCCTAAATATTAGTTAACTTTTTAATTAATTAATTAAGATAAAAAATAATATATCATTTTTTTTATAAATAGATGACGTAATTATAATAAAAATTTAATTTTAATAAAAATAATCAATAATCCTATATAATGCTATCCTATATAATAATAAAAATGTCACTAGCTATTGTGAGGCCTCTAAAACTCCAATCCAACAATCTCATGCACTCCCGCCAAATCCACTAAAACCACCCTAATATCCAAAATTCAATTCAAATGAATTTTCATTAAAAAAAAACGTACAATGTATAACTACCCAGTAAAAAAAATACCCACAAACCACTCCTAGACAATGAACTACCCATAAACTACCCATAAGTTATGGTATAATCTGACTTTAGTTCATTCAAAGAAAAACTGAAATTTGTATTACTTTCATTCATGATTATAATTGATGAGAGAAATAACACTTTTTCATTGTACGTGAGCAACACCACTTTTTCATTGTACGGGATTTTCTTTCAAACAAATGTAAGTTCATTTTCTTCGACTTTTATTTGCGGTGTTGTTGCTACTATGTAGAACTTAGTTAATTAACTTGTATACTAAAAGTTACTGTGTATTTCTTAATCTTAAATTCTTAATTGGAAGAATTATTCATAGTTTTTCTATGAATGTTTTGTGGGTTGTTGTTGTTTAGTCTGTTGTCTTAGGAAGATGGGTATAACAAATGGTGATGATATATGATACAAGAACGTAGGTTAACACCAATTCCATGATTTATTCACTAATTGCCAAGTCTGATGACCAATATGGTTAACCTACATATATCATGGTTAGTGTTTCACATCGCATCGCCAATTAATTGTATTTTTACATTATGGTTGGTGTTTCACATCACATTGCCAATTAATTGTATTTTTACATCATGGTTAGTGTTTTAATTACATCTTATTAGAAGATGTTATATGGTTGGTGTTTGCTAATCATATATGATATATTCATTACTCACAGTGCCAACGCTTGGTAGGACGATGTGTTATCCCAAACCTAATGATCCTCTTTTATCCATCTTCTAGAAATAATTGGTGGCTAGATTATAGAAATTGTATGGATTCGGCATGATGACCCATTAATTATAAAAAAAAACATCATTTATTTCATATTGTTTCATAATTCTAGGAAAAAATGAAATACTCCACTACATAGTCTCTTTAGTCTTCTATTTGTCATGTACTAGCTATTGCATAATCATTATTAATATAAAGTTTCCTTATCATCAGATTTGGCGATTTTCAATTGAGGAAAGGACTCAGTTTAAACAATAGTTAGAGCAATTGACCAATAAGGAACCGGGTTATTTGACGAGAGATATATTTCCTTACTGAAAAATGTATATTTTGATCGTAGTTTTACACCCCTTATGATCAGTTAAAATCGTACAAGGCCAATTGTTTTCATAAACTCATAAGATACGATTGGGATATGAGACGACATCCAAGAAATAATTGACAATATATATTTTTTTATTGTAGTTTTAACCCCTTACAATTTTTTTCATAAACTCATACGAGATACAATTGACAATATACTTTTTATCGTATTATTAACCCCTTACGCATCAATTATAATCTTATGAATCCAGTTTTTTAAAAAATATCGTGCGGTACAGTTGAGCATTTACTCCCTTTTTCATCTGTTTCCCAAAGTGAATGCCTCTTTTTTTTTCTCTACTTCGTATAGGATTTTGATACATTTATTCACCCTTTTGGTTCAACTCGACATCCAACTACGCCATTGTTATGTTTTAGTTCCACACTTTCCTAATCTTTTGCTTCTACTACGTATATTTAAAATGGACTAATATTTTGCTTATGTTTTTTTCAACTATCGGTTATTTTCTTACATTAAATGTTTGAGATATGATAGTCTGATTTTGCTTTATTTTCGTTACGAAGTGGACGAAATACTGATCTTATACGGGATTTTTTCAAATAAAGGTAAGCTCATTTTCAAACTTATAATTCAAGTCATTCACTGTTAAAATTCTATTTAATTATTACTAAGCTTCAAATGTTACCGTGATATTTCATGAAAGGACTAATTTCTAAATAGTTTTATAGGTATATGTAGTACTAAATAAAAAAATTGGTACATGTAGTATAATTTGTAATGCATATGTATTTAATTGGTGCTTACGTAGTTTCTTTAGTTGCTCTATTTGTCATGTACTACTTATTTTTATAATCAATATTAACGTAGAGTTTTCTTATTTTTAGATTTGATGATCGTCGGTTGACGAAAGGTGTTTGAACAATAGTTGGAGCAATTGACAAAAAGGAAATTGGGTTATTTGACGAGAGGTATTTTCTCCTTATTTGAAAATATATATTTTGATCGTAGTTTTACACCCTTTATTATCAATTACTATAATTAAGTAACAATTACATTATGAGCACGAGTATGGAAGCAATCCAAACATATGATTTGTCTAGAAATACTGTTTACATCGTAGTATTTTTCCTCTTCATTTTCTTTTTACATTTGTATAACTTTAAATAATTCATTCTAATTAACCGAATGATATATTCATGATGTCCTTAAAAAGTGAACACAAATGACACTTATTTGTAAGTTTTAAATCTATAAAAATTAATTTTTATCTTCATAAGAGAAACTCCTATGGTGAGCTACAAGATGGTGTAGCTAAGTTTTCCACGTCAAATTTCTACATAACTGAGATGATTGTCGGTCTTAAAGTTTCGGATATTAAAGAATTTGAAACCATGTAAGTACATGTATAAATTTTTGCAAATATATTATATTTATATTACAACATATAGACCCAGAATTTTATTCACAATTAGGAATTTGTAGACATCATTTTGGAGGACAATTGAAGGAGAGAATGGTGATATCGTAGTTGCATCGGTTTTGCGAGTGAGATGAAAGTTTTACTATTTAAGGAAACGGATCGGCAAGAAAGGAAATTAAAAATTGTCATTTACAAATGTTGAATTATTTTACTAGGAGTATATGGTTTAAGAGAGTTCATTTGTAACTATTATCCATCGAAATTTGACTATATATGTACCTTTATTTTATTCTTCCAGTAATCTATTTTTTCCCGCACATTCTAGTTTATTTTAATAAAAATGTAATTTTTTTTCCAAAGATGAACGTAATATTTCAATGAAATATAATATATCATTACTTATTCTAAAAAAATAAATAACTTTAATAAGAAGCATAATTTAACCAAAATAATTAGTTATTTACTTTAATTAAAAAACTTAATATTTCTTTTGGTATTAAAAAATAATATTAAAAAAAAACTAATTATTAGGAAAGAATCTTATGGTTATTGAATCACCTTAATTAATTATAACTTTAGGAAAATTAATAACATAACTTGAACAAGAAACATAGTAACAAAAATAATTAGTCATTTATTTAAAATAATATTAATTATATTTCGTTTTTATTATATAAAAAAAAAGTAAAGAAAAACTAGGATTCATCAACAATATTTTATCTATCCATAAAATTAGTATTTCTTGTTTTTTTTTTTTTAAAATAGCCAAATTTTATTACCAAAAGGTAGAAACCAGTTAAGATACAAACCCAAAAGCAAGGAAACAAACAGTAAGGGAAGCACAACCGCAACCCAAACTAAAACACAAAAACAAACAGCCACTCGAACTGCAAAACAAGCAGAACCAGGGTAGCAAAGCAACTAGGTAACAACACTACATCAAGCAGCTGGGAAGCAGAACAGGAAGCACAAGGAACTGCACAGCAGCAGCACAACCCAAACCAGGCAGCAAGCACACCCTGGACAACCTGCACACACACAAACAATACACCCTGCACGCACAAACAGAGCACCCTGCACACATAAACTGTACAGCAGCAGCAACACCAAAACTGTACAGCAGCATCAATCATCAAAACACCACACAACTGCACAGCAGCAGCAAGCAGAAAGGGAGTAGCTTGCAGAGAACCGGCAGAGCCCAGAACCTACAGAATGACTGCAGTAGCCTGAACACATACACAACAGGAGCCACCAACAAACAAACACAACCTTAAACACCTGCAACAACAAGAACCTGCTGCACCAGCCATCTGGCAATTGAAGAAACCCACAAAAACCTATGGCAAACAACCCACAATTTTAGACACATTAAGGCCTCTAGCATAAGCAATGAACTTGGCCTCATGCACAATGCTATCAGTACTTTGCATCAAGGATCTGAATTTTCTTTGGTTGCGCTCCTTCCATAACAAATAAACCGCAATAGAAATCACCAATCTATAAAGTTGATGCTTCCCTGAATTAGTATTGACCTGAGTTTCCAGAAAATGCATCTCATCAGCCCATTTACAAACACCCAACCACTGAAGTAATTGGCTCCAAACAGAAGCCGAGAACATACACTCAAAAAACAAATAATCAACACTCTCTGTATCCCTTTCACAAAGGCAGCACACAGGATCACAAACGACCCCTATTTTCAGAAGACGATCACAAGTTACCAACCTATTGAGGGCAGCCAACCAAATGATAAAAGTGCACTTCGGAGGAGGAGGATTATTACACAAGAGTTTCTTCCATCTTACCTTCTGTATGTCCCCCCTAAGTCTATGATAAACTTTACTGATAGAGCAATGTGTAGCAGACAACACATTTACTCCACCAGAAAAACTTTGAAGGTAATCTCTAGCATTTAGGATTTTTCTCACCACCCATGAAGCTTGAGAAGGTATTGGAGTAGTGGTGAGATCCCTACCCTTTAAATAGTAGCCATGAATCCAACGTACCCAGATTTTGTCTTTCTTTTAAGCCACACACCACAACAGTTTACAAATTGCGGCTTTGTTCCACGTTTTAACACAAGTGATGTTGAGCCCTCCTGCAGACTTAGGAAGACAAACAGACTCCCATGCAACCAAAGCCCTCTTAGACACACCTGCAGCCCCAGTCCACAAAAACGAACGACAAGCAGATTGAATGACTTTATGGACCTTCTGAGATAAAATAAAAACCTGACACCAGAAGGTATGAACGCTGAATAACACGGCCTTGATCAGCTGAACCCTTCCTGCATAAGACAATAATTTGGATGTCCAACTGTCTATTCTGGCCAAAACCTTTTTAATCAAAGGCTGACACTGCATAACAGTAAGTTTTTTGGAAGAAAGAGGCACCCCGAGATATCGAAAAGGCAAGACTCCTTTAAACAATCCAAACTCAGCAAGAATAACATTCTGAACATGCAATTCAACCCCACCAAAATACACAGAGCTTTTAGAAGGATTAGCCTTAAGACCAGAAGCATCAGAAAAAGTATTAAAAGCATAGAACAAACGCCTCACAGATGCCACATCTCCCCTACAGAAAAGAAGGAGATCGTCCGCAAAGCAAACGTGGGTCAAGTCCATCCTCTTACATCTAGGATGAAAACGGAAGCCATTATCCTCCTTTAGGCCTTTGAGGCACCTATTAAGGTACTCCATACTCAAAACAAACAAATAAGAAGAGATAGGATCGCCTTGTCGAAGGCCCTTCTTCCCTTCAAAAGGACCAGTTAACTCACCATTAACATTAAAAGTATAAGAACAAGACAAACAAGCCATAATCCATTGAACGAATTTGAATGGGAAACCCAACTCCAACATTAGGTACTTTAAGAAGGGCCATTCAACGGAGTCATAAGCTTTTTGCAAATCAATTTTCACCATACACCGTGGAGAAACACCCTTCCTGTTATAACCTTTGATAATCTCATGGCTAAGAAGAATGTTATCAAAGATAACCCTGCCCTTGAGAAAGGCAGATTGGCTATCCCCAACAATATCAGATAAGACTCCCTGCATTCTATTCGACAAGACCTTCAAAATGATCTTATAAAGAACAGAACAACAAGCTATCCGGCCTATACTCCTTAATTGAACTAGGATTTTCAACTTTAGGGATTAAGGAAATATACGTACAATTAATGGTTTTGGGCAAGAAGCCAGAATAAAAGAAACTTTGAACATCATCAATCACACTTGAACCAATGATGGGCCAGGCTTTTTTGTAAAAATAAACGTTAAAACCATCCATACCTGGGGCTTTAGTAGAATCCATATTGAACAGGGCGGACTTGATCTCTTCAGAGGTGATAGGAAGGCATAAACCTGTCTGGTGTCCATGATCAAGAAGGGGGCCCCGGGTAAGGACCTTTCTATCAACCATAGGTAAGGAGCAAGCTGCAGTACCCATTAGCTGTTGAAAGAAGTTTCTGACCTCTTCCTTAATTTGAACCTGATCAACACACTTAGACCCATCTTTTCTTGTAAGTTGCTTAATTGAATTAATACTTTGTCTGCTCTTAACATAAGAATGGAAGAACTTAGTATTAGCATCACCAAGCTTTAACCAGTCAATTCTAGCTTTTTGAAACCATATCTTTTCCTCAATTAAACTCCATTTTTCTAGCTCCTGCATCAAAACACGCTCATTCTCAATGAGGGAAACATCTAGTTGATCCTCATTAAGTTTTCTTTGAGCCTCAACCAGAAGATTCCTCACCTTGTCAACTTTCTGAGAAGTGTGTTTGAAATGATGAACATTTATCTGCTTTAGAGGACCTTTTAACGCCTTCAACTTGAACCAAATATTCAAAAGTTGGTTGGTATGAAGTGACTGGTGCCAAGTGTTAGCAACAATCCCTTCAAACTCCTCATGATCAGCAATGACATTCAAAAACCGGAACGGAGTATTTCTGCGAACTCTAGAATGCTCAAAGCTAATCAGTAACGGGCAGTGATCCGAGACACCCTTTTCCAGCACTTGAACAGTAATTGCAGGATGTGTAATAAACCAATTAGTGTTAAAACTTCCAACTGTTCTCAAACAGTTAAGGTCGTTATCTTGAAGACATTTCGCAAAATCTCTAATTTCACCCTCTGTTATTGGATTACCATTATATCTATCATCAGAGCACAAAACAGAATTGAAATCTCCCCCAATAAGCAAAGCAGATGTAGTATTAGCGCACACATTATCAATAAACCCATTGAATTGAATTGAATTGAAAGCATAAACTCAATTGAATTGAAAGCATAAACTGCTATGAAATCAAACACTATTCCGGTGCGGAGGCCACTGACAGAGCAATGAGTAGCTTGAGCATGACTAGCAATGTCACAAATATGCACTGTACTAGGGTTCCAACAAATCCATATCCTTCCATTACAAGCATACCCATAATTATAAATACACTGCCAACCTTTAAACATCTTCCCAGAAATCTTATTGAAATTAGCAATCTTAACTCTAGTTTCTAAAAGAACACAAATATCAGCTCGAGTACTCTGCAAAAAGATTCTTATTTCTTTTTGCTTATAGGGTTTGTTACACCCCCTGACATTCCAGATGATCAACTTCATAAGAGACCCGAGGGGAGAAGGTCCCCGCCCAACTCATCATCATCACTACTTAAGCCTTCAACTTGCTCAATAACAGGATCATGAAGTATCAGTTGCCCAAACATGTTAAGAGTAGGTACCGGCGCACAAGGAACATTGGAACTAGGCTGGCTAATTGGTCGTCTGGGATCCGACCAACCAACCTCGGTAACAGGAGCAGGTTGCACTTGAACAATGGAATTGGTGCTATCAGGCTTGTTTTCTCAGCAACAGGCTGCTTCACTACCCATTTTTTTCCCAATGATCTACAATTATTCGAACACAAATTTGGAAAGATCCAAAAGCCGAAAAATGATGTAAATAAGTTCAAATAATATGACAAACATATTATTTTTGTGAACAAGTACTATTATCGTGTAGTTGATCATACACCAAACTTGTTAAGGAAATGATTTAACGGGTAATAATCCCTATAATAAACTAAAAGTAATTTCCTTTTAAAAGATTTGTATTCAAAATTGTGTAATAATAGATAATTTTTTTAAAATAAATTTCTTGAATAATACACTCCATATTTCGAAGGAAGAAAATAAAACAATGTTAGATTAACATAATGATAGTAGTAAAGAGTAACATAGTTAATATAGATATAAAAATAAGAAATCATAAGTTTTGAATTGAATAGTACTATGTGCATAACAACATCGAACGGACAGCTCCACCGGGATTTGAGTTTTCCCGGGAACAACTTCAAGCGAGAGTTATAAAGGAGGACCTTCTCCCCCTCCTTTTCCTTTAAAATACTATAGAATTCCCTTAGCTTCAATTAAGGAGGAAGACTTTAGCCAAACTCCTCAATTGTTTCATTTTTTCAATTCTCCTCCTACCTTCTCAGATCCCTCTTATTCTTTAGATGTTTAGATATCTAGATATTTCCTTTTTTAAGCAAGTCCATTATGTTGGAGATAAACAATTTGTATTTGTTTAAGCACTGTAAAGAGAGAACAAAAACAGATTCAAGATCATGTGCTGCATATATAAACTAATGCTGCAACAATAGGTTTTCCGTATATAAGATGTACACTACAAAAGCAAGGTGAACTCTACCCTAATATCACACATAAAACCGTTAATCACAACCGTGAGAGGTGATGGATGAAAAGAGGTAAACAAGTAAACCAATACGTAAACACAATTTAATTTTAGCCTAAACGGTAACAACTTTAATTGATATAGTTTAGGCTACACTTTAAGCTATTATCAACGTTGTTTTTAATAGTTGGCTCCAACATTTTATACTAAACCAAAATAATGGTCAGCCTGAACATAAACGAATCTAAATTTGGGGTCTTATACTGAAACAATAGACGAACTATTAAAATAATGCATGGTGTGATAGCTTCTAATTAATTTTTAATAAGTATTCACTTCTCTAATGTATGGTGTGATTATGATCCAACTTTTTTTCCCAGTTTGGATTGCGTTTTTCAGTTGGAATTTGAGTCAGATAATGCTAATACTTTTTTAAGGAGTCTATAATCTACATAGCATCATTATTATCTTTAAAATATTCCATATGAAAAATGTTCTAATGAAAATTTATCATATTCTATCTCTTCCATGCTTTATATTCTATATATGTTACCCATAATGATAAGATAAATATTATAAAAGATGATAACTAAAATAGCATTCTAATTATTTTTAAAATACCCCATACGAATAAAATATCCTAACGATAATTTATCATATTCTATCTCTTCCATGTTTTGTACTACGTGTAAATTATCCATAGTGATAAGATAAATATTTGAAAAGATGATAACAAACAAAATGATAGTAGATTTTCAACGTAAATTTATCCTACGTACTTCTATTTTTTAACATAATAGAGTTTTACTTACATTAAGCCTTTGATATTCGTAACATAGAGTGTAACCCGTGATTTAAACCCCTACAAGACTACAACTCTTCAAGTGCTAGATGCGAATAATTAATTCAAAAGACAATTACTAATACATTATTATAGTCGTATACAGTATTTAAGCACGACATTACCAAGAAAACAACAACTAATGTTTCAAAGCTGGTAACAAGTAGGTAATGACAATTACTTTACTAATACATTATTATAAAAGTGCGATAACATACACATGATATACGATTAACTTCTATTTTTAGATAATTATCAAGCATGTAATAGAGTTTTATTTATATTAAACGTTTGATATTTGGATCAATTCATATCATAAATTTTAATTATGATAATTATTATTAAGTATTTAATAGAGTTCTAATAGCATCACATGAATAACTAACTCGAGTTTTCCCATTATTGAACTAACCATTTTATAAACTCGGTTTTTCTATGAGACTCTTATGCATAAACATTTTCAATGTTAAGAAAATATTTATATTCTAACTTGAATAGGGATCTATTTTAACTTTCTATTATATGTGTAATTTATAAAACACCTATTTATATATGATAACACATGTTGTAATGATTTGGCGGGTTTATTTAGAAAAATGATCTAGGAAATTCTTTAAATTGTTTTTAACAAATAATCAGACATTACAGTTTCTATTTTTCATGTTTGCCAATACGTATTTTGTATCACTTTAATCTCTAATAATACATTAGACAAAATAATAACATTGATATTCTTAATGTACCCATAAAAATGGATCAAACAAGACCCTACATGAATATGTTTTTTCTTAAGTATTGGAAAGAGTTTAGTAGATTCTCTTCAATTATGAATACCGTTAACATTCGAAAGTGTAACATTAGAGGCAAAGGGAGTAGTTGTTTTAGTTTGTTATTTATCCATAGTAATAACTAATAAGAGTTAAAAAAATAAAAGTACAAATTGGATCTCACAATTAAAATAAAATAAAATAAATGATTAACGTAATTCTTGATCACAATAGTAAGTGAGTATAGTTCTAAGAACGATTAACAAATCATATTTAAAAAAAACCGTGCATCGCACGGGCTTAAATCTAGTGTTACTATACTTGTTAGAATAATAGATATAGTCTAATTCTATGTAATCGTAACAAGTTAAAATTAAATCATAACATAATAATATTTTTCTTAAATAAATATGAAAATAATTACCTAATTTCGGTTACCTTAAAAATTAATTTCAGTATTTTTTTAAATTACATTATTTCTTTAAAGAAATAAAAAAATTTAGGTATTTCTAATTTGGTAATCAATAAAATTATAGAAAATAATAATTAGTCTACAAAAATCAAATCTTAACATACTTGTCATTCACACAAAATATCCTAGGTAATTATTGTTTTTCTCAAATGAATATAAACATAATTATCTTCTTTTTTTGGGCAAGACAGTTCAAATTTTTTTGGAAGATATTTATTAATTTTGGTAAACGTATTACTTTCTGTAGTTTTTTACTCTTGGTTATTGGTAAACTATGAAATTAATTTAAATAACATTAAAATCAAAAAAAATCTGTTGAAAAAAAATTTAAAACAACTTACTAAATAATTTAGTTATTAAATTAATAAAATTAATATTAAATATTATTTCCAAATTTTTTAATTGAATTATAAAATAAAAGTTACCGTAAATAAAAAAATAGTAATACTAGTTTTTGTCTTTACCTTATTAAATCAATTGAGTTCTTCAATCAACGTTAATGGAGGGGTTGAGTCCTTCAAACATTACCAATGGAGGGATCGAGTCCTTTAAACATCATCAATGTCGAAATTGAATACCATAAAAAAATAGCCAACTATGTATATTCATTAAGCCAAATTAATGACAAGACATCCTCAAAAAAAAAAAAAAATAGTGACAAGACATATAAATAATAGAATTCAAGATAAACCCTCAATCATATAAATTAATAATCAGTCCGCTATAATGTTGTTGTATAATATAGATCATTAATCAATCAATTGTAAATTATTTAAGATGATTTTTAAAAATAATGATAAAGAATTTTCTTTTTTAGCTTATTTTTCTTTTTTTTGGAAGATGATCGAAAATGATGGACGCATTAATTTTTAAATTTTTTTTTTGGTGAAGATGACCAGAGATGATGATGATGGTGGATGATAATGAGTGATGATGATGGTCCACGATGATGATCAATGAGGATGATTACACTAATTTTAGGGACTAGACATTAAATATAAACTAGTTAATTCTTTTTACTGTAGGAAAATAAGTCAATAAAAGGATAAAATTAAATCAACGGTCTAGATTTAATTTAACTCACTCAACGGTTCACATTTAGTTCAACAATTTAGTCGTCGTAGATCGACGATTTTCATAGAAACATCGTGTTTTGGTTCAGTCAAAAATCTTATCAAAAGGGTTTCTCTTGTTCATGTTCTTATTCCACTAACACTACAAAAAACAATTTCATTGGTGCAAAAACCCAACTATTAGACATGCATTCATACACTAAGGATTACCAAATAAATAATACAAGAACCAAAACGAATTTAAAGAAATGAAATGGCACTAGTTGGAAGAAAAAGTTCAAGCCAAGAAATAAAGTTACAAATAGTACATCTATTCAAACCAATTATCAAACACTTGTCGTGCATTACAAAAGACAACATCAATTTTTCCAACAACAATACAATTCAAGCTAGGAAAGATGCATCTGAATTAACTTCCCAATTTGTCATAGATTTCATGATTAAAAACAAAGTCAAACCGTAAAATTAATATAAAAAGTAGAGGAAATCATAACACATGGGGTTGGGTTTGGTTGACGGATGTGAAATTTTAGGGGATCATATTTCTTGTGAGTGTCGATGAATGTCAACGGAAGTATGGGAAAACAGGCGAGACAACCCCTACGAAACCATGTGGATTTTAAAATTTTGCAAAATTATGGAAGTTTAATAGAATGAAATTCTACGTTCTCCAATTAATGGAAGTTTAACAAGCCCCTGTGAGTCACAGGCACAACCCTATGATCTCCATTCTCTAAGTACAAAATATGGTTTATGCACCCGGGTGCACAATGATCAATGTGCACCCTATTTTTAAATGAACATATAGTTCAAATACAAAGAACATATTGTTTAAACCCAAAGAACATATTGTTAGCAAATAAACATATAGTTCAAATCCAAAGAACATATAGTTCAAATAAGTCATAGTACATGTACATTGAAATCATTCTCCATGTTCATTGGATTCCCAATGAATGTTCATCAGGGCACAATGAGCACTATGCACCCGAGTGTATAATCTAAATTGCGCTCAAAGTACCTTAATGTAAAATCAAGTTTATGCTATTTTTATTAATTAAAAACATATATACGTAAGCGAATTTATAATTATTTAAATTATATAATTTTCTCCTTTTTCCTTATAAACAAACAAACCTTAACGTACTTTCTCTCGTCGCTTTCTCTCTTCTCTCTCCTTTTTAGGGTTTATTTTCTTGGCCGTTTGCCTTCAATTAATTCATCTATAATCTCTTAAATTAAATAATTTTTCACCATATGTGCGGAGTTCGTCCTTGTTCGTTAGTCTTCCTATGGTGGAGTTAGTTTTAGTTTATTTGGTTTGTCGTTCGAACTGATCCGTAGTGGATTTATGTAGAATTGATCCGTTGGTAAAGTATTATGCGGGATCGCAACATATATCAATTTTTCGAGTACATTCAGATGAATCATTTGGAAATCATCCTCGCGACTATAACAAATCGTTAGACGCTCTCTTTAAAAAGGCTGCATGTTCTAGCGTTATGTAGGGAGACGTTCTATAGTGCAAGATCTATTCGACGACCGTAGTTTTGACGAATGAAACTTTAATTTGATTCAATTTTTCAGGTATTTGTTAGATCTATATTTCTTTTGTAGATGTCGTATGACTCTTTATTAATGAATTAATTTTTATTTTAAAAAAAGAAAAGAAAAAGAAACCTTATTGCAAGGGCACCCGATGAATGGCTACTATTAAATCAGATAATCTAACGGTTTAGATTAAACAAAGATTTTGTAGTTATCATATATCGACGACCTTCACATAATTTTAATTACTTTTAATGTTAGTCTTTCTGCATGTGTCCAAACAGAAAATTGTTTATGATGATTAATGGAACATAATGCCATTAAGTTCCAGCTTTTCCAAGGACTTTAAAACACACAAGATGACCCTACAACTAATGTAGCACAACTTTGCTTCATTTCCACTTGTAGGTCAATAACTGGACTTAGCTTCCAAAATTTGAGTTCTTCACAAAAGTTAGAACCTGAGCGGTAATCCAATACTATAGGAGATTATTTATGAAGTTGTCTCTCTTTAACAAAAACTTCTAGGTAGAAATGGAATCTTGAATTCATTTCTTTTGTTCCTGTTTATTTTTAGCACTTTTTCATATAGTCCAAATTTGTTTACTCTTTGCTTGATCTTCTTACTTTGTTATGCTTACAAAGTGCCTTTTCTTTTATTCCTTTTGAATGACCACATCTAATGAGTCTAGTTCATTATTGAATCAAAAGGAAATTGGTTGTTAACCATTGGTAACACATGAGATTTTAACTCAATACTTCATTATTTCAAAACTACCCAGAATTTTAAATATATGAGGTCCAATCGGTCTATCATTCAACCTTTTAGTTGAAAACAACCATGAAATTCACTATAAGAAAATGTTGCATCTAAAATACGTTCTCATTCTCGTTTCTTTTGAGAATTGCTCTCAAAAAATGTTACCAATCAATCGAGGAAATATTGCAGTTCTATTATCCGAAACGCAAAGAAATAGAAGATGAATAATTATATGCACTATAATTCATATTCTACAAAATGAAATAGCTAAGAATAAACATTAATCATATTTTAATAACTTTAAATAAAAACATACATGAAATCGTTAAAGTTATTAAAAACATTTCATTCATGCAATAAATACATAGTCCAAAATGAATGTAACGAATCCAAGACCCTAAAAGTTTCTAAGTCATAAGCATGCTTTGGCTTGTCTTAATCCTTTGAAGATTTTAGGTTAACAAGTTAATGCCATTTATAATTTCATTTCAACAACATGTACCAATATTGTTTGAGTTACAACCATAATCAACGTGCTCCTTTGGGATGCCTTACTATCTAGGAATACTATAATAGGACCTCGCTTTAGCAGAAACCTACTACATTAGGTTCGAAGATTTTTGTAAGTGCTTGACTTAAAAGGCAATTTCAAACTCAATATTCTTTGGACCTAGTTGTTTCTATGTTGGTTTGATTATTTAGTGAAATAAATACTTAATCAAACTAGTATGACCCCCATTACTTGGTTTTGAAGCATCCAATATTCAAAATCAACATTGTTGGCTTGACATTGTCTTGAAAACCATTCAAAATGCTAACTTGGAATTTTTAAAATGCTACCTAGAAGTACTTGAATTAATAACATAATTATTACAACAAAACTTTACGGTACACAGACCATATTTAAAACCTACATTCAAAGATAAAGCGGTTCACAAACCGTATTTAACTGTCCTAATTGGGCCATACTATTCACCTGCATAACCTGCAATACATAATAATATAATATACATTCACCCATTCGTACTCTAAGATAAATGACCCAAGTAAGCTTACACATAATTACATGATTAATTAAAACCATGTTCATGTACACGCACTCTAGAAGATTAAACAATTCCAAATTATTAATCCATAATTATATTCTAATCAAATATTTATTTAACTAAAAGTGATTGTCCTACGAAGTATTAATTAAAATATTTAATTTCAATAATTTCATTTAAAAGGCTCCCACTCAAACCAATACCGTTTGAACTTTTAATTTTAAATATTTTAACTCACTGCCTGACCAAAGTCAAATAACATAAAATATCAAAAAATTCCAATTTTAGCCCCAACTTGCAAAAATAAGCCCAAAGCCCAAAAGTTGGGCCTCGAAATAAAACGAAGCAAAAAAAAAAAATTGATGCAACGTGGGCTTGGCTTGCGCCCATCCCACTGCTGCCCTGTGCATCAGCCCTGCCGCACAAGATGCAAGTCGCAATCCCACGCCTAGTACATAACCGCATAGGCACGCAGCGCACGCCCGTGCACAAGCACTGCTCGTCGCTGCTTACTGCTTCCCTTGCCCAACGCGCGCTGGCTCTCCAACTCCCTCGCAGGTCTGCCACGTTGCTATAGCCTACCGTGCCGCGTGCACGCGAGCTCACACAAAGTCTTCGCCTAGCTCTTGCACTCGCAACACAATGTAGGCGGCAACGCAAGGCCATGTGTGAGGGGGTCGAAAAAGCACGAGGCTAATGCGTGACCTCGTCCCTCGTGGGTGTGACGCTTCTTTTTGTCAAATCAAGTGTAATTGGATTTCCTGTGAGTTTACACCCAATTGACTAGTAATATAGGAGTCGCCATTTAGTTTTTAACGACAATGAGAAAAACTGACAAAACCCGGTTATCGTGACATAAAGGGAGTGCAATTATGTTTGACCACGACGGCCGTAGGTTCCCTTGTGATCCCTGGTGGTGGGGATCGCTCAACGTACACCTGCAGGGTAGAGATTGAGGGTTCGGGGGACTGTAACTACCGAGAGGAGTACTCGCTCTTCGATAACTCCAGAGGCAGGATATCCTTACTAGCTCAGCATAAATAATTGAAGGGACATACGTTAACTATTAAACTAATCTGAGTTGATTTTAATAATATGCAACATATAGTACTAGATCGAACGCGATTATCTGATTTAGATTGTTTTAAGGGACCTAGCATAATAATCCAATTTCCCAAAAATATTATATTTATTAAGCGTGATCGAACAATCAGATTTTAGTTAGTTTAACAGTTCATAAAAGGGCGAGGAAAGCAATTAAACCATGGAAAAGGGACACATTACGACGCACCCTTGAGAGGTGCGTCACAGTTCTCAGAAAACTAACCACTTTGACTTTGCTATTTCTCCTTTTATTTAACGAATCTCAAATTATGGGACGGGATACGTTCTGTTCGATTTATGGATCGATTGCGACAGAACGCGTGATCAGTTTTGCAGCGTGAGGTTTAGGCTTAGGGGTTTAGAGTCAATACTCAGAATATAATTGTGTGTTGTGTGTCCTTTCACGTCGAACTTAAGGCCCTATTTATAGAAAAGAGTTTGTGGAAAGATAGAATTGCAGAACTCTAATCCACGAGGAATAAGGAAAAAACACGTACCAGGTATTTTTAGCGCCCAGGCCTGGGCGTCAAAGATTTCGGCGCCCAGCTCTGGGCGTTGAAAATAGGATCCAGGCAATTTCAGCGCCCAGGGCTGGGCATTGAAATTGCTGTTTGGGCCGTTTCTTTGTCAGATTCGGATTCCTAGAATCCGGAGTATTTGAGATTTAATTGAGTCCTTTAGTGCGTATTAACCTTGTGACGGGATGCGTCTGGGCCCGTTATGAGCTCTAGGCTCGTTAGGATTTTAATTAATACGTGACTCTTACTTTCGAATCATATTAGGAATAGGATTCTCTCGCAATTTCTATCTCATTTAGGATTTATGTTGGAGTGCAACACCTAATTCTGACAGGTTTCTATCTTTTATGACTTGCCACTTTTAACAACTACCCATTACGGCAGTTACTATTTTTAGTAGGTTTCCATAAATAGCAGGTTTCTATAAATAGCAGGTTTCGGGTGAAATGAAAAGGGGTAATGAGATTCGTTATTTTATAGGAGATGTGTTGTCAAGTGGAGATTTACGTTTTCATCATCGAACCTTTCCCTTTCGGGAATGGGGACAAAAGTAGGTGTCTACAGTTAGCCCCCACTTTGACTGAGTCTCGGGATGAGACGATGGTCAAAGTACTGGACGGAGTGCGCCACACAAGCCATGGTGTATGTGACCTGTTTTGCGAGGGTCTCACGAGCCCCCGAGTGATAACATTTGACTTAAGGGTCATCACTTGAAATGTCGACATATCCCTCGCGTGTCATTGGGATTTGTCAACGGATAGTATAGAATACTCCCTCACTTTGTCATTGGAAGTATCTAAAGAGGCGTAGAAACTCCCTCACTTTGTCATTGGGAGTAGCTACAGATGTTTTCGAAATCAAAGCTATAAAGTGTAATTGGGCCTAGCCAAGCCCAACCACGAGGTAAAATGTTTTTTTAAAGATTCTCATTTTCAAGGCTAATTAAACGAGAAAACCCCCTTGTTTTTATGGGACGTAAAACGAAGGAAAATCCAGCACATCGCTCTTTTTTGGAAAAAACGGAAAACCAATCACATCGTTCTTTTTTGGAAAAACGGAAAACCAATCCTTTAATTTTTGGAAAAAAGGGAAAACCGATCCTTTAATTTTTGGAAAAAGGGAAAACCGATCCTTTAATTTTTGGAAAAAGGGAAAACCGATCCTTTAATTTCTGGAAAAAGGGAAAACCGATCCTTTAATTTTTGAAAAAAGGGAAAACCGATCCTTTAATTTCTGGAAAAATGGAAAACCGATCCTTTAATTTTTGGATAAAGGGAAAACCGATCCTTTAATTTTTGGAAAAAGGGAAAACCAAAAAAAGTTATCGCTGCAGCGACTAAGGACCTGCGCCGTTAGTGGCGTAGACCCCGCCGGCTAAAGATGGCGAGCCTGTCCGCTAAGGGTGGACACCCCGTCCGATAGAAGTGGACGAATCTGTTTTGAAGTTTGTTTGCTTTTTTTTGAAAATAAGGACCTACGCGGCTTGTGACGTATACCCCGCCGGCTAAAGATGACGAACCTGTCCGCTAAGGGTGGACACCCCGTCCGATAGAAGTGGACGAATCTATTTTGAAATTTGTTTGTGCTTTTTGAAAATAAGAACCTACGTGGTTTGTGACGTAGACCCCGCCGGCTAAAGATGGAGAGCCTGTTTCATTTTTGTTTTTTTGAAGATTCTATTTTTCGAAAACTGAGGACCTGCGCGGCTAGTGACGCAGACCCCGCCCGCTGAAGGTGGGCGAGCTTTGTCCGCTAAGGGTGGACGCCCCTGAATTCGTCTTTTCGATTTTGAACTCGCGTGGTTCGTGGCGGGATCTTGCCCGATTGAGGGGGGGCAAGTCGTGATTTCTTTTGAGAATTTCTTTTATTCATTTTTGCAAGAGCGAATTCTTCGAGGGATGCTCGGATTTAGTTGTTACCTGAATGTGGGTTGACAACGTGCTTAGACGGACCATTGTCTTGTGGTCATCATCTTTCATGGTTTTGAGCTAGTCTTTATGGCTCAATCTTGCCACTACCTGGGTCCTTGATTAGGGGACTATGTATAAGTGTCAATGGCGACCTTTGTCTTGAGGTCGTAAACCGGTTTTATTTTTTGAGACATCCAAACATGGGACTTCGTACAGCGTAGTCTGGGAATATTGTTTTAACTTTGCATAATATATATTTTCTTTCGAGCACCCAAGCATTCGTGCTTGACGGTCATTTCTTGTCAAAGAGGTTCCTTGGGGATACGCATTCTGTAATGTCCTTGATCGTGTTTGGGATTGTGCTCGTAAGTGCGAGCGATCTTTGTAGTGGTGTGCTACTCTTAACAAAGCCGTGAGGTGCGACTTTCAGTAAAGGAATCGGCAATTTTCAAGTCGAATAAATATGGCAGGGCCCTATAGAAGTCAGAGCTGTTTTTTGGGTCTGGAATCATTTTCGGCGCCCATGCCTGGGCGTTAATGATTTCGGCGCCCAGCGCTGGGCGCTAAAAATAATTTCTGGCGAGGTTTCTTGATGACACAGCCGGCCTCTTGTTCGTCCGTTTTCCTTTTTTTTTCTTTTGAACGCGTTCGTAAATGTTCGATACTTAGAATGATGATATGTATGTGCGAACCCCGAGCGTTCATAGAATGGCCGTTGTGTGCGGTCCATTAATCAGTTTGCTTGAATAATTTTTTTTGAGCAATGACTGATTTTGAATAGTTTGCTTAGAAGCTTGATAGGGTTCAGGCCCATTCATGAAGTGGGCTCAAGCATCGTGCCCTTTCGATCGTTCAAACATTTGCTTCGAGATTTTTTTTATTTTGCTATGGTCGTTTCGTAGCTTGGAGCCCCCAAGTATGTATATTGGGATACTTTCTTTTGGCGTACGATTTTTGTAGGTTCTTTCGAGAAAGATGCCTTGGGGTTCCGCTCGTGTAGGTGCGAGGTTTCCCTTCCGTGGTAGGAAATATTTTGCTACCTTTAATCCTTAATGTAGAAGTCATGTGGCTTGCATTTTGAATATGGGCGATAAGTAGTCTTTGCCTCTTTTACACATGCTCTTGGTCGTGCCCGCATTAGTGTGATATGCCTCACTTTTTTTTTAGACTTGTACCGTGGGATGGTTGAACTTATGGTGCGACGTAGGCTTGTGTGGCCTAACCGCATGTATTAGAACATTTCTCCAGGTGTTGGGATATCATTATTATTTTTAGCGTTGGAGTACTTCGTTACGCCTTGTTCAGGTGCTCGAACAAGTGTAGCACCTTCTGCGTGGGTGTGCACGGCTTATTACTTCGTTCGATGCGAGGATTTATAGATGTTTCTTTCTTTTTATTTTCTTATCCTTGATTTTTCTTTCGCTTTTGCTTTGGAACGACGTAGACTGTGTAACGGGCGCTTATAGGGCGAGCGTTATGTGCAGTAGTTTGATCGGAGTTTTGGTGACTCGCGATTTTCAGTTACCCTTGTTAGTGGGGTGACTTTATATGTTCTAAGTAGTGCTTAGAATTTGGGAGGGGTTGTAGTCATTCTAAGGTTCGTTTTACACGATCAAACCTTAGGATTGTGCCCCTATGACGTGTGTATAGCATTAGCGTCGAGAATTTACGATAAAATCGTCATTTCGGGCATTTTTAGAGTGTTTTTCTCAGGCCCCCGATTGTAGCTACGGGATTGGTTTGATGCTATAATGCTTGGCATACGTTTTTATGCATTCATGGTGACACGGATCATGAATAGTCTGAACCAGACTCGTTTAGTGCGAGGTACGTTCGAGTAGTGATTTGCTACTTCTCTTGTAATTGTCGTATTGTGCGACATTGCCATGGTCAAGGTAGTCACATGTTGAAGTGTGCCTTGACCAAAATCTAGGTGCCTTTCTTTACCCATAATCATACTTAGAAATCTTTTTGACTCACTTGCAACATCGAGATAAACGCATACTTAGTGTGAACCAACGACACTTTATTATGTTCGAAGAAGTCTTTGAAAATTATTTGAAGTCCGAGTCCTACTGTTTACAATCCGAGGTGTCCTAAGTAAGTTGATTTATAGAAGGGTTCGTACAGGATTACATGAGTGAATCAAAATACTGTTACGATTTTTAGAATGCTGTCTAAGAATTTGCTGGAAGCCAGGGTGCAGGCTTCAAGATATACTTGTGCCCGTTTGGCATATGCTTTAGGCTTTTAGGGCCATCTTTTCCAGAATTGCGAGAATATAAACCGTTTTCAAATTGACTTAGATCTACTTGGTGTATGTCCGTACAAAAGGTCAAGGTATACTTAGTTCTTTCCCTAGCTCTTTCACTTCAATTTTTTAGCCCCCAGTTGCTATTATGTCTTCCCATTAATGATGCTTTTAGATTTCGATTTTAGATGCCCGTGCTACATGTCTGAGTAGGGTGAGCCTTGGTTAAGTGCCAAGTCCTATTGGCAATGTCTGATTTTTTTCAAAGGGGATTCGCAAGCATTTGAATTACCATGAACGGGTGCCCTGAGTTCGAAGGAACGATGGGGCGACGCCGTAGAACAATCCTCTTTATTGCAAGCTTACTGCCTTTATTACTTGTTGGCGATTATGACTGTGTCTAGTGGTGAAAGAAGGTCTTTAAGCAAACGACTATGTCTAGTGGTGAAAGAAAGTCTTTAAGTGAGTTAGTTCGCTTTTAGGGAGGGTCAAGTCTAGTACTTTAGAGGTCATGGATGCTTGCACTAGCCCCCATTCAATTGAGGCAAAGCGATCTTTTGAGTCTTGGCTAAGTGCCTAGGAGTGTGAGTGCTCCTTCTGGCAAGGGTACGTGCCCTTATTATTTTTCGATGTGTGCTTGTTTTGGCATCTTGATGACTTGGATTCTTCCTTTGACTTAAATTTTTCTTTCGACTTGGGCTGCAAGTAATTAAATTTCAATAAGGGACTCTATTTCTTATTCTTGTCATTCTATAGGCTTTAACATTTTTGCAAATTGGTTGGACCGAATCATGGATTGCCTACGTATCCGCCTTAAATAGATTTAATTTGGAATCAGGTCTTGCGTAGTTCTTAGCCTAGAAAATGGTTTCTTAGAATGCCGATTTTAAACAAGTACGTTCTGAGGTGGAAACATATTATTTGGAACGGTAGAATAAGTGAAGTTTATTATTATTTCAATCTGCTGCCTTGCCGTAAGCCAAAATTTGTTTTATGTATTTTTTTGATTGAGTACATGTATTTCTTTGGTGGTACGTATATCTGAATATGTGCTGTACCCCCCCACCCCAAGTGTTCGTTATTGTTCCGTGTATGTGCGGATAAAATGACGAGCACTACTGGACAAATTTTAGCAAGCAGAGAGATTCAGCGCCAAGGCTGGGGCGCTAAAGATTTCGGCGCCCAGCTCTGGGCGCTGAAAATGATTTCTGGGCGGATCTTTTTTGGTGCGCTAAATGCTTCTTTTTCTTTTTAGACGATCTTTTAAAGGCGCTTTGCAAAGTTTGCTTTTTTATTATTTTTGTACTTTTCATTGGTCTTCTTTTTTTATTCGTCACTCAAGACAGCTTGAAAGATAGGTTGAATCAGTTGTATAGGTATTAGTCAAGCACGAGGATTACATCAACCAAGGCCAATGAATAGCATGGGGGCGGCTCAAGGGTATATCAACAGGATGTATTCAAGCAAGTTATATGATCATTATACTAGTGGTGATGTAAGAGCAGGTTTTGGAAATAACGGGTATGACGCACGTGTCAATTGCCGTACGTGGTTTGCAGTTGATAACAAGTTCAGGAACAAGAGTCGAGGTAATGGTTTCTTGGGTTATGGAAATGAGAACATGGATGGGTTAAATGAGTTGAACAGGGGCCCCCGAGCGAAGGCGTCTAAGAACATAAGGATTGGAAAGGGTAGACATCGCAGAACTTTATGTAGTTTTTGTGGCATGATTTGGATTGGTTGACTCAATTCTTTTCCTAGTATTATTTGAAAAATTAAATTTATTATTTAAACATAGTATATAATCTGAAAATATAATCTAATCATAATAACTTATAATTTACATTCAATAAACATGAATTAAATCGCTAAACTAATTAAAACCCTAACTTATATATTAATCAACCAAAACTGAAAATAATTAATTAATAACATCAGCACCAAATCTGAAAATTATAATTTAACTATGAAGATTAATAATTTAATTTCAATAAACATAAATTCAAATCAATAAACTTAATTAAAAGGTTTAAATAACTTAGGGTTTAAGAAATAACCAATGAAGAAGGGAGGGAGTTCTGGCCGGCGGCAGGGCGCGACAGCGACGATACTGGGCGGCGGCGCTGGTCGGGTCAGGTGATGCGCACGGTGGTTGGGGCTGGCTTGCGCAAGGAGTACCGACGAGCAGAAACGAAAGGAGAGGGGGAGGAAGATCTAGGCTGGCCGGCGGGACAGCAAGGCAACGCGACGGTTAGACCGGCGACGCGACTATGAAAGCTGGGCGGCGACGCTGCGGTGGCTGCCGGTTCAGGCACAACAGCAAAAGTGAGAACGAATCTAAGGATTAAAGAAAAACGAGGAACGAAGGAGGAGGAAAGGACGAAGAAGAAGGAGGAGAGGACGAAGAAGAAGGAGGAGAGGCCTTACCGGCGGCAACGGTGATGGTGGTCCGGCGGCTGGAGCAACGAACGTGAAGGAGGAGGAGGATCTTGGGGTTTCACGTGAGTGCAAGGGGAGAGGATGAGGGTTTTTGATTTTTACGTGAACTTGTTTAGGTGAGGGTTTGAATGTTGGGTTTTGTTTATTTCCACGTGAATTAGAGGTGGAGAGGGAATATGGGTTCTTGTTTGGGCTTGCAACAATGGGCTAGAAATAGGATTTGGCTTTTATAATTCGAATCCAAAACTGAATAGGATCGTTTTCTAAATTCAATCGATTTTCGTAATTCAGATTCTTTTCAATCTTAAAATTCTAAAATTATTTTCGATTTCGTAAATCATTAAAAACAAATAATTAAAATGTAATAAATAAATATACGTTAATTATATATTTATTTCTAAAATTCATAAATTCTTATTTAAATATAAATATTATTCGTTAAAATATATTAATAAAATTTATAAATTTACGGGGGATTACAGTTATTGCCTAACTTTGGGGGTTTGTTGGTTGAAGCACCATATCTTTTGGTTGATCGTTTCTTGCCCACAATGGGTGGGTTTGTATTTACTTGATGGTTTCTTGTTACTTGACATTGTTTTAGCCGAGGTAGCCTTGTATACTAACATTGTTTGCTTTTTTTTAGTATGTTTGTCTCACGCTTCCTTCATGTGAAGATCATATAGTCCACCATTTCCGTGCCCGATATTTCGTTTGGTGAGGTGGTTGTTATTTCGGTTCTTTGCGGGACTTGCTCCCACGATACTTCCGATAATAGCTTTCTCACTCTTTGCATCCTTGTGGGATTGGGCATACTTCATGATTGGGGCATTGGTTGGATGGTTGGTTGTGATTCCCCTTGTCTTGTTTTAGGCCTTGAGGACACGGCCTAATTCTGGCTTGGGGGGATGAAACTTGATTGTTTGATTGCTGTAATGAACCCCATATGAATGAATGCGTGATGTTGTGAATATTTCTTGCTTGATTTTCATTGTTTTTCTTTATTTTCTTTGATTTTCGTTAATGTTTTCTTTATTTCTTATTTCTTTTTGTTTTCTTTTATTTCTTTCCTTTATTTTCTTTTTCCTTTTCTCTTTCTTTTTAACTCCTTGAAAAAATTCTCAAAATTCTCAAAAATCCAAAAATATTTTCTTTTTCCTTCTAGTCAAGGAAAGTTTTTCTAGCTTTTTAGGTTTAGCTCTTGAATCGGGCATAATAAAATTGGAACTTGTAATTTTGAATGCATTTATTCCTAGTTGGTAGAGGTGTGCACAGTTTTGGATGTCTAGGGTCGAATCTAGGATTTTTATGCAAAGGTAGTTGGTAGAACTTTGGAGAACATGAATCTTGAACCTTAGGCTTGTGGTAAGATAGTGTCGCTCTCTCTATTGATTTGAACCGGAGAGGATGGTACTTGCTACCCTTGTGCGAGGTTATTTTATTTTCTTGCCCAATTCCCCAAAAGCTTTTAACTTATTCTTACTAGAGAAGTACTTGTGCCACCTATGTGCACTCTTTTGCCAACTCAAAGCTGTTTGTGTTACTCATGAACATCTTTTCTTATGCGGAGAATCTATTTGCTTTGCATCAACTTGTAAAATTTGCTAAAATGAGCATAAAAATGCATAAAAATGCCATAAAATAGGTAAATAGCGCGAATTTCTATCGCATTCTACCCCCCTTAAAGAAAACGAGTTACGCCCTCGTAACTCACCTCAGGGAAGTTAACCAAAATTCTCTTTCGACGAATTCTATCCTCAAAATTCCTATTTCACTAAAACTACTAACTTTAGACTTTTCACAACAGATGACGAAACAAAAGAACAAGTCACCACGAATTAAATAATGCTTAACTTGCGCGGAGTTAATAGAAAAAGTACCAGAATCTATATCGGCAGATCGTTCATCCTCATTCTGATTCATCATGTACAACTTTCCTGGAGCCTTATTCCGGTTGTTGTTATCATTTGCAGGCTTATTATAGTTCTCTTGATTGTTTTGTGCCCCTCAAGGCTTTGAATTTTGACCTCCAGACTGGTTAAACCTCACTTGGTTTCCACCTCCATTACTATTTTGTTCCTTTCTGTGCTTAATGAAGCACTCATACTTTCTATGCCCCTTTTCTGACAATAGTTGCAGGTCACTAATTCTCCTTTGCAGTTCTTACCAGGGTGATTGTTACTGCACATCTTGCAATGATGCACTCTCTTAGATTGGTTCGAGTTGTTGTGGTGCCCCTGATTGTTTCCTTCTTGGAAATTTCCATCTCCATTTCCGTTTCTATTCCTTTTAAAGTTTTCTTGGTTACCCCCAGCATTAAGATCTTTTCTCTTTTCCCCAATTACCACAGTTTTCTTGTCCCTTCTAGACTGCAGACCATAAATATGAGCAGCTCTCCCATACACTATGTCTAAGGATGTAAAAGTTTCCCCACCTAATCCCAGTTGAATTTCATCAGTCAGCCCTTGCTCGAACCTTTGAGCTTTTAGCTCCTCCGTAGCTACAACCTCAGGTGCAAACCTCGATAAAGCTATAAACTTGCTATAGTATTCAGCAATAGCCATATTCCCCATCCTAAGGTTGATGAACTCCTGCGCTTTCTGCTTTCTCATAAAAGGAGGATAAAACTTCCCCCTCAAGGCAACAATAAATGAATCCCAATTGAATCCCTCAGCAGTACTTAGTCTAGTTCCATTTTCTTTCCACCACAGATCGGCCTCATCTTTTAGATATAGGAAATCTTGACTTACTCTCATACTCCCAGGGCAACCCACAGCCTCAAATAGTTTCTCAAATTCCCTAATCCAGTTTTCCAGGAAGGTTGGATCTTCTTGCCCCTTGAAATACGGTGGCTTAACCTTAGAAAGTCTTTCAAACATTTCCCCTGCAGAATCAGGGCGCTCAGTCCTCTCCTGGGTTAGCTTTTCCGCCAAGAGGCGAATCGCAGCAGCTAGATCATTGTTGTTGGCCATTCTAGAATGCGACCTGCAATTAGTATACTCTACTTTAGGTTTGAAACATCACCTATACGTTATCCCATACAATTTAATATTTGAATTGACCATAAAGATCGCCTCAACCAACAACGTTCACATTAATACACATCATTTACGAAGGCACGACAATCGTTTACGAAGGTGCAACGATTGACAGGCTAGAGTCGTATCACCTAATAAAAAATAACCTAAGTCCACTAGCTAGGTAGCAAGGGAAGTCAGGATCGAATCCACAGGGAAACAGGCGTTCTTCCTACTATCAATTAATTAAACTAGACTATTGGGAACAAGAGTTGGTTGGTGATTTGTATGCTAAGACTACGAACGATAATTAAACAAGAATGAATCAATATATTAAGGAATCTAGGGCATAGGTTCACCAACAAATAATAATCCAGGACAATGAACAATTACGATAATCGACAAGTAATTAATTAGACTAGCATGCTCTCTCGAATTGATACTAATCATAGACTTAGAATTAACGGGCTCTCGGTACGTATTAACTCTAATTCTACCTATTGACACAAGCCTAAACATCAAATTGCATCTCTCGAATCTTAACTTGACATTGCATAACTACCACAATTAAACCTGCACAAATCTAATTGTATAGTGAAATAAACCAATCAATAGGAATCAATTACAATGCCAACAATCATAACTATTCAATATCCATTCATATTAATCATGGATCCCCAAACCCTAGAAATTAGACTACTCAAGCATATTAACAATAAACAAAGCAATTAGCATGATTGAAACATAATTAAGGCAAAACAAAAGATTGAAATAAAGAACAATACCTAATTGAAGAACAATGGCAAATGAAAGCTTGAATTTTTTATTGAAAATAAACTAAGTGTTTAGAACAAATTAGAGAGAAAAACTAAGCTTAGGAAAATAAACTAAGTGCTTAATACTCGAAAATAAGGTATCAACAAAAATAATGGGGCTTAGTATTTATAGTTTGCCCAAAATAACAAAAGAAAACCGGAAAAATAAAACGCGCATAAACCCGCCCAGGTTGTCGTCGCCCGGTCGGGCAGCCTTCCGCCCGACGGGCGGGACGCTCGAAATCCGCCCGACGGGCGCAGGACTGCCCGGCGGGCGGAGGGAGAAACTTTGGAAACCATCTGCACGCGCCCGGTCGGGCGCCACTCGCCCGTCGGGCGACTGGAGATCGCTCATGGCTACTGCTCTGCTGGGCGCCCGGTGGGCACCGGGCGGATGTCTGCCGGTCGGGCGCCGGGCGACTGGAGATTTTTTTGGCTTGCTCGCCCGGTGGGCGATAGGAGATCTTCCGGGCGAAAAGCTAAATATGTCCGCAACACCGAGTCTAACTTCCGGGGCTCAATCATGAACATCTAAGGCTCCCTTAAGTTGACAGTAATCGTCCCGAATCCCCTCGGGATCGTGTAGTGGCCTAAATCATCTTGAAACGGGTCTAAAAAGACCAATTTTTCACTAAGTAGTCCTGAAACTCAAGGCACACTCAAATACACAGATTAGTACTAAAATGGCTCCTAAGAGCTCATTTAACACACAAAAAGTACTAAGGGACGGGGGTAGAATACTATATAAAACATGCATATCAAACTTCCCCGAGCTAGATCCTTGCTTGTCCCTAAGCAAGGAAATCATCGATGAATACAAGACCAACTTCACCCCCGTCATATTTCAAAATGAAAAACACAATTCAAGGCAAAATCCAACAAGCATGCATCAATGTCAACCAATCAAATCCATTCAACCGCTAATCCACCTTAACAATCGTCACGCAAAGCGAACCACAAATGCACAATGGAATTCAAGACTAGTGCTCACACACTCGTCACTCATTTATGTGGCGGATAAAAGATGTACCCGTTCGCTCTCCTCCCAACATATAAGTGAACAATGCCCTCCCAAACTCACAACACTCGTGTGTCTAGAAAAACATACACTCAACCTAATAGTCGACTCGGAATGTGCCATGTCATAACTTGCATTGATAAACAACTACTTTCATATTAGTACGACTCTATGCACAAAGGTCGGAAGGTCTTCAAAGCTTGTAATGTTAGGCTTAGGCAAGGGTGCGGTAAATTTGGGTATAATGTGAGCTTTAAAGCCTTGGCTTTGGGGAGTATGAATCCTAAGTAACCATGATCAACTACAAGATGATGACCATAAACCTCCCACTCAACACATGATGAAACAACAAACACCAGCACCATACTTTCTTGCCTTTTTCACAATTAAAACCAATCACTCCTAGGAATAATGAACTTACGAAACTTGAGTGAAACAATACTTTGAAATTTTTGAGAGTAACAAATTTTTTTTCTTCTAATTTTTTTTTCTTCATTTTTTTTTCTTTTCAATCTCTTTTTTTTCTCTTTTCTTTTAGAAACCTTCGCATTTATTTTGTTCTTTCATCTTTTTCATTTTCAACTCATTTTCAACAACAACCACGATGAGACGAACTCCTTTTTCCACACTCAATATGCTCAAA
This sequence comes from Spinacia oleracea, assembly GCF_020520425.1. Lineage (NCBI taxonomy): Eukaryota > Viridiplantae > Streptophyta > Magnoliopsida > Caryophyllales > Amaranthaceae > Spinacia > Spinacia oleracea. The sequence continues at coordinate 53,949,792 of NC_079489.1, read as the reverse complement.
AAATACACCACACTACAACTCCATCACCTCACTACTATAAGCTCCCCCAAGCTAGGCTTGGAACTAGTAACCAACGGGGAATTCACGGGTTTGTAATGTGGTTAGTCACCGAATAAAGGGCATAAGCACAACATGGGTAGAAAAAGAGGGAACAAATGTATCTACATTCATCTGAAGGCTACCTAAATTGAAAAAATGCCTTCGTCCTCCACAATGTGCATGTATATGAGTCATAAAACACTACTAACAGTTGCAAATCAATACTCAAAATCAATGACACACCAGGAAGCTATCACACATCCTAACCAAGTCAACTAGTCAAGCACCAAGTCCACAAATAGTTAGTTAGAGTTGACTCATGTTAAGGTATCATAACAATCGAATATCAAATCATGGCTGACACATCTACATTGCCCATCATCAAATACCAAGAATCAAAACAATTTTCGTTCAAGGGGCACAGGAAAGCATGATATTGTATTCATCGGAACGTATTTTTGTATTTTTTTTTTCAAAGCAAAAAAAACTACCCTAGAAAGCAATAAACACATCAAAATAAACGCACCAAAATAAAAGGAAAACATACCTAATTATAGGGGAATACAGTTAAACATAATAACATGTGCGGAACAATCCCCAAAGCCAGGAAACATGTATAAAGCACAGATTAAGCATACTTACATTCGAAGCATGTTTTCCACAATAATCCGTCAACGAACACGAACAAAGAACTCCAATTGTCGTTCCTCTACTTATTTCACCGACACGATCAGATCCGTCTTGATAATCGTAGCTTAGACAATTAATCAAGATACTTTGCTTTTTGGGAAGAACTCACTTTGGAGGCATAGAGAGAATTAGGGTTCTCTGTGTCTCTAGGGTTTTGAGTAATCTGAATTGTGATTGCAGTAAGTTGGAAATTAGGTCATAAGGTTATTTACATAACCTTACTAACCGACCAAGCCCGAAGGCAAGGCCGGCCAGCAAGCCACGCGTGAGACAAGTACAGCGCGCTGGGCCATGGGCCTCGCTGCTGTGGCTGTGTCGCTGCACAGGCCCGCGTGCACACGCGCAGCTCCGCTCGGCCATGGGCCAGCGCTGCCGTGTTGCCTTGGCCTTTGCTTGCTCGCCTAGCGCGCGCCCATGGGCCTCGAGTGCTTCGTGCACTCGGCTCGTGGGCCGCTCTTCGTATTCGCGTTTAATATATTTTCGATATATTATTTATCGTTTCGTATACGACGAATCACCGTCGTACGATACGATTTATTCGTTTCGCCTAGCTTACGAATATTCGCGATACGATATACGATTCCGATGCAAGGTCGTATCGTATAATACGTTTCCAACTTAAATCCCGAAAAGCTATTAAATGAATTTCCGGTGATCTGTTACGTGTCATTGGTGTGACCTTGTAGGTTCAGTCAAGAGTAAGTTGTGAGTTCAATATCCATTAGAACTCACTGATCGGAAGCATTGCTCCAGCTAGCTGTTCCGATCACTTGATCTCACTGAATTAATTGTTCGCAATTAATATGAACCTTGGTATTAGACTTAATGCACCTTGGGTGAAGGACATATTTCCTTCAATCTCCCACTTGTCATTCAGACAAGTGTGCATCCACATTCCTTTGTCTCTTAGTGTTACTTACTGAACATAAGGTAAGATCCAAGCCATCCTTATTAGGTCCAGAAGTGTTTCTCGGATTACAGAGTTCAACTGTCAAACTTTTGCAGAAGGTTAAGCCTAACCATTCTGAGCACGGCCATGCATTTTATAGTATCTAACTCTCCGAGAGGCCTTATTACACAACAACACCATATCCTATCAAAGATAGATCAAAGATAGGAGGACAATCCATTCTTGCAATCTATGAATACTCACTTTGATTCATAGTACGCCCGATAACTGCTTTTATAGCCTCCTTTTACGGTGCGACGTTTAGCTAGTATCAAAGCGAACTAATTCTCAAACGAGCAGACATAATCGCTCATGTTCTGAGGAACGGTTTCTAATCACCATTAATGAGAACTACCTATGACATGACTTTAATCTCTTAAAGCGTTCTCATGGTCAATCCGATACAAGATCCAATAAGTATCTATGCAAAAGATTCTGACATCCAGTCACTCTAGTTCAAGAAACAGAACTAAGTAATCTACTTGCAATCTAATCTTCATTAGTCATTGGTCGTCCACCTTTCAATGATCTGGATTAGGGATCCTTTGTGACTTCAATATTCAAGTTCACTTATGGGTGTTTCTTTGCCAAAGAATCCATCTTGACATCCCATTTGAATGATTTGAATCACATGGACTTATCATTTAATTCTAAACCACAATTAAATGAATATGAAATAATAAATTTCATAAATATGAAATGGTTAAACCAATTGTTTTAAACATAGATCTAACAGATGTTCTAAACCAATACTTAGAAAATCAAAGCCATTCTCCAACATGCTTGATTCCCATGGTTACTACATGTGCGTTGTGTTTCACTTGTGGCAACGGTTTAGTCAATGGATCCGCGACGTTGTCGTCAGTTCCAACCTTGAAAATCTCGATTTCCTTTCTTTCAACGATCTCTCGAAGTATATGAAATAGCCGCAGTACGTGCTTGGACTTCTGGTGGCTCCTAGGCTCCTTTGCCTGGCAATGGCTCCGCTATTGTCACAATACAAAGCCACTGGTCCTTTAACGGAGGGGACAACACCAAGTTCTTCGATGAACTTCCGAATCCAAACAGCTTCCTTTGCTGCTTCTGAGGCAGCAATGTACTCGGCTTCAGTTGTAGAATCCGCAATAGTGCTTTGCTTAGCACTTTTCCAGCTTACTGCTCCGCCGTTGAGGCAGAACACAAACCCAGACTGTGATCTGAAATCATCTATGTCGGTTTGAAAGCTTGCGTCCGTATAGCCATTAACAATCAACTCATCTGTACCACCATAAACCAGAAACTGATCCTTGGTCCTTTTCAGGTACTTTAGGATGTTCTTGGCAGCAGTCCAATGCGCCTCACCTGGTTCTGACTGGTACCTGCTTGTTGCACTGAGTGCGAACGAAACATCCGGCCTTGTACAAATCATACCATACATGACGGATCCAATAGCCCAAGCGTATGGAATTCCACTCATCTTTCTACGCTCATCAGATGTTTTGGGACACTGATTCTTGCTTAGATATATACCATGCGACATGGGTAGATGGCCTCTCTTGGCTTCCATCATATTGAACCTAGCTAGCACTTTGTCAATGTAAGTGCTTTGGCTTAGTCCAATCATCCTTTTAGATCTATCCCTATAGATCTTGATGCCCAATATGTACTGTGCCTCTCCTAAGTCCTTCATTGAGAAACACTTCCCGAGCCAAGTCTTTACAGACTCCAACATAGGAATGTCATTTCCAATAAGCAGTATGTCGTCAACATACAAGACTAGGAATGTAATTTTACTCCCACTGACCTTCTTGTATACACAAGATTCGTCCTGATTCTTGATGAAGCCAAACTTATTGACTGCTTCATCAAATCGTTTATTCCAACTCCTTGATGCCTGCTTTAGTCCGTAGATGGACTTCTTAAGCTTGCATACCTTTCCTTGGTTCTTTTGATCAACAAAACCCTCCGGCTGTGTCATGAACACAGTCTCTTCAAGAACACCGTTCAAGAAGGCAGTTTTGACATCCATTTGCCATATTTCATAGTCATGAAAAGCGGCAATAGCAAGGATTATCCGAATAGACTTAAGCATCGCGACTGGAGAAAAGGTTTCATCGTAGTCAACGCCGTGAACTTGCCTGTAACCTTTTGCTACCAATCTAGCCTTGTATATGTATACAATTCCATCTTTTTCTTTCTTCAATTTGAAGACCCATTTGCATCCGATAGGTGTGAACCCATCCAGCAAATCAACCAAATCTCAGACTTGATTTTCAGACATGGAGTCTATTTCAGATTGCATGGCCTCTAACCATTTTGTGGAGCTTGGGCTCGTCATAGCTTGCTTGTAAGTCAAAGGTTCATCACTATCCAATATGAGAACGTCTAAGTTTTCAGTCAAGAGGACGCCTGTCCATCTGTCCGGCTGAAAAATAGTTCTATTTGACCTACGAGGGGCAACAACGTTTTGAGGAATTACTCCCACTGGCTCTTCTAAAGACCTTGGAGGTTCATCAACTTGAACTGCTTCTAAAGAGTTCTTTGTTCGTTGTTCGTCTCGAATCTCTTCGAGGTCTATTATTCTCCCACTTGTCAATTTGGATATATGATTTCTTTCCAAAAAGACACCGTCTCGAGCAACGAATACCTTGCTGTCTGACTTGTTGTAGAAGTAATACCCCATAGTTTCCTTTGGATACCCAACGAAGAAACATTTGTTAGATTTAGATTGTAGCTTGTCCGAAATTAATTGCTTGACATATGCTTCGCAACCCCAAATCTTCAGAAAAGACAACTTTGGAAGTTTCCCAGTCCATAATTCGTATGGAGTCTTTTCAACAGCTTTTGACGGAGCACGATTCAGTGTGAGTGCTGCAGTTTGCAACGCATGTCCCCAGAACTGTAAGGGAAGTTCGGCCTGACCCATCATTGACCTGACCATATCGAGTAAGGTCCTGTTTCTCCGTTCCGACACTCCATTCCATTGAGGTGTCCCCGGAGCAGTCAATTCAGAAAGAATACCGCATTCTTTTAGATGGTCATCAAACTCGTGGCTAAGATATTCACCTCCTCGATCCGATCTTGAGCTTTGATTTTCTTGCCATATTGATTCTCTACTTCATTTTGAAATTCTCGGAATTTCTCAAACGATTCAGACTTGTGCTTCATTAAGTAAATATAGCCATATCTACTGAATTCGTCCGTAAACGTTATGAAATAGCTGAACTTACCTCTAGCTTTCGTACTCATAGGCCCACATACGTCCGTATGTATTAGCCCTAGTAGTTCGCTTGCTCTTTCTCCCACCTTTGAGAAAGGTTGCTTTGTCATTTTGCCAAGTAAACATGATTCGCATTGATCAATCTTCTCTAAGTCGAATGATTCTAGAATTCCTTTCCGTTGAAGTAATTCCATGCGCTTTATGTTTATATGGCCTAATCGACGATGCCACAGAAATGTGAGATTCGAATCACCAGTTTTAGCCTTTTTGGTATTTATGTTATAAATGTGTTTGCTCGTATCTAGCACGTAAAGGCCGTTTTCTTGTTGTGCTGAACCATAAAACATTCCATTCAAAGCAAAAGAACAACTATTGTCTTTAAATTGAAAACTAAAACCTTTAGAATCCAAACTTGAAACGGAAATGATGTTTCTGGTGATACTAGGAACATAGTAACAGTTTTCTAGTTCCAAAACAAACCCACTAGGCAAAGAAATAAAATAAGATCCTACGGCTAATGCGGCAATCCGTGCTCCATTTCCCACGCGTAGATCCATCTCGCCTTTATCAAGCTTTCTACTTCTCCTTAGTCCTTGTGGATTGGAACATAAGTGTGAGCCACAACCAGTATCTAATACCCAAGAAGTAGAATTAGCTAGATTACAATGTATAACATACATACCTGAAGGAGAAGCAACGTTTCCATCCTTCTTCTCTTCCTTTAGTTTGGGGCAATCTCGCTTGTAATGACCAATTTCATTACAATTGAAGCATTGCGATGTAGATGGAGAACGATCCTTCTTCATCTTCTTCTTGGATGGCGCCACTTGCCTTCCTGAAGTAGATGGAGATGCACCCTTTCTTTGGATCTTCCCCGGAACCTTTTTCTTGATTTTCTTACTCTTTACTTTTAGTGATGCTTGCTTATCACTTACAAAGTCCAATTCGTACTGATGAAGCAAGTAAATTAGTTCACTAAGAGTATTCTCCCTTTTCTTGGAAAAATAGAGTAGTTTGAATTTCTTATAACCAGGGTGAAGAGAATTCAAAAGTATTCCCGCAGCTGCAGAATCTGGGAATGGGTCACCAAGTAACTCAAGCCGGTTGAGAAGCCCAACCATTTTCTTTGTATGAGTTCTGATTGGTGTCCGTTCTGTCATTTCAAGATCAATGACCCTTTCCCTTGCGTTTTGTGTTTCGACGTCAAAGCAACAACCCAGTGGTGCGTTAAGCTTTAGATCCTCAAATGAATTTACCAATTCAAAAACATTTTGGTCGACATGTTGACCACTATGTTGGAATCTACCACGACATATATCCCTAAGATTCCTTAGGAGTACCCATGGCTCGTATGCAACGAACCTTGCACTCCAATCATTGGGGATAGAGCCAAGAATAAGATCCATCACTAGCGATACGTGGCTTGCCCACGTATAGTGCTTTTCCGGAGTCATATCCTTTGAGTAATAGCTGGGGATGGGATGGTCAACTACATATTCAATGTTGTTCCACCTGAGGACTTGATAGGTTCAATTTTACATCCAGAATTTCAGTTACTTTGAGTTGTGTTTTGATTGCGGCCATTTTGATTACTACAATCGAAAAGAATTTGCAATAAATAACCATTCATACAATTCAAAAACTTTGAAATAAAAGCAAAACATGCAATCATTAAAGCTATTAAAACATTTCATTCATGCAAAAAGCAAAAACATGGTCCTAAATGAATGAAACGATTCCAAGACCCCAAAAGTCCTAAATCCTTAAGCAGCTTTAGCATGTCTTAAGTAGTTTAAGATTTTAGGTAAGCAAAACCAATTGCTAGTAATCTCCAAATTACTCTTGGTTAATAAATTAATGCCATAATTTATCCCATTGCCACAACTTAATGCCATTGTTGTTTGAGTTGTAACCACAATCAACGTGCTCCTTTAGGACGCCTTACCACCTAAGTCAACTAAAATAGCACCTCGCTTTAGCGTAAACCTACTATCTTAGATCCCTAGATTTTTGTAAGTGTTGATTTGGAAGGCAATTTTTAAAACTCAATATTACTTGGACCTAGTTGTTTCTATGTTGGTTCGATTATTTAGTGAACTTAAAACTAATCGATTCATAGGAAACAACCTGTTCATGCAAAGCATACATACATTCATACATTCACGCATAATATATATATATATATATATATATATATATATATATATATATATTAAATTGCATAAATAATTGGTGATCTAGTATGGCCCAAAACTTCTTGTCTTGAAGCATCCAAACTTCATCACCTCCTTGTTAGCTTGGCATCGTCTTGAATCTTCGTTCAAATGCTAACTTAAAGTTCTAAACTGGAAATACTTGAAAATAATAAATTACATCAAAATTTCCATGGTACGCAGACCATATTTAAAACTTTACATTCAAAGATAGAACGGTGCGCAGACCGTATTTAACTATCCTAAATTTGGCCATACTAGTCACTTGGAGTACCTGCATTGCATAAAATATATATTCTACGCATTCACTCATTCGTATGCTAAAACGAATGGCCCATGTTGATATGCAAGTATTTACGTGAATTAATTAAAATTCACGTTCACATAAACGCGTCCTAAAAGATTAATCAATTTCCAAATTATTAATCCTTAGACTTTATTCTAATTAAAATTGAATTTAATTAAAATAATGCGACCTACGAAACAATTATATTATTTCATTTTAATTTCATTTAGTGGCTCCCACTCAAACCAACAATTATTCCGGATAATTAATTATGAAATATTAAATTAAAACTCGCGGCACGGCCCAAGCAAATAACATATTAAATTAAATATCCCGTTAGCCCAAATTAATGCAAATATACGAAGCCCAACTAATTAAACGATTAAAAAAAAAAGTTCAATTAAACGGCCTAGGCTTGCGCCTAGCCCGTCGTGCGAGAGGCCCAAGAGCACACGAGCACTGCCCGCGCGCCCCCGCCCATCGTGCGAGAGGCCCAGGAGCACACGAGCACTGCTCGGGCACCCTGCCCCATCGCTCGCGCCCCATCGCTCGCGCGCATGCATCGCGTATCCGCAACCTAGCTGCCCCTGCGCTGCGTGTGTGTTGTGCGTCGAGTGTGCTGGACGTCGCAAGCCTTGTGCTTGCTTCGTCGCATCCCCGCAAGCAACATGCCTGCCCCTGCCTTGCCTAGCACGCACGAGGCACGCAGCCTTGTGCTGCTGCCCGTGTCGCATGGCGCGGCGAGCACAATGGCCTCGTTTGGCTCGACGAGCCATACTTCCATCATGCCCATGTTCGTGTTTTTGGTTCGTAATACGGACCAACATAATTAAAATTAAATTTAATTCACGAACTTGCATTAATTTTATTTTTCAAAAAAGGTTACGATTTAATTTTTGAAAAACAACGATTTTAACGATTTAATAAACTTTAACGACAATCCAATTTCGTAAAATTAATAAATCAAGGGCTAACAATATTCAAACTTTTAAGAACTATCACTACAAGAAATGGTACTATTAACGACGGGAAATCCCGTCGCGAAAGGCCAATAATCATTGATTAACGACGAGATTTCCTATCGCGAACCCGTCATAAAAGGGGGCCGTCGTTAATAGAAATCCCGTCGTAAATTTGTCGTAAACCCGTCGTAAAAGACATTTGCGACGGTTATTCCCGTCATTGTTTGGTTGTTAGCCCCGTCGCAAAAGGCTTTTGCGACGGGATTTTTGACCCGTCGTAATTAGGTTGTCGTTAAAGATACAAATTCTTGTAGTGGATCGAATCAACTTTAAAGTTTTAACTTTTAATTAATAAAATCCGAAACTTTATATCGTTCATAAACAATTAAATTTCAGATTATTAATAATTTGGTTTAAGTGCGATTAAAATTATCGAACCCATTCAAAATTTTAATCCAATAATTTTTAAAATTAGCCACTGACCCATGAAATTATACCCCTTTCCCCAATTAACCGAATTATTAATCCAAAATTAATTAAAATTCAATTAGGGTTGTAAATTTTACGAATTGGGGAAAGGCAAAATTAGGGTTTATACTTATAGGAAAAATCTGAAATTTTTACCATAGATCAAGCATGTACCCAACAACATTGTGTCAACATTTCAAGCAATTCCGAGTAGTTTAGCTCGACCTTTTAATTAAATTACTGTCCGACACATTTAATTTTTAATAAAAAATTAACAAAAACCCCCAAAAACTGATGCTTCGAGACCTGTTTTCGCAATTCTATTCTCATGAGTTGATCTTAGAAAATCGTTTTCCATCAGATTAGGGTTTTAAAAATCGAAAAAGCGAATATTTTTGATTTCGAAACTGCCAATTTCGCAATTAATCCCATAATTCGAAAAAATTCCGAAAAATCAACAAAAATTCCAAAAATTTCGACAATGCAAAAACAATAATAATCATGCTAATTCATGCTTTGAATACATAAGGCTCATGATACCACTGTTGGGGAATACAGTTAAACATAATAACATGTGCGGAACAATCCCCAAAGCCAGGAAACATGTATAAAGCACAGATTAAGCATACTTACATTCGAAGCGTGTTTTCCACAATAATCCGTCAACGAACACGAACAAAGAACTCCAATTGTCGTTCCTCTTCTTAGTTCACCGACACGATCAGATCCGTCTTGATAATCGTAGCTCAGACAATTAATCAAGATACTTTGCTTTTTGGGAAGAACTCACTTTGGAGGCACAAAGAGAATTAGGGTTCTCTGTGTCTCTAGGGTTTTGAGTAATCTGAATTGTGATTGCAGTAAGTTGAAATTAGGTCATAAGGTTATTTACATAACCTTACTAACCGACCAAGCCCGAAGGCAAGGCCGGCCAGCAAGCCACGCGTGAGACAAGCACAGCGCGCTGGGCCATGGGCCTCGCTGTTGTGGCTGTGTCGCTGCACAGGCCCGCGCGCACACGCGCAGCTCCGCTCGGCCATGGGCCAGCGCTGCCGTGTTGCCTTGGCCTTTGCTTGCTCGCCTAGCGCGCGCCCATGGGCCTCGAGTGTTTCGTGCACTCGGCTCGTGGACCGCTCTTCGTATTCGCGTTTAATATATTTTTCGATATATTATTTATCGTTTCGTATACGACGAATTACCGTCGTACGATACGATTTATTCGTTTCCCCTAGCTTACGAATATTCGCGATACGATATACGATTCCGATGCAAGGTCGTATCGTATAATACGTTTCCAACTTAAATCCCGAAAAGCTATTAAATGAATTTCCGATTCATTTAATCCGGTGATCTGTTACGTGTCATTGGTGTGACCTTGTAGGTTCAGTCAAGAGTAAGTTGTGAGTTCAATATCCATTAGAACTCACTGATCGGAAGCATTGCTCCAGCTAGCTGTTCCGATCACTTGATCTCACTGAATTAATTGTTCGCAATTAATCTGAACCTTGGTATTAGACTTAATGCATCTTGGGTGAAGGACATATTTCCTTCACTAATATGTACAGGTAATGTGAAACCCCCCCCCCCCCCCCCCCCCAAACCAAATCAGACAATGTCCTCATTGGCTCAAGGGGTACCGAACTATCATCATCATCAACAGCATCACTGATGGCCTTGGCCATCATCACCATCATCACCATCGCCACCTTGGCCACCATAGCCGCTAGTGCCCGCTCCAAACCCCCCGTAGTGGGTAGGCGTGAAGGTGCCCATGGAACCGGGGGCTCCGTACCCCTCCGCGGGGTATGTAAACCAGGAAGGGTGCTGATGATCTGGGGAAATGTAGCCTTGCCTGGCGTACTGATCGTAGAAAGGGAACATAGTCCTCTGGTGATCCGCGGTGAACTCATGAAAACCGAGCTCAAGTCTGCTCAGCCTCTCATGAATGGCCCCCAACTCCTCTGAAGACCCCTGCTCCTCCTGTGGAGCCGGACTACCTCTCTGTCCCGACCCCCTCTCTCTACGCCCTCCCCTCCGGAAATAGGTGCGAGGCGCGGCCTCGGGCTGTGGCTGGGGATGGGGTTGGGCTAAGGGTAGTGCCTGCTCACCTACATACAGATAATGGGACTGACCCCTCGTAAAACTGGTGAGCCCGGTAGTGTCCGGTAGAGTAAAGAGAGCGTTCCTCTGGAACATCCATGACATCTGACCGGGAAGAAGTTCCCCGTTCTCAGAGTGCACCCTGTAAAGGCTCCCAAAATACTCCAAATCTAACAGATTGTTACCCCGGACCGCGACATGGTCCCTCTCAGCAAAGTTTGCCACCGCTATGGCAATGTGGGTGACTAAACCCCCTAAAGCAATATCGGTTGAGTACCGGTGGTTGGCAGTAGTGAGCAAATGCATAGCCAGGTGATGGGCCAAATTCATCATGTATCCTTCATTTCCATCCAACAAAAACCCCCCGAGCACCTCTAACTTTGTGCTCCTCACATTCTCCTTTTGGTCCCTCCCAAAGATGGTAAAGGCCATAAACCGGAACCAAACAAAAGGGACGGGGTGTTGCACGCTAGATGCGTGCAAATGCTGCATGCTACTAGAATTGAAATCCCCAGTCAACTTCCCCCAAACTGAACTATTAAGATGTCCCTCCCCGGGGGACCTATCATGCTCAACAGATAATCCAAATATTGCACCAAAATCTTTAATAGGCATATCAAAATCATTATTCAACAATCGAAAAGAAACTCTAGTGACATCCTTATATCTATTCTTTCTGACATTAAATGAGCTAAGGAATTCAAGAGTAAGATCCCTAAATGTCAACCTAACCATGGAAAACATGTGCTTCATGCTAACCCCATGAAATAATCTCCTAACATCGCTGTCAATACCCATATCATGCAAAGTTTTCTGGCAAATAAATCGAGTAGGGACTACCTTCCGAAGCTTGAGGTGTGCAAGACGGGTTTGTTGCTCCTCACTAGTTAGAATCATGCTCGGGAAGGCCATATCCGGTGCAAACTGAGGTGGTGGTGGTGGACGGCTTGTGGAAGCCTCCTCTTGTCTCCTTGTTGCTCCCGTGCAAGTTCTCTTTGGCCTTGAACCCATTGTTGAAGAGTTTTGAGTTTTTATGAGATTTTGGTGAAAATTGGGTTTTTGTGGGGAGTGAGAAAGGGTGAAAATTGTTTGGTGGAGGTTGAAGAGGATGTTGTGAGGATGATTTTGGTGTGTGGATTGATGAATTTGGGTGAGAGATGAGGGAGATATGAAGGTTTGAAGTTCTTAGGGTTTGGGGTTTAATGGAGTATGTGAGAGAAAGAAGAAATGATTGAGAGGAAAGTGTGAAGGAAAGGGAGATCCGTGCTTATTAAATCCTGTTTTCTCCTTTCGCCCGCCGGGCCAACTCCCGACCGTCGGGCGGTTGGAGACACTGTCAATTATTTCGACGCGCGCCCGGTCGGGCGCTCCTCGCCCGTCGGGCGGTTGGCGATCCTGCTACTTCTCCTTCGACGCGCGCCCGGTCGGGCGCTCCTCGCCCGTCGGGCGGTTGGCGATCAGATACAAATCCTCGTAATGAGCCGCCCGTCGGGCGTCAGGCTGCCCGTCGGGCGAAAAGAGATCTTGGGAGTTCTTTCGACACGCGCCCGGTCGGGCGGCCTTCGCCCGGCGGGCGATATGCGAACGTCCTTCTACTATCATTTTTCTAACTTTTTTCACTTAAGAGCCAATCCTGTACAACATCAAACGCCCAAAGAAGTAAAAATACCCTATCCTCACCTCTCTAAGGAAAAGAATAAGCTACAAAACACACAAAATAGAACTAAACTATCGAAAGCAATGAAATACGGGTTGCCTCCCGCAAAGCGCTGGTTTATTTCTAGGTCCCGCACGACCTTGTTACCTTGAATATGCAGTCTATGAGGCGGAGGAATTGAGGTGATGGACCTCAACCACTCCTACAGTAGCCCCATCATGGTACAACTTCAGACGTTGCCCGTTGACCTTGAAGCGTTCACCATTATCATATTCTCTACTTCAACAGACCCAAACTTGCTTACCATAGTCACGGTGAACGGCCCAGACCACCTAGACTTAAGTTTTCCAGGAAATAACTTAAGCCTAGAGTTAAAGAGTAGAACCTTGTCGCCCACCGCGAACTCTCTATGCAAAATGTGATTGTCGTGCCACTTCTTGGTCTTTTCCTTATAAATCCGGGCACTATCATAGGCTTGTAGTCGGAATTCATCGAGCTCACCCAATTGAAGTAACCGCTTCTCACCGGCTAGCTTTGCATCTATGTTGAGCTGTTTGATTGCCCAATAAGCCTTGTACTCCATTTCTACTGGTAAGTGACATGCCTTGCCATACACAAACCGATACAGGGAGGTACCAATAGGTGTCTTAAAGGCGGTTCTGTTTGCCCATAGAGTATCATCTAGCTTATCGCTCCAATCCTTCCTAGATTTCGCCACCACCTTCTCAAGGATAGATTTGATCTCTCGGTTGGAGACCTCAACTTGACCACTCGTCTGGGGGTGGTAGGCTAGCCCAGTGCGGTGATAAACCCCATACTTGCGCAGGAGCACATCCAGATGCTTCTCATGGAAGTGTGACCCTCCATCACTAATCAAAGCTCGCGGAACCCCAAATCTTGGAAAGATAACTTTCTTGAACAGAGAAATGACCGTCTTGGCATCATTAGTAGGTGAGGCAACGACTTCCACCCACTTGGACACATAATATACAACAACAAGGATATACAGATTACCCTTGGACGATGGGAATGGTCCCATGTAGTCAATCCCCCACACATCGAAAACCTCAACCTCAAGAATCCCGTTCTGTGGCATCTCATACCTCCTCGAAATAAGTGTCGGCCCTCTGGCACGCATCACAAGCCATAATAAAATCCTGTGCATCCTTGAACATAGTAGGCCAGTAAAAACCACATTGTGACAACTTAGCGTTAGTCTTTGCCGGTCCATGGTGACCACCATAAGGTGAAGAATGACACCTACTGATAATACCTTGGACTTTCCATTCCGGAACACAACGCTTGTACAACCCTTCAGCAGTCTCACGAAACAAATAAGGGTCGTCCCAAAAATAGAACCGAACATCATGTAGGAATTTCTTCTTCTGTTGATATGTAAGATCGGCCGGAAGAATACCCCCTACAATGTAGTTAGCAAAATTTGCGAACCATGGTGACTGACTGGCAAGTGCAAGTAAGTGATCATCCAGAAATGAATCATCAATCGGTGTAGACACTTTACCGTCATCATATCTCAATCTAGACAGGTGATCGGCAACAACATTCTCAGCCCCTTTTTTATCGCGAATCTCCAGATCAAACTCCTGTAGCAGTAGTATCCATCGAATAAGCCTGGGCTTGGCTTCTTTCTTTGAGAGCAGATACTTAAGAGCCGCATGGTCAGTATAGACTATCACCTTGGACCCAATCAGATAGGTGCGAAACTTGTCCAAGGCATAGACTATGGCTAGAAGCTCCTTCTCATTAGTAGCATAATTAACTTGAGCTTCATCTAAGGTCTTACTTGCATAGTAGATGGCATGCAAAACCTTTTCCTTTCTCTGACCCAAAACTGCCCCAACTGCATAATCACTTGCATCACACATTATCTCGAACGGAAGATCCCATTCGGGAGAACGAATGATGGGAGCCGAAATCAGTGCCTGTTTAATCCTGTCAAAGGCCTCAAGACAAGCATCAGTAAACACAAACGGGGCATCCTTGAGGAGGAGCTGGGTAAGTGGTTTAACAATTTTAGAAAAATCCTTGATAAAGCGGCGATAAAACCCCGTATGACCAAGAAAACTTCTAACACCCTTCACATTAACTGGAGGGGGAAATTGTTCAATCACTTGGACCTTAGCTCGATCCACCTGAATGCCCTTATCAGATATCAAATGTCCCAAGACCACCCCTTCAGTAACCATGAAATGACACTTTTTCCCAATTCAAGACTAAATTACACTCTTCACATCTTTTCAAGACTTTAGTCAGATTTAGCAAGCAAGAATCAAAAGAAGTACCATAGACACTAAAATCATCCATAAACACTTCCATGATAGACTCAATAAAATCAGAAAAGATATTCATCATGCAACGTTGGAAAGTAGAGGGTGCATTACACAGACCAAAAGGCATCCTACGATATGCAAAGGTACCATAGGGACAGGTGAAGGTGGTCTTTTCCTGGTCGTCTGGATGTATGGGAATTTGAAAGAAACCAGAATAACCATCCAGATAACAGAAAAACTTGTGACAGGCTAGCCTTTCTAACATTTGATCAATGAAGGGAAGGGGAAAATGGTCCTTTTTAGTAGCAACATTAAGACGCCTATAATCAATGCACATGCGCCAACCTGTGAATACCCTAGTTGGTATCAACTCATTTTTTTCATTTCTCACCACAGTTGTCCCCCCTTTCTTAGGCACTACCTGAACATGACTCACCCACTTAGAATCAGACACAACATATACAATACCCGCATCAAGCATTTTCATAACTTCAGCTTTTACAACATCTTGCATGATAGGGTTCAAACGACGCTGGGGTTGGATGCATGGTTTATGATTTTCATCTAGATGTATCCTATGAATACAAAAGTCAGGGCTAATACCCTTTAAATCATCAATACTGTACCCAATAGCCCTTTGTGATTTTTCAACACAATAAGAAGTTGGGATAACTGATCTGCATCAAGTGCAGTACTGACGATCACAGGGCAAAGTTGTTCATCATCTAAAAATGCATATTTAAGGTTAGCAGGAAGAGGCTTAAGTTTGGGTTTCTTTACCTCTTTAACAGGACAAACCGGCTGAACTAACCTCTTCAGCTTGGTGCCCTCTGGTTCGGACCCTTCACCAACAAGAGCCAACTCTAGGGCATCCACTTCAGCACTCCAAGAACTGCTATCACCTGCAGAAGACTCACAACAAAGCACTGCCTCCAAAGGATCTCTTTCGAGAACTTGGGAGACGTTATCACGAGTAATAAAATCGACTACATCAATACGATAGCATTGTTCTTCCTCTAGCATGGGACTTTTTAAGGCACTATTCAGATTAAAAGTTACCTTATCATCCCCAACAGACAAAGTCAATTTCCCACTTTTAACATCAATGACCGCCCCCGCCGTGTGAAGGAAGGGTCTACCTAAGATTATGGGAATTCGAGAATCCTCCTGCATGTCTAGTACTACAACAGGTATATAGAATTTACCTACTCTAACAGGGACGTCCTCTAAAACACCTAAGGGGTATTTGACAGAACGGTCGGCCATTTGTAGAGTGATATTGGTAACCTTAAGCTCACCCATATTCAATTTAGTACAGACAGACAAAGGCATGACAGACACACTAGCACCTAAATCACATAAAGCTTTATCAATAAATACGATGCCAATGTTACATGGGATGGAAAAACTCCCGGGGTCTTTAAGTTTAGGTGGAGACTTGTTTTGCAAATAAGCACTACATTCCTCAGTAAAAGCTACGGTCTCTACCTCACAAAAAGCATGGTTTCTTGGTCAAAATATCTTTCATGAATTTAGCATATGCAGGAACTTGTAAGATTAACTCGGTAAAAGGAACCGTTACCTGCAGATTTTTGACCACTTCCAAGAATCTGCCAAACTGCTTGTCTAGCTTATTCTTGAGTTGCCGGTTTGGGAAGGGGAGTGGAATAGGTGGTACTTGAATATTTTTCCCCTTCTTAACCTCAGTTGTAGCCTCATTCTCATTGACTACCTTTTCAGCTTCCTTACCATCCATAGCTATCTTTGGGATTTCCTCACTGACCAGACCACTAGCAGACACCCCATAATCAACCTCAACCAGCATAGAAGGGCCATCATAATCCCTACCACTCCTCAATGTAATTGCATTAGCAGTCTCCCTATTTTCGGGCTGTGAAGGAAATTGGCCTGATGGCCTCCCTGCAATAGTAGTAGCCATCTGTGCCAACTGTGTATCAATGATCTTGTTGTGAGCAGTAAGAGCATCGATCTTTGCATCCTTTTCACTTAGAGATTTTTGCATTTGTAGCATCATGTTTCTCATCTCTACTAGCATAGGGTCAGGCTGTGTGGCTTGAGGTTGTGGTGGTGGAGGTGATGTGTGTTGTCTAGGGAACCCAGGTGGTCCACTAGACTGTTGGTTGTAGTTGTTCCGTGGTTGGTAGGATTGTTGATGTGGGGTTTGGTATGGTTGTTGTGGTGGATGTTGGACTTGGTGAGGGTTCTGGATATTGTTGCTCATGTAGGATAGTAGAGGGTTGTTTTTGTAGCCCTCATTGTAAGAGTTGGAGAATGGGTTATTTTGTTTGTAGGATTAAAATGCGTTACATTGTTCAACAGAGCTCCTACATTCCTGTGCATAATGACCAGACATTCCACAACTTTCACAAACAGTAGCAGGTTGGGCACTCATAGCAGCTACACTAACAGGTTGGGCAGATTGAGCATTGGCTGCTTGCATATTATCAAACTTATAGTGTAAAGCAGTCAATTGGGCAGTTAATTGTTCAATAGAATTTAAATCATGCTTACCACCCCTATTAGATAAACCTCTAGGATTCCCATACTGGGAATTGTGAATGGCTATCTCCTCAATCACCTCCATAGCTCTAGGCACCTCAAGTTGCATGAATCTCCCACTGGCAGCTGAATCCAACAAACATCTAGACTCATTGCCCAGACCATTATAAAACTGCTGAATCAAGAACCAATCTTCCAAACCATGGTGCGGGCACTCTCTTTGCAAATCCTTGAATCTCTCCCAGACCTCGAACAAACTCTCATCTGCTTGTTGTGAGATACCCAATATCTGACCCCTTAGACGAGCTGTTTTCTCAGGTGGAAAATATTTAACATAAAAAGCAAGAGCCAAGGACTCCCAATTAGTGATTTTCAAATCCGCCCAATTCATCCCATTAATCCACAATTTAGCTTTCCCACTCAAAGAGAACGGGAAAAGTATCTCCATAGTCTGCTCCGGAGTCAATCCCTTTTGCTTGATGGTGGAACAATATCGGATGAAGGACTGTATGTGAAGATTCGGATCTTCACCTGGTTCCCCACCGTACTGGCGTCTCTCAATCATGTTAATCAATGCACACTACTACAAAATAGGCTTATAGTAACGGCAATAAAGTGTTATCATAGACCAATTAACCGTTGTAATAGGCCTATAGCAATGGTTTAAAAACCGTTACCAATAGGGGGCGTTGCTATAAGTCTATGGCAACAGTTTTTCAGATTTAAGCAACAGTTAGTATAAACCGTTGCCATAAATAACTAAGGCAACGATTTTTATAGACAACACTTTTAACCTATGGCAACAGTTATTCAACAGCTTAAGCCAACATTTACACATTTAAGGCAACAGTTTTCACCAACTTAAGACAACACTTTCTTATACTTATGGTAACATATCCAATTGTATTTATAGCAACGCTTTCTATTGAGTGTATGACAACGCTTTTGGTTTTGATTATGGCAAGCTTTCATATGAGTTTATGGCAACGCTTTCATTTGAGTTTTTGGCAAAGATTTCTATTGGTCTAAAGCCACGTTCTCAAATGGATTTCGTTATCCATATACGTGTGATAAATATGACTGCGTATAATAAGATTTTCATAACAATTAAATTCAAAAAATGTATACATTTCAAATATCTTAATTTCATAAGCATAGCTCTATTACAATTGTCTGAATAGTAAAAAAAATGTTCTAAAACTAAATCCCGCACATTCTGCAATCATGGTCCAATAACTCTAACTTTTAAAACCTATCTAATATTTATGTGTCAAAAACCCTGTAAATCTTCACATATTTAAAGAAGCTTGTAATTCTCGAATGTATATACCATCCTGCACAACAAACAAATCAAGTAAAACATTTTCATAAGAATCTTATTATCAATGAATAAAATCCAAATACATAAGAAAAAAGAAGATGAAAATGAATGACTAAAGCCAAACCTTAAGAATAATGGGTAAATAACAACTTTTTTTTTTAATACCCAATGATTCATGTAAATTTATCAAGACTCGCATTGTAGACCCTTATCTATTACACAAGTCTGTAAAATAAAATGATAGTGAAAGTGGAAAATCCGGCAGAGTTTCATTTAAAATTGAACTACCCACAAAAAAGGAACTAATTAAAACCTGTTCCAAACACAATTCAGTACTACGGTAACCAGGATGAGTTCACCAATGCTGCAAGATAATGAAGACATTTTTACTAAATCGATGGCATCAGATGATCAGACAGGCACCCCCACATCTGAATATTGAATGCATACAGATGAACTAAATGTTCATATCTGCACTAAATTCTGATATCTGCAACGGATTTTCAGGTACTTTCATTGTCTTCAGCCTCAAAAACTTGTCTTCATTGCCTCCTTGGATGCCACACTGAAATTTTGTCCGTGTTTCCCTTTCTCCATTCCTGATAAAATTTTGGTTTGAAACCTTGCAAGCATTTGCAAGTGGCATAATCATGAATGCAAGAACCAAAAGCCCCACACTTTCCATAAGACCGAGTAAACTTTCGGTAAAAAATGAGTAAAGCTCATTGGCATCACTTTTCGCCAATGCATAATTCACGAAATATTTAAGGCATAGGAATAAGTTATTAACAAAATTTAGTTGCCCAAGGTGAAAGTGTGAAACCAGTTACCTGATAACATCTGCAAGAAAACGACTCTAACAAAAGGAACATAATCAGTAGAGGAACAACATCAGTACTTCCAGCAGAGAAGCTGGAAATACCTATGTCAACAATTCCAGCAGAGGAACAGCAGGAATAGAATTTCCTTCAAGAGAAGTGTCATCAGCAAAAGAATCAACCTCAGCCCAATATCCCAAAATCTATTTGTAGAGTTTCATGAAATCCTCATAATTAAGAGCATCCTCAAACACTTAATTCTGAACGAAAGAGAGGAAAAAAACGAAACCCTAGATTAGTAGATTGTCCCTCTTTCAATTAAAAAATAAGAGCAGCCCAAATTGAGGAGAGGGGAAATAGTGTAATATGAACGAAAACTAAACAGCAGATAACCAATTTATCTCTCCCAAACAGCAAACAACCAAAATGATTTGAATTTGAGTAAAGAGTTGATTAAAAATGACTAAGGGGGAAATAAAACTACTCTGTAATTAAGGATTTGAGGAATACGGGAGATTAGAAGAACACATTTAATGCTCTTTTTGACCGAAATGCGGCAATTAGAATGTAATTTGCCGCATTACTAAAATAATGAGGCAAATGAGGTGCGGCAATTCACCATTATTCTACTAGTGCCACCTAGCTACAACATACTTGCAAGAACAACACACACGTCCAGCAGAACCCCAACCAACTACACAAAATGCACCAGTTACCCTACCTCTCCATCAGACAATACCAACACCAATAGATCGACAAAGAGCCAACACCCAACACCTGAACAGAACGAAACCAGCAGCCAGGAACCACCAACACCCAAATACCCAAAAAAATCTAGCAGCATCATATGTGACGGTGTTTTCTCATGACATTCATAATCAGGTTTGTGACTCTAAAAAGGTAAAAACTAATCTGAAGAACTAATGGGAAACAACTTGCATTTAGCAGAGAAACAGATGCAGCTGCAAGTATTTTGTTGTATATAGCAGTAAGAACTCATAGGGAGAACCAGTTCAAGAACTAAAGAAGGGAGATAAAAGAACAAATAAATTTCCACGAAAAGCATCAAAATTCAGAATAAAATCATCAAAAATAACCCATGATCGATCACACAATTGATTGCTATTATGGAATCAACAAAAAGATATTGTAAATACATCATACGCACATGAGTAAGAATCAACACAATTCCCTAATTAAGAACCCTAATTTAGGTCTCAAAACCACACTGCAACTGTAACAAGTTAATTGAACAGCGTACTTGAAAATTAAAAACCAAATTCAATGAGATATACCAGTTAACCTTGTCCTTCTCGGAAATTCAGAAACGCAATTTGCCAATTTCTCCTTATCTCCAATTCAAACACCCAATTGCCAATTCAGATTAGCCTCACTTCGGGAAACGATAATGAAGAGGACTGACAATAACAAAGCAGATGCAAGAGAATTACAACGAAGCATATTACAGAGAAGATCGGAGAACGTGAAGAAGGGTTTGGGGTAAAGAAGAAGGGTTTGGAAGGAGGCCATGGAAACCCAAATAAATTAGCGCTCTACAAAAATTTTCAGAAACTTTTTTTTAGTAAACAGAAATTTCAGTAACTTTCTCCGTATCTTTTAATTTTTCATTTTTCATTTTTTATTTTTTTAGATACTTGACAAAAAAATAGTTGCAATGTTTTATTAAAATATTAAATAAATAAAAACTGTTGCAATAAAATGATGAAATTATACAATTGTTGCCATAGCGTTTCTATAGCAACGCTTTTTTAAAGTCAAAATCTACTCAAATTAATAATTATATAACTGTTGCAATAACTATGATATAGCAACGCCAGTGAAACTGTTGCATAAAAGGGCGTTGCTATAACCCCTTTTTGTTGTAGTGGCAGGCTCAATCTTGAAGGTCTCAGCTGCAATAGAAGGCATGATTGCCTTTGGTAGCACGGACAGACTTGGCTTAGAATAGTCTGTAAGCCGTGGGGTAGGTGGCGGTAGTAGAGTTTCGTCACCCATCTCTATCTCTGAAACTGAATCTGTATCTGAAGGAAAAAGATCGCCAATATTATGATCAGAATCAGAGTAATTCCCACACTGTGCAATGAAAGTTCTTCGTCTACGAAAGGTTCTTTCGGGCTCAGGATCGAATGGAGTAAGATTACTAGTACCTACGGTCCTGGGCATAGACAAAGACTACAAAACAATGTGAGATCCGGTCTCAAGGAACGTGAGTTACTTGAGTAGTAACAAACAATAATCTAGGATAAGCAATCAACAACAGAAAATAAAACCGTATTTTGACAGGCTAAAGTCGTATCACCTAATCAAAAATAACCTAAGTCCACTAGCTAGGTAGCAAGGGAAGTCAGGATCGAATCCACAGGGAAACAAGGGTTCTTCCTACTATCAATTAATTAAACTAGACTATTGGGAACAAGAGTTGGTTGGTGATTTGTATGCTAAGACTACGAACGATAATTAAACAAGAATGAATCAATATATTAAGGAATCTAGGGCATAGGTTCACCAACAAATAATAATCCAGGACAATGAACAATTACGATAATCGACAAGTAATTAATTAGACTAGCATGCTCTCTCGAATCGATACTAATCATAGACTTAGAATTAACGGGCTCTCGCTACGTATTAACACTAATTCTACCTATTGACACAAGCCTAAACATCAAATTGCATCTCTCGAATCTTAACTTGACATTGCATAACTACCACAATTAAACCTGCGCAAATCTAATTGTATAGTGAAATAAACCAATCAATAGGAATCAATTACAATGCCAACAATCATAACTATTCAATATCCATTCATATTAATCATGGATCCCCAAACCCTAGAAATTATACTACTCAAGCATATTAACAATAAACAAAGCAATTAGCATGATTGAAACATAATTAAGGCAAAACAAAAGATTGAAATAAAGAACAATACCTAATTAAAGAACAATGGCAAATGAAAGCTTGAATTTTTTATTGAAAATAAACTAAGTGTTTAGAACAAATTAGAGAGAAAAACTAAGCTTAGGAAAATAAACTAAGTGCTTAATACTCGAAAATAAGGTATCAACTAAAATAATGGGGCTTAGTATTTATAGTTTGCCCAAAATAACAAAAGAAAACCGGAAAAATAAAACGCACATAAACCGCCCCAGGTTGTCGTCGCCCGGTCGGGCAGCCTTCCGCCCGACGGGCGGGACGCTCGAAATCCGCCCGACGGGCGCAGGTCTGCCCGGCGGGCGGAGGGAGAAACTTTGGAAACCATCTGCACGCGCCCGGTCGGGCGCCACTCGCCCGTCGGGCGACTGGAGATCGCTCATGGCTGCTGCTCTGCTGGGCGCCCGGTGGGCACCGGGCGGATGTCTGCCCGTCGGGCGCCGGGCGACTGGAGATTTCTTTGGCTTGCTCGCCCGGTGGGTGATGGGAGATCTTCCGGGCGAAAATCTAAATATGTCCGCAACACCGAGTCTCACTTCCGGAGCTCAATCATGAACACCTAAGGCTCCCTTAAGTCGACAGTAATCGTCCCGAATCCCCTCGGGATCGTGTAGTGGCCTAAATCATCTTGAAACGGGTCTAAAAAGACCAATTTCTCACTAAGTAGTCCTGAAACTCAAGGCACACTCAAATACACAGATTAGTACTAAAATGGCTCCTAAGAGCTCATTTAACACACAAAAAGTACTAAGGGACGGGGGGTAGAATACTATATAAAACATGCATATCAACGATCGTCTACAAGATGCAATAATCATTGAAAAATAATCATCCTCAATAATTCACGAAAGAAATTCACACGCTGCACATAAGGCATAACATTTTGAATTATATTGGTCATGAGGGTCTAGATTGGCCCTCACTTCCTTTATGAACTCAAATCACTTAATATTTTTGTGGCAATTAAATTGACCCACAATTCACATTGAGTATGCAAACAATAAAGAATTAATCCATGACGTACTACCTAGAGGTTGGGGTATTATGGAATCCTCAAAATAGAATAAAGAACAATTCTTTGAAAAATTTAACTTTTATTGCTAACTCCATAGAGGTTTATTACATCCTTGAAAATAATAAAGAACATTTCAAACTTCAATAAACTTTAACCTTAAACTGTTGTAGCTTTGCTACTTATTCTTTAAAACATAAAAGAGTTAATTAACTATTTATGACTTCAAAATATTTGTGGCCTCTTGCCTATCCATTGCTCCTGAAAGCTTTCGGAGTGAACTTTAGATCTCAAGATCATCGAACTCTTCTTCCGGGTCTTCATCGGGGTCTTCCTCAGGGTTTGCATCTTCTCCCATGTCTTCATCTTGATTAGGCTCACTTGCAATCTCCTGTTCACTTTCAAGGTCTGCATCTGAATCACTAGAAATCTCAATGGTTGACTCATAGGCCACTGGGTTAGGATTCTCTGCCTCAACACCTACATTCGCATTCTCCACAGCTACATCATTTTCCTCTATGTCATTATTTACACTTACTCCATAGGTTCTTCTGTAACTGCATCTCCAACATGACTCCCTACGATTTTACCGTCTCTAAACCCACTTTCTGCTGCTTCAATAATGGTGGTCAGAATTTCTGAGTCATATTTCCATCTACCATCCCAAGTCCCATACTTAGCCAAGTTTGGAGTTCCATTATCAGAATGCATGTCTTTAAACTTTTCCTTGAGTTCTAGGTATGGAAATTTGTTAGGTAAGCAATTAATGATAGTGGCTGCTATGGTATCCTTTCTCATTAAGATAGGTTGCCCTTGAACTTCGCATGATATTCACATCCAAACACAATTTTCTTCACGTAAATAGCAGGGGTTTCTATATCAAGTTTCTCGAAAGATCCTATGTTGGTGTACTTGGAAAGAAACATTTTATTCCTGAAATAAACAATTCCGGGTCTCACTAACGATTTTCCAACCAAATCATAAACAAAGCTCAATAACGCAATAAGTTTGGTGGAAGCAAACAATTCTTTATGCACATTTAAATGTAACATTAAACAATTAGCACACGCACGTACATAACAATCAATTTCTTATGCTAGCATTGACTAGCTACTAATGCACATATAATTCTATCTTATATGCCCTTCTTATACTACCCATCTCTCATAAACTAAAGCATTGGAATAATTTAAATAGCAAAGTTAAAGGTCGATAATATAAGAAAATTATAACATAGAATAATAAATTATAAAATAAATTAAGTAAAATAAATTAAGGAAATGCGTAGCGAATAAATTCGAAAATAAAGTTATTAATTCGAAAAAGATTTTATATTTCCTAACTAACGAATTCTAACTTTTGAAACAACTAAAAAAAATTTGAACTTCTTAAAAAAAATGTACTCATCATTTTTTTTTGAATAATAAATAATAAGAAAAATTAAAATGTTGAAAGTATCACTTTAACTTGAATAAATAATTTGATTTCGAACTTAAATAAGAACTATTATGTTCTTTCAAACAAGATAAAAGGAAATCGGCCCCCCCATAAAAAAGTACCAATTTTTTTGAACACTATAATACGTAGAAGCTCGATTTTTAAGAAATTTATTTTAAATAACTAGATAGTTAGGCGCCTAAAAATTTATTAAAGTAAAACCTTAGCTTCTAGATACCACTTTGTAACACCCCGACAATTCTCTCTTTTCTAAAATAACCTTTTAATATAAAGCGTAGAGAATTTTCAAGGCATTACCGCCCGTGTGAAAACGTAACGGCTTATTAAGAATTTTGCAGCGGAAAACATAAAACTAACTTTCGGTTTAGAAATAATCGATTACATGTTTAATCCCAAAAACCAACCAACGAAAATAAGGGAATATAAATAGTACGACAAGTTTTAAGTCCAAATTAACAAACCAAGTTACTTAGCAAAACGAAATAAATACAAGCTCTCTAATCCCGATCCTCATGATGCATCATCTTCAAACCTGTAGATGGGCAATGCTTATTGATCCTTAGAGACTGCTCACCAAAAATGGGTCATCACAGGATCAATAAGGCATAGCCATGATCAACACACACAAACAAAGCACGTAATCAGCAAAGCTGAGTACTACATACTAAAACAAAAACAATCCTAACATGATACTAATAAACGAACAACCCTAACATGATTCTAATAAACGAACAACCCTAACATGATTCTAATGAAACATAAGTAAGGGCAAACAAAACATATTAATTTGAAGACCACACTTGACTAGACTAGGCTAGACTGGACTAGACTTTTATAACAATAACATTATTTTAATTGAAATAGTCAATGGACCGAGTTGCTACTAGAAACTTCTTCTTCTTCACTAAGGAAGACGAGGTACGGGTGCGACTCCGTAAACCCCAATGACCTGCGATATCGAGGGACTTTTGAATAAAATAGAACCGGTGATCAATCCGCCCCCAGAAAAAGCCATAGGCTACCCATGACCCCAACTCCTGATTGTCCGTCACTTTAGACGTGCACAGTCTAAAGCTATTGCTACTCAGTTTCACTTTACATGATTTACAAATTAAACTCTGTTATGACTCAACAATAACATAAGTCATACAATCAACAATTATACTCCACTGTTTTTATCTTGGAATTAAGTATGTGATCACAAAGGCATCAAGCATGACTCATTCCAATTAAACCAACCTTTCCTTTAATACTGATTAACCCCTCTATATGGGTATGAGGTTTCAACTTACTAAACAAGGTCCACAGCCCTCATAAAGTAGTGAAAAGCTAAAAGGGAACAATGAACAATCGATCTGAATTAATATATAATAATCTAATGTTCCCAACCAACATGTTCGCATCAATCATCCATACAAAACATGCTATAATTCTCATAACGAAATATATATGCTTAACATGTCCATCCAACAATATTAAACATGCACTTTCAACATAACCTAGTTCATCAACAATTTCAACATAACCAAGTTCCTCAATCATTTCAACATAACCAAGTTCATCAACAATTTCAATATGGTTTCAACAAATCACACACATTCCAAGCACACAGGTATGTACGTACCTTGTGTAAACAAACTGATAGGCCACCTTAACGAATTCAAAAGTCGCCTACAAAGAATTCTCCGCCTAAAAACAACCAATAAAATTCCCCAATCAATATCCAACAGTTTACAGCAATACTAAAGTACTCTAAATACACCCTAAACATATTTTGAACCATCCCCAATATCGAAACTTAACTAAATAACCTCCAAGCATAATAACTATTAAACTAATGATCCCAAAACGTTCTAAACTCCAATAAAACACCCCTTTTAAAATTTCCAGCAATATAAAATAATTTCAAACGTCCACAAAACATAATTAACGTTCTTAAAATCATAAAAATAATAGCTTTGATAATATATAATCATTCTATTATGATTTTAGAATATTAAAACCTTAAAAATCCATGCTTTAATAACTAAATTCCTTATTTCAATTCAATTACATAATCTGGAAAATTAAATTTATTATTTAAACATAGTATATAATCTAAAAATATAATCTAATCATAATAACTTATAATTTACATTCAATAAACATGAATTAAATCGCTAAACTAATTAAAACCCTAACTTATATATTAATCAACCAAAACTGAAAATAATTAATTAATAACATCAACACCAAATCTGAAAATTATAATTTAACTATGAAGATTAATAATTTAATTTCAATAAACATAAATTCAAATCAATAAACTTAATTAAAAGGTTTAAATAACTTAGGGTTTAAGAAATAACCAATGAAGAGGGGAAGGAGTTCTGGCCGGCGGCAGGGCGCGAAAGCGACGGTACTGGGCGGCGGCGCTGGTCGGGTCAGGTGATGCGCACGGTGGTTGGGGCTGGCTTGCGCAAGGAGTACCGACGAGCAGAAACGAAAGGAGAGGGGGAGGAAGATCTAGGCTGGCCGGCGGGACAGCAAGGCAACGCGACGGTTAGGCCGGCGGCGCGACGATGAAAGCTGGGCGACGACGCTGCGGTGGCTGCCGGTTCAGACACAACAGCAAAAGTGAGAACGAATCTAAGGATTAAAGAAAAACGAGGAACGAAGGAGGAGGAAAGGACGAAGAAGAAGAAGGAGAGGACGAAGAAGAAGGAGGAGAGGCCTTACCGGCGGCGACGGTGATGGTGGTCCGGCGGCTGGAGCAACGAACGTGAAGGAGGAGGAGGATCTTGGGGTTTCACGTGAGTGCAAGGGGAGAGGATGAGGGTTTTTGATTTTTACGTGAACTTGTTTGGGTGAGGGTTTGAATGTTGGGTTTTGTTTATTTCCACGTGAATTAGAGGGGGAGAGGGAGTATGGGTTTCTTGTTTGGGCTTGCAACAATGGGGTAGAAATAGGATTTGGCTTTTATAATTCGAATCCAAAACTGAATAGGATCGTTTTCTAAATTCAATCGATTTTCGTAATTCAGATTCTTTTCAATCTTAAAATTCTAAAATTATTTTTGATTTCGTAAATCATTAAAAACAAATAATTAAAATGTAATAAATAAATATACAATAATTATATATTTATTTCTAAAATTCATAAATTCTTATTTAAACATAAATATTAACGTTAAAATATATTAATAAAATTTATAAATTTACGGGGGATTACAGTTATTGCCTAACTTTGGGGGTTTGTTGGTTGAAGCACCATATCTTTTGGTTGATCGTTTCTTGCCCACAATGGGTGGGTTTGTATTTACTTGATGGTTTCTTGTTACTTGACATTGTTTTAGCCGAGGTAGCCTTGTATACTAACATTGTTTGCTTTTTTTTAGTATGTTTGTCTCACGCTTCCTTCATGTGGAGATCATATATTCCACCATTTCCGTGCCCGATATTTCGTTTGGTGAGGTGGTTGTTATTTCGGTTCTTTGCGGGACTTGTTCCCACGATACTTCCGATAATAGCTTTCTCACTCCTTGCATCCTTGTGGGATTGGGCATACTTCATGATTGGGGCATTGGTTGGATGGTTAGTTGTGATTCCCCTTGTCTTGTTTTAGGCCTTGAGGACACGGCCTAATTCTGGCTTGGGGGGATGAAACTTGATTGTTTGATTGCTATAATGAACCCCATATGAATGAATGCGTGATGTTGTGAATATTTCTTGCTTGATTTTCATTGTTTTTCTTTATTTTCTTTGATTTTCGTTAATGTTTTCTTTATTTCTTATTTCTTTTTGTTTTCTTTTATTTCTTTCCTTTTATTTCCTTTATTTTCTTTTTCCTTTTCTCTTTCTTTTTAACTCCTTGAAAAAATTCTCAAAATTCTCAAAAATCCAAAAATATTTTCTTTTTCCTTCTAGTCAAGGAAAGTTTTTCTAGCTTTTTAGGTTTAGCTCTTGAATCGGGCATAATAAAATTGGAACTTGTAATTTTGAATGCATTTATTCCTAGTTGGTAGAGGTGTGCACAGTTTTGGATGTCTAAGGTCGAATCTAGGATTTTTATGCAAAGGTAGTTGGTAGAACTTTGGAGAACATGAATCTTGAACCTTAGGCTTGTGGTAAGATAGTGTCGCTCTCTCTATTGATTTGAACCGGAGAGGATGGTACTTGCTACCCCTGTGCGAGGTTATTTTATTTTCTTGCCCAATTCTCAAACACACATTGCATTGAGTGTCTTGGATCCTTGGCACCGACTTTCTCATATCTAGATGTACTTGACTATTTCCTTCCCGAGACCGCCACCGAACTACTTTAGGGGAAGATAAAGGCATTTCTTTCGGTGACTATTTTCTTTTTATGACATCATTTTTCTTAATTTTCTTGCATTTTGTTTGCATTTTCCCCCTTGCTAGCCATTTGAGCCTTGTCCCTTCATTTCTTACTAGCTCATTACAAGCCGATAGCCTTTGTTTTGTTTTTCAGCCTTAGAAGTGATAGTGAAGCTTAGTGTTATTGTGCTCCATGTTGTGATTAGATATGCAAATTTGAGAAGAATGATGGAAGTTGGTTCAAATGGGAAGTTTGGAAAGTTCTTTGTATATGTTGAATAAAAAGAAAAAAATATAGAAAAGGCAAGAAATAGAGAAAACAAGGCAAAAGAAAGTTTCACTTGAAACACAAAAAAATGAGAAAAAGGAAGCAAAGAAAAGTGAAAAAATATGTTTAGTTTGATTTTGTTCATTGAATAAGCTCGGGGGGCCCCAAATAAGTGGTATAGTTTGGTTTTGGTCCTATATGCTTGAGTTAAGTTCATTTTGATGATTCACTTTTGGTTTTAGCTCCAAATCCCAAATTTTTCCACGCCCTTCACCCTAGCCTAACATTACACCCTAAAAGTCCTTTTGACCCTAGAGAGTTGAGTCATTGTCGGTGGAGGGAGGAAATTGTCAAGCCTATGGAGCGAGATTGTCATGTCGAGATTGTCGTGTAACGTTCTTTTCTCTCTTGAAATTCTATTCTTTTCTGGCACCTTCGTGGTGTCACGAGAAACTATCTTTGAGGGTGGATTTGAAACTAGAGAGAGGACGCGGTAAGATAGGTTGTAGGGGGAAAGAGGAGTGTAAACTTCCTAGTTCTCTATGCTTTGCATTTGAATCTTTCACTCGACCTTTGGACATCTATTAGCGTGCACTCGTTTATCGATTTAGAAATATTTGCATCCTCTTTTGCTTGTTCCATAATAAAATCCTGGTTCTGGAACTTTTGTAGTTTTTCTTTTTCATTTATTTTCTTGTTTTTAGTTTTCTTTTCTTTTAGATCTTGCCTTTGCCGTTTTTTGGAGAGTTATGGGTCAATCTTTTAGAAAACCCTTGCGAGATCCCACTTGCCCTCATGAGCGATCGTGGGGTTCAAAGAGCTTGTTGCATGTGCTTAAATGCAACCGTGATTCCTACGACAGTGAGTTAGTGTTTATTCTTTTAGTCCTTGGTAGTGTGTCTATTAATAAGCTCATTCTCCCCCCATTTCTTGATTGATTTGCTAGAGGACTAGCAAAGGCTTAGCTTGGGGGAGTTTGATGAGCGACATTTATGTCTCTCTAAACCTTTATTTTCTTATTATTTTCTTCTAGTTTTCGTTCTTATTTCTTCTTTTATTCCATGATTTTACTTACATTTTAGTTTTAATTGAATTCGTAGTGATTCTTTGTTTAACTCGTTTTTCCATAGTATTTATTTCGTTTTTATCGATTTTGAAGGACTTTGGATGGAGTTAGAGAAGGGGAATGGAACTCAAGCCTATGGTGCGCCCGAACCTAATCATAAGCGCCCGCACCGGCTCGTATAAGGAGTTTTCAGAAATACAGCAATTGCAGAACGGTGCGCCCGCACCCCATCTTCGTGCGCCTGCACAAATGTGAACATAGTTGCTGGAACTTTTTGAAAATCTCAAATTTAGCTTTCTAAAGCGATGCGCCCGCACCAACCGGGAGACCCCCTCTTTAGCAAAATCTCAAGAGCATTATGTTTGAGGCAAAATTGATGTTTCTGGAGCGGTGCGCCCGCACCCCTTTTGGTGCACCCGCACCGGCCTCCTTAGCTGACTTTTGGAATGACCATTGAGCCTCACTGCGCCTCAAACGCCTCAAAGGCGTGCGCTCTCACTCCTTTCAGTGCGCCCTCACCCTCATCGTAATTCTAGGATTTTTGGTTTCTCTCACTCATTGGTGCGCCCACACCCGATTTTGGTGCGCCCTCGAAGACCCATATTTGTGCGCCCGCACCGAAGTTCGGATTTCGTATTTTTTAGTTTATTTTGTAAATTTTAGGAAAGGGTAAAAATACCCCTTTGTCCCCATTTTTTGGGGGATCTCATTTTATTGCTCTAATTTTATGAGTTTTAGAGAGAGAAACACTTAGCCTAGGTTTATTTATCTTCAAGATCATTTCCAAGTGTAGAATCCTTTGAAAGTTTTAGTAAATTTCTTTCTCCTTAATCTTTCTCTTTCAATCTTGTTATTCAATTTTGTCTCCTTTGTTATTATTGTCGATTGCTTCCATTATCACTAAGAAAATCACAAAAACATGTTTGTTTGATTTGTTGATTTTAATTTCGTTTTTGATTAATTCGCATGTTTTATTTTTTTTATTTCCATACTTAGATTTCCTTTCATTTTCATTTCTATGGCTCTTGAGTAGTTTCATGCTAGGGGTAGGGTGAAGCTTGGAAAGTATTTGGGGAATTAGAATTGAATTGATGATTACTTTGTGATTAAATTGTGATTTGTTGAATATGATTTCCATGTTTAGCTTGAATAGTAGTTGCAAATGCTAGGATGGTTATTTGATTGGAGTGTGTTCATTTCTAATTTGTCAAGAGATTGAGAATTGGTGAGAACATGTGACTGAAATTGTTGTTTCATGAGTCATGCTAGTTTTGAGGTGACGCGAGAGCGTGCTATTTGAATTAGTTTTGCATTGCGTTCTAACCGAGAGGCGTTGAACGCTATATTATTGGTTTTCCCCCTTGACTTCATGTCTTTCAATAGTCATGGTCGTATTCTATTCTCTTTTCCCTTGGAAACGGAGTTGATCCCCAATTCACCAAGCTTATTCCTTCTTGATTAACTTTTTATTTAGTGTAGAATTGTTAGTTTGTTATAATCCAAATCAAATTCCTCTTCTAAGCTAGCTTGTAATTGTTAACTCTTGCTCACTGTTTCCTTGGGACGATCCCGAAACTTATCACTATAATCAATATAGTGTATAGGCTAGGTGTTCTATAAATTTTTGTTTGATTAGGTGATTCTTGTTTAACGACGCGAAAATCTCTTATCATACACCAGTGCCTGTCTATTGTTTTCTACAAAGATCTCATCAATGGAAACACTTCAGATCAGTTCAAACCGAAGTGTGGTATTCGCAAAGGGGATCCATTATCTCCTTTTCTGATCCTCTTTTGCATGGATATTTTGTCTCGGGTGTTACAGCTTGGAACGAACCTTCGGTTTTTTCAAGGAGTTAGCTTACGAGCGGATGTCCTCAAATATATTTCACATCTCTTCTCTATTGATGATGCACTCCTTTTCTTCAAGGCAACAAGGGAGAGTTGCAATCATATCACTAATATTATCTCTAGATTTTGCAGGATTTTGGGACAACAAATAAATTTGACAAAATCTCAGTTTAACCTAAGCCCCAACACGCCAACGACGGAACAACAAGCCTTCAAAAGTATTCTGCAAATGCAATTGGTTTCCAAATTTGGACCACATTTAGGAGTGCCTATAAACATCTCAGGGAAAAGGAGTACGCATTTTCAGTTTATTATTGACAATGTGATAAATAAGGCGAGTTCTTGAATTTCTATTTGCCTTTTCCAAGCTCAGAAACTCATCCTTATTAACTACCAATTGGGACCTCACTTTTATTTGGTCAATAATTGGAACCTAAGGTTAGATTTTTGGTAGTTTAACTCACATTTAACTCAAGGTGACTATTCAAACTAAAAATTAAATTAAAAATAAATTATAATAGTTATGAGATAATACGTAGTATTATTTGTCGATTTATTGGGGGTTTTATTTGATTTATTTTGTTCATCTGTAGATTTGAGTTAATGCATACTTGTTAATTTTGTGATTTTTTGTGAGATTAATGATTGAAATTGATTAATTTTGTGATTTTGTATGATATTAATGTTAAATTTATTGGTTTTGTGTTAATTTTGATTTGTTATACTTGTTTTTGAATTTTATTTTTTTGTTTTTCTTATGTTTACTTTGTGATGTTTGTACATTAATTACATAAGGAGAACAACTTTTTGCATGATTTTTAAATTGATTGAAAGTAAAATGGCGTTCGACCATTGTTTCGAATGAGGATGTTTTTTAAAGGGGTGACGTGCAGTGAAAAGAATGATAGATTGATACATAGTACGGAAGGTTGTAGCTCGTATTCTCATTTCCTTTTTTAAATAAAAGTTAGGTCAGACCGGATTGGGTTATGCTAAATGGGTCATGATTTGACCTGACTGAATATGACTTGTTTATGACCCAAACCGAACCATTTCATTTAAGTTTGGATCCGACCCGCCCTTGACACGACCCAATTTACAGGTCTATGTTAAAACATTTATGGGTACGCGCGTTTTGGTTTTGTGGGCTTCTATGTTAAACTATGTGTATATTATAATTAGTTACTTAACATTTTTTAATCAAATTATCGCTGAATTGTGAACTATAATGGACAAACTCCATTAATAAATAAAATAGAAATTAATTTGGTTTTGGTAATTTTCGATAATGCATGTTCAAGAGGGGGAAATTGGAGTAAGATCGAATAACAAATAATTGATTAGTTTTGTACTTTTGCAAAAATAAAATGTTAATTTTATATTTTTTTAACTCCAAGACTTAACATTTCTTTAAGTTTGGCCAGAAAATGAAAACGAGGTCCTAATTATTGACCAAAAAAGATAAGCCCAATTGGTGATTTTTTGAAAAACTTATACTCCAATCATACAACTCACTATTGTATTAATAATATAGGACACGTTCCCATTAAATAAAAAATTACTTCCTTTTGCTGTCTTGCATTCATTCCACGTTTATTAATCTTTTAAACAATATTGCTGCATTATTAGAGTTTTACCATCAAAAGCAAAGTCTCCTTCATTGACCTTTGCAATTTTAGAAAGAACACCATGAAAACGCAATCACACCTATCCTCAATTTTTACAAACTTTTATATAAGGCGGTCTTACAGAAAAGACCACCTTGTTGTCATATAAGTTAAGCACTGGAACTAATTAGTTAATCAATAAAACCAATTAGTCAGCCATCAAAACGGTATTTTCGATAAGGCGGTCTTACACAAAACTTGCTGTTTATACAACATATCATAATAGTTTGCAAATTATTGGTAAAACTTAGGTCGTTTCTCCTGCAAAGACCATTACGGTGTAACTTAAAGACCCTTCTCATTACATTTCACAATTCAATTTACAAGCACAGAGCAAAGAAACGAGAAAGATTTCAACGAAAGGGTGAAAACCAAGGACATCACCAAGCCTTTTTCATCAGAGTTGAACATTGTCTGCTGACCAAATCTGCTTCTCTTTGTATTCAGATGTTATACTCGTTCTACTATTATCAATTTCGATATCATTCTTGATTGGGAACCACATAGTATTCACAACTTTGTGCTCCAATCTCATCTTTCTTTACTTTAGTCCAAGAACTTCTCCAAACGATGAGCAAACTGACCCTACATTGTGGATTCACAACAAAAACACATGAGAGCAAAGAAGCTACTGAAACAAAACAAGTGGAAGAGTTACCAGAAAGAAAAACAAGCTCAGATGGTTTTAAAATGTGTAATGCTGATCAATGGAGAAATATACTCTCATGATAAGAGTGAAGTTGCTATTTTACACTGCTTCGCTATAGATGACTCAAAAGACCCTAATTTCTGCAGGGGAGGAGAAGGGTCTTGCTCAGCTGCAATTCCAGCATCAATGCCTCAAACTACATCTCCTACCCAGCAACAGCCAAGGGAGTTGTCAACCTCGACTGTGACTGAAGGATTTTGCTGGGTAGTCACAAAATCAGAATAATAGGACCTATTATGAGCCCATAAGTCAACATAACCTGTTGCCAAGCAATTGTTTCCATAAATCGCCTGTATCAATTCCTTAAAAGTTTCAATGGTTTAAAGATATACAGACTATGAAATGGAAGCTTGCTGTCATGAGTGTCATCTTCTATGTGAGTAGGGATGGAAATGGATGAGATTTGGATCAGGTGGAGCATCACCCGCATTCATAACCACGTTCATCCGCTCCACCCGATCCATCCGTCACCCAATTTACTCATCACCCGCATTCCGTCTATCCATCACCCGAGGGTGGATCGGGTGATATTCGGTGAAAACTATTAACCAATAAAAATTCAACACCTAATAATATGCATAATAATTAACCAAAAAAAAAGCTTATATACCTACATTTACTTCCGAAATATATAATTGCTTCTCATCACGCATAACTTGTAACCCAAAAAATTAAACAAACACTAACTTTAATAAATAATGGATTTACTAACCCCTTTTTATGATTAAAATAAAAATAAAAATAATATATATAAAATAAATGGGTGATAAATGGGTGGTGGGTGATCGGGTGATGGATGAAAAAACATCACCCACATCCGACCGGCATCCATCACCCGCTTTTCATCCATTTAATTTGGATTTTCATCTGTTTAATTATAGCGGGTGCCTGGGTTTTTGGGTTATTGGATCATCCAGGATATTTCCATCCTCCATCCTCCATCCTAGTGACAGGAAAATGCACCTACAATCCCCGGTGTTGACATACTGTTAGAGTCGAACACACACATGGAAATGGATGGCCTTTGAACTCCAACTACTCACCCTCTATTGACGGGGTAATTTGGCATGTGAAACCATAAGAAATGGATTCTAATGGAAGCATTGTCATCCTCCATGTGGAAGGAAAATCCACCGACAATCCCTAGCGTTGACATACTGCTAGAGTCGAACAAACGCATTGAAGTGCATGGCTTTTGAACTCCAACTACTCACCCTCTATTGACGGGGTAATTTGGCATGGTGGAAACATCAGAAATGAATTTTAATGTGCGTTGCACTCATCATAGGTTTGATCAATGCTTCTTTCATTCCTGAACGTTATACATTCTCTTGCTGCTTAACTGGTTATATGATTACAGATTTACAACACAGTACAGCCAGAAAGGAACCTGTGGGATGTTTTAACTGTTCTAGCTGGCGCTTATCATGGTTTCCCACGGTTACTGAAAGGGCACTTCAATGTTGTGTCTAAATGATAGAATAATTGATGCACCCTTTGCTGTTTGTCAAATCGGGGATTCTAAGAATTTATCACTTAAATTGACTTTTGTTAGATTATGCAGAGATTTGGTCCAACAAACATAGAAGGGGCTGAACTCTTAGCTAAGTAGAGAGTGCACCAGATAACTCAAAGGTATCTCAATTCATCCATAACAGATTATTACCTTATTTTAGTTTGCTGTTTTTAACTTCTCAAGGGGATGGAATACCATTATCTTATCTGAACCTCTTTTGAGAAAATTGTCCAAGAGTGCTGTAACATGACTACATGAGGATTAACATCGCAAAGATTTTCAATTGGACACAAGGGTGTCATTCAACAACTGTACCCGATTCCATTAAAACTCTAGAGTCAGTGTTTAGGCATGCACAATCTTACATGGTTGTTGTAAACTTGTAATCTGTCTTAAGGTAAACATTGAACACAATATAATTTGTCCATGGGAGACTGCGGACACTAACTCTCAGAATATATTCGCATAAATAAATTAAATGGTTTTTCTACTTTTTTTTTTTTTGGTAAGCAAGTGGAATGTATATTCACAATTCAATCAAGCAATTACAATTGAATCTTTCAAAGGTGGGAATGAACTTCTAAGAAGGACCTTTCCAAGCCTAGGAAAAATACAACTAGCAAGGCCAAGGCCTATGTACAACTCAGTTCAACATAGGCCTATATGTTTATTTGATTTTTACGTTGTACCCAAAAGTTAATCAACTTTGTCTCTACCGCCAATCAAATGTTAACAAGTTCCGTTAATTTTTCATTAAAACAAGTTTTCTCTACATTACCGTTGAGTTCACAACAAAAAAATAGTTGCTTACAATGTAGAAAAACTTTGGTTAGTTTAACAGTAACGGATTTGTAAACAGTGGCGTATCCAGGATTGCTATATAGGGTATGCAAAAAAAATTAACATATTAGTAAAACTAACGATAATAAGTATGAAGTTGTTGTGCAAAAAAACAAACTATCAATTGTTGGTAGCCTAGCGTCGAACCCAGGTCTAGAGACTATCATTAGGGTTCATTATCCAACAGACCATACTACTTTTGTGATATTTAGCTGCTTATTAATTTATTTAACCTCAGCCAACAGGTGCAAGTGTCTATCCACAGTACACACTGCATCCGCCCCCGTTTGTAAACATCGCGTTACCAACAAGGATAAAGTTGATTATATTTTACAAATAAGTTTTTCAAGCACGGGGTGGATAATTTCAAAACATGGGCATAACGTAGAAATCAAAGAAATACATGAGTATTACGCAGAATAATGTTCATGAATATGGAGGCCGACAAAAGCACGCCGGAGTGGTTAAAATTTTTGTATGGTATACTATGACAGACGATTAGCTTTAAGTAAGGAAGAAAGAAAGAATTCCATGCGTTTAATAATGTTCATGAATACTATGTTACTCGGACTCTTCGTTTTACTTCAAGTACCCGTGTCGGATCCTCGACACTTGGACATGGGTATGGACACTCCGACACTTCATTTTGGTCTAAAATCAAGGAAATTTTCCACAATTTAGCCGTGTCGAACACTTGGACACGTACCCGTATCCGACACTCGTACCCGAGTCCGAGTAACATAGCATGAATAAGATTGATGTTTTTTCTTCATACAAAATAAAATTTTAAAAGTTGTCGGAAGGTATGTTTTAATTAGTCTTTGTTTGTGAAAAGTGTTATAAATGTAAAGAAAATATGGTATTTACTACCTTAAAAATACATCACTTTTGTATTAACTATCTTATGAAATTCTTTTGTAATTTACTGCCTTAAGTATGTTTATATGCCTTAAAGTATGTTTATGTTTTGTAATCACAACCACTTTACGGTTTTCTCATTTTAAAATTAATATATATCTATTTCGTTTCTAAATCGTTTTAAGTAATTCAAAATTCATTTTTCCGTAAGGAATTGATAGAGAACGGTATTTCAAAACAACTCGTTTGATACTTCACATGTATTTTAAAAGTTCACAAACATTTTTACTTCGTTTGATCTTTTACAAAATTTCAAAAGCCGGTCTCTATGAAATCTTTGCACATAAAAAGGAAGAGAATGGACTTTGAATCACTTAAAATGATTTCGAAATGAACTAGATATCTTAACTTTAAAATGAGAAAACCATAAAGTGGTAGTGATTCCAAAACAAAAACATAATTTAAGGCGGTAAATAACAATAAATTTTCATAAGGTTGTTAATACAAAAGTAATGTATTTTTAAGGTAGTAAATACCAAAAAAATCGTAAATGTAACTTTAATATTTCTTTAATTAGGCAGGTACTACTAGGGCGAAAAAGGATATATTGACAGCTAACAAATATCACGCTACAAACTAAAAAAAAATCTAATCACTAGTATGACATCTACCCGCTATAAAACCGCTAGTTTTGCCAAAATACACCCCTTGTATTGCACTCCCCTTCCTCCATAAATTTTTGAAGCATTTAAAGGTATAATAAAAAGAAATAGAGCTTATATAAAGAGGTGAACAGAGCATGCTAGAGCTGGTTTGTCCCCCTCCAAAAAAAAGTTGAAACAAACAAGAAGGGGATATCTGATTGTAATCAGCAGAATGAAAACACAATTACCTCTCAGTTTCAATGGTTCGCTTTGCCAGCATGAGTGTTAAAAACACTGGAACAAGTGCAGCAGATAAATGCTTCAGAGTGTGTCCACTGACAACGTGGTGAGTTAACTCATAAATAGGTTTATCTTCAGCTTCTTGTATCTTTGCAAGCAGATAGAAAGCTGCACATAGAAGAAGAAAAGCACAACTAAACCAGGAAATAGAGATTGATAATCAATACAAAATGAAAAGGATTTTGTTAAGCACCACAAACCTGCAGCCCAAAGCCAGTACGTGGAATGCGTGTACATGGGAGGTAATAAAATAGCCATCATTGGCAAGGCTATGCATGGCACAAACTGGACTACAGCATATGGCCGAAGATCATCAAAAAATCTATGCAGATGTGAATAGTGTAGGATTAGACATGTCCAAACTTCTAGAATATCAAGTGAAACAACATCTAACGGAAGATGCAAAAGTAGGTGTTTAACAACAACAATGATGGAGGAATGACAATTCAATCAGCCTTATTGGACCATGGACATGATAGAGGCAGGACCGCAGGAGAGACGCCCTGTTCTTTTGCAGTGCAGCCCTTAAAGTTCTCATGACAGGAGCCAAAGTGCAAAAGGAAGGCTGGGTCCCAACAATCCAATGGGACATGACTACTCATTTCATACTGAGGATGTACGCAAGGCAGAAGTCTATTAACATCTTGCAAAAGCACTTATCTGTGCAGAAGAGACGGGCATATGATTACCTGGTGATGTCTCCTTCATGGTTTCTACTCCCTCTGTCCCTTACAGATGGCCCCAATTTTTAGGCCATCCTAAATGCTTGCCCATTTCCTTTTTCGCTAACATGGTCCCCATGATTTCTCTATACTTTATTTAGTACCCCACATGCTAAACAACAAATTTACCAACTCTCTCAATACAACAATAAAGTAAAAAAAAGGTGATGTGGAAATTTTTAAAGCATAAATAGCAACATCCAAAGTTTTGGACATCAACCTACTAAATGATTTTTCTATTTTCTCTCTCTTCAACGCCAATACTACTTTAGCAAACACCAAACATTTATTTCTCATGACATTGTTATTTCAATATTTTGATAAGTAAACAATCAAATTGCAAAAGCAAAACAACATTCTTTTTGGTCCCCCATGCCACATATCTAGCCATGATATTGGTCTTCCAACATGAGTTCATGAACTCATGGTTTCACTCTCTCTCTTCTTTTCTCTCTCATCCCTCTACATAAGTTATCTTTTTTATCATTTTCTCTCCTCAATTCCAAACCAAGGATGTCGCTAAACATGAACATAGTGAGTATTACTTTTATTTTACCCTACATGTAGTATTTACGATGAAGGATGAAGAAAACAGCACAAAAAATGTAAAGATTTGTTTTATACAGCAGAGAGATAGGATGATAGATTGAACATCTTATCTTCTCAAGCTTGAACTAATTCAAAACAAATATTTGCCAGAAACTGCCGCAGAGTTTTCTTTACCCATTATATTCATTATTCAAGACATTGAGACATAACATGCGATGTATTTTTAAATTACTCACTTTCTTTATATATATAATGTACGACCAACAAGAAACACTTCTTACAGTGCCACTATTCATGAAAAAGTCTAGATGAAAAAAATTCAGCTCAGGACTTAAGAAAGATAAGGTAGTGTTAAAGAGTTCAAAACCATTATATGTCCAGCTCTCTGGCAAAAGAGGTAAGATATAGGCAAATTTTAAAAAATAAAATAATCCCTCCAACATATTCGCCTGGGCTGTTTCTTAAAGTTTACCACCCACCTATATATACTATTATCTATCATGTGTCTCTCATTCCTTATTTCACACTGACACTTGAAGCAAAAAAGAAGGAATCTATTATATAGTGGATGTCTCACCGCCAATACAGAATGCTAATAATGCCTGCTAAAATCAAAGGTATAATAGATGCAGTCCCCTTCTTCTCGTCAATCCTCTCCATAATAAAAATTGCAACAAGTGACGTGAATGCAATAGTCATCTGTTCGCAAAGAGGAAATATATTCTCAGTATTATTAAATTCAACTTGATCGAAAGCAACCTCCATTTGCATAGGAATATGAAAAAATTGTAAGATTCTGGTAATAAATAAATAACAAAAAAAACAAGGATTAAGTGAGCACAATATTATCCAAAGCTCCATAAGCCACCCAGAATACTCTGTAGCAGACTAAACTGTTAAAACAACAAAGCTCACCGGCAAGCGATCCCACACAAGAGTAGTATCATTTGGTTGGAGATGATAGTACGAAGATCCAAAGCCAACAGCTGCAACACCGATATAGAAACAGGTCCACCCCCAAACTTCACCTTGCAAGCTTTTGAAAAAGAAGAAGAATTCATATTACTAAGATTCCCTACGTTAAACCACAAGATTAAAGAAAGTATGTAATACATAGTAGGAGCTACAAGCCTGCAAACAAAGACCTCAGTTTAAAATTATTTCCATAGTGACAAAGTACCAGCCCTACAAGACCAATCACAAGAAAAGGGATGTTGGAAACGACATTGAGCATATTGGAGATTCCTGAAAGAACACAAAAACATATTAGTTTTTTAGAAGCCTAAAATCTGAATTCTAAAACATAAAAACATCACCACCAGTTGTAAACATGCTGACGAGATCACACTCATCCCAAACGAAAAAGAAAGATTAACCCTATCAAGGGTTTTTATTTTTTTTATTTTATTATTATTATTATTATTATTATTATTATTATTATTATTATTATTATTATTTATTAAAATAAAAAATTGCAACTTTTTACACCATTAGCTAGTTAAACCAAACATGGCAACTCTTGAAAACCCTAATAAAAGACCACAACTTTTAACTTAGCTTGACCTCAGTGAAAGGTGATAATTAAGAATAGAATTCAGCACCATACAATGTCGGGGAATTTGTAGAGAGCTGAGGCCAGTCCTAAAAGTTCTTAGACCTGGTATCTTTTTTGGTTGTGGAGGACACACATTCCGAGCAACTGGCCACACAGGCGGAAAAGCAACAAAGAAAGAAGTGTAATTCCATCTTTCATAACGTACCAACCCCAATATCCCCATACCAACTTCGATTACTGAATGGCAAAAGAAAAAGTGCCAACCAGAAAATCTAACATAACTTCAAACTAAATAAATACTCCAAAGCCATATTGATCGCGAGCTCCTCAAGGATAGATTTCTATGTCGTTAGATATCTTAGATCAACAACGATTTCCAACAGATAAATCTGGCTCATTGGGCAAAAATAAAGGTTTACTACGATTATACTAGGTTTACTAACATTCATCCATCTGATGCAAGTTGCACATCATATTCCCACTGTTGAGAATTAATAGTTGTCATATTGATAGTGTAACCTACTAACCTGAACAAGCAATGTGACTACTAAAATCTAGAGAGACGGAGTAAATAAATGTCTACACCTCATAAGCTGGTCTATCATTCTCAACCAAAAAAACCGAAGTAATGAATTATGCATAAGCCTTTCCATCTAATATTTACTGACATAACTTTAGT
Organism: Spinacia oleracea; assembly: GCF_020520425.1. Classification (NCBI taxonomy): domain Eukaryota; kingdom Viridiplantae; phylum Streptophyta; class Magnoliopsida; order Caryophyllales; family Amaranthaceae; genus Spinacia; species Spinacia oleracea. The sequence goes on along the minus strand of NC_079489.1, from coordinate 53,907,316 downwards.
ACACACTGTCAGCTTCAAACATATAGCCTGGAAAATTTGAACTCAAAGCTATTGAGCATAAATTCCTTTGCCTCTTAAAACTGCCCATCTCCAAGTTTCCAACACCTGTAACACAACCGATTTTGTTATCAACGTAGTCATTTAACCTCACTCCAATTCGCCCAATCAACTAAACTAAGGTGTTCAATAGTAGTTGTCCAAGTACTAGTTTCACAATCTCACACTACAGAACCACTCTATAGCAAAATTGATAATAGAGTAGACGCAATTGAAGCAGAAATTATGCAACTTAGAGTTAATTGACCCACTAAAGTTTCACAATCTCACACTACAGAACCACTCTATAGCCAAATTGATAATAGAGTAGACGCAATAGAGGCAGAAATTATGCAACTTAGAGTTAATTGACCCACTAAAATGTTCATTACCCTCTTCTTGTCTCAAACATATCTACACAACCCATTTCACTAAACTAAAATTACTAAGAAGCTCAATTACAGTAATTCAGGAACCAAAAGCACGATCTTACCCTATAGAATCACAACTACGCCCAAAAAAATTCTCAAATTGACGCAATTAGGGCAAATTTGTGCAATTTTAAGTAAACTGAAAACCTAAAGCAAAATCAAAACCTAAGACTAAGTCAGTTTAATATTAATTTGGTGGTTTTAAATAGAAATTCATAGAAAATCAAAGTAATTGCGACTGAAATTAGGGGAATTGCGGGATAAAATACCCAAAAATTGACGTTGATCAGCAAAGTTGTGGTACTCTTGGGATTGAGGGACAGCAGGAGTAACGATCATCAATACCATGAAGGTAAAAACTGCGATTATCCAAAGATATATTGTTCGTTTCTCCATCTTTTAATCTTCAGAAGAATTGGATGAACAGAGTCTCGTCTTCTACCTTCTTTTTTCTATAACTTCAACTACAAGGTATAGCTCCGTGAAAGAAATACGGCAAATCGGTCAACAATTGGAGATTGATTCAAGATATTAGCGAGCACAAATTTTAAAATTTTATTCGCAATTACTATAAGCAGAAACAAAAAAATCAACGGATATTTCATTAAATACCCCGAGTTTTGATACCCCAAATACCCCTTGATGACGTCATCAACTCTTAATCAACTCAATTAACCCATTAACTCACTTTTTAACCCATTAACCCACCCATGCCTATTTCTTAACCTTTTTTTTCTTTTTCCTTTTTTTTCTCTCTCTCCCCCTTCTTTCTTCCCTAAATTTTCCTCCAAATGGTTTCCCTTTCCTCCGCAACCACCGCCACACCCTCGTCATATCCTCGCCATTGCAGAAATCAAAACCCCTAAAAATTCCCTGAAATTCATTCTACTGGTTCGATACATCGCAAGTTCTTCAATTCAAAGGGAAAATCAAATTGAAGTTTCAACAGCCCTTAAAATCAGGCCTTAATCGCCATTGCAGAAATCAAATTGAAGTTTCAAATCAAAGGAAAACCTTAGTCGCCACCACTATCATTGGACCCAAACTTCAATATTCAGGCCATAATATTCAGGGGAGGGGGAGAGTGACAGAAAGAGAAGGAGGGCGGCGAGCAGAGGGAGAAGGAAGGAAGGAGGAGAGAGGGCGTCGACTCACCCACCTGATGTAGATCCGGGTTAGCCGGCGGCCGGCGCTAACCCAGTCCCCCCGCCGACGCTCGCCCAGACTTACCCACGGACGTTGCTGGTGTTCGCCCTTCCCTTCTTCCTCGATGTCGATGGTTGTGTGTGATGGTGGTGAGGAAGAGAAAAGGATGGCGCGAATAAAAAATGTCGCTGGTGACTTGACTTTGATATTGTTCTTCGGTAGGTGGAAACGGCAGTGGAGGAAGAGCCCACTGTTACCGGAATATGAGGATGTGGACGATAACGAAGAGAAACCAACCATAGTGGGAACAGTGAGAGCAGTCGCCGCCTCCATTTCTGTGCCTACTCTTTCGTAGTTGTATCAAAACCATTTAATGGAAGAAGGAATGGGGAGAGAGAAAGGTCAGGGAAGAAGGAAGGTGGGTTAATGGAAGAAGGGAAGGGAAAGAGAAAAGAAAAATAAATGGGTGGTTTAATGGGTTGGTTAATGGGGAATTGGGTGGGTAATTAGGGATTAGGGAGGTTAATTAGGGATTAGGCGGGTAATTAGATCGTAATTGGTTGATTATGAGGATGATGACGTCATAGAGGGGTATTTGGGGTACTAAGTCATTTGTGAGGGGTATTTGTGAAGGAAATAATGCCCTTGGTCCAAGTATGCATTTAATGTTAAGTCTAATAAATGCGGTCCAGTATTAATTAACAAGTTAATAATTCAGTGAGATCAAGTGAGCTGAATGTCTAGCTAGAGGCCGCTTCAGTTCAAGTGGAATTAATGATATTAATGCACAGCTTACTCTTGACTGAACCCGTAGGGTCACACAAATAGTACGTAAACGGATCAAGTATTTAATGGCATTAAATACTCCATCTATGGATATTCGGAATCGACGGATCTTGGTTTCAGTGGGAGCTGAGATCGTCAAAAGCAAGAAATGAATACTCCGGAAACGATGATATTGCCGGAAACGGAAATATGAATCGTATCGGAAATATAAATATTATCCAAGTCGTAGATGTTGCCGGAAACGGAAACATGGTACGTATCGGAAAATATTATTGGAAATGGAAATATTGCCGGAATCGGAAATATTATCGAAATCGGAAAATAATTCCGGAAACGGAAATATTAAATATTTGTTCGAAACGGAAATTAATTCCGGAATCAGAAATATTAAATATTGTTCGTATCGGAAATGAATTTCGGAATCGGGAATTTAATCGGAAGCGCGTCGTACGAATTAGCATCGGACGAGACTTGCTAGACGAAGGCCCAGCACGAAGCCAGGCCTACGCCCAGCAAGCCGAGCGCCCAAACACACGCTGCCAAGCCACGTCAGACCCAGCGCAAGGCCAGGCCCAGCAATGGCCTTGGCGCGCGCGCGCGAGCTGATGCTCGTGGGCTGCGAGCAGCGCCAGCTCGTGTGGGCTGCAAGGCCTGCGCGGGTTTGTGCGATGCTCGTGCTCGTGCAACGTTTGTGTTTCAATACAAATCCTAAAGCTAATGGAATTTGTTCTATGATTAAATCCTAATCCTAATAAAGATAGAATTTGTTTAATAGAGTTTTAATAAGATTCTAATTAAATAAATTAGTATCCTAATAGGATTCCAAGTCCTGTTCCAAAACTCTATAAATAGGTGCCTAGGGTCACATATTTATATCGAGAATTGAAGTATTCAAAGGTAAGATTTTCAAGCAAAAATCAGCCACAAACACTTGCCCTATTAGCCGAAATTTATAGTACCTTAAGGGCGATTCTAGTTGGTCAATCTTAAGGCGGATCCGGACGTGCTGTGGACTATCTACGGAGGGACGATACTTGGAGTCCTAAAGACTTGTTCTTGTTCGGTTCGGGCGCAGCTAGGGAGGGCACGGTACAAAGTGTATGCATCTGAATTATGCTAAATGATTATGTGTAAATAATATGTTTCCTGGCTTTATGGTTTTTCCGCATGATTTATGTTTATTCATATGTATCATAACCAAACAGTGGTTTCACGAGCCTCTTTTTATTTTCATAATCTAAATTGCATGAACATGGTTAAATTTTACAAATTTGCAAGGAATTAAAGGGGTGATTAGTTTTCGTAATTAATTGCAAATTGCGTTTATTTAATTATATGTACGCAGTTTTTCGGCAGAATATTCGTTACTCAACCAAATCGAGTGATTTTTGTGTCAATTTCGCATGTAAAAGGCATTCTAAAATTTTGACAAAAACAATATTTTTCGGCCGAACCCAGAATTCCCAAATTCGAAGCCTAACTATGACTTTTCGGAGGTTTAAGTTTTTCGAGTGCAAAAGTTTGTAAATTTAAGATGTTGAAATTAAGTATTTGCGATTCTTGTTGATAAATCTTGAGTTTTTGATTGACCTACAGTATATGTTTAACAATTATGAATGCCTAGACTTGTTAATTATACAACCTAATTTGTAATTATGATTAATTTGTTGAAATTCGAATAATTTAGAATTGATTTGTTTTTCATAATTAATTAATAATTTGATTAGGTATCCATGATTAAAATCCACCACAAAAATTGTTAATTTAAGTTAAATTTTAAATTTTTATGACCTAGATTTGAATCCATGTTAATCGGAAATCAATTGATTAATAAATTTTCGATTTTTCGCCCTAAAATTATGAAATTAATATGATTTATTAATTTGTCGTTAATTTTAAATTAAAAATTTTAAATTTTTATGAAAATGCTCATAAATATTGCACGCACAAAGCAAAGGAAGCTACGTGTTACCCTTAAAGGGGAGTTGTATAGTGCGGGCACGCGACGACGAGCAAGGGAACTCGTCGCCCGTGCGGTACGAATGCAGCGAGCAACCTAGCGCATGGCGCGCGCACGTTGTAAGGGAGCATGTGCGTGTGTGCTGTGTGCTATGGGCGATGGGCGAAGGGCGAAGGCGTGGCACATGGAGAGGCGCGCGCGCGAGGGCGAGAGCTGGGTCGCCCAGCGATCGATGCTCAGCGCACCAACATGCGATGACTCGAGGGCTTGCTTGCGCGCGAGCGAGCGAGCGCTCCTTCCATAGCTGCTGCGATGCATGCGGCCAAGTAGGCTGCGCGCAAGCGTGGCTTGGCTTGCTGCGTTTGCGCGTGGCTGCTGTTGCGATGTGCTAATGGCCAGCGATTGGTCGTGCGCATGATGGGGCGTGTAATCCCCCGTAAATTTATAAATTTTATTAATATATTTTAACGTATATTATTTATATTTAAATAGAATTTATGAATTTTAGTAATAAATATATAATTAACGTATATTTATTTTATTTTAAGTACGTTCTAAATATTTAACGATTTTTGAAACTTATTATATTTACATATTTAATGTATATTAAATTTTATTTAAATATATTCTAAATATTTTAACGGTTTGTGCAATCAAGAATAATTTTAGAATTTTAAGTTGAAAAGAATTTGAATTACGAAAACACGATTGAATTTGGAAAATAATCCTAAGCGGTGTTGAATTCAAATGCTAAACTAAATCTTATTCCTAGCCCAATTGGGTGAAGCCCAAAATAATAAACCCAAAACTCTCTCCTTTCCTCTCCTTCAATTTTACGTAAAAACAAAAACAACAAACTCTCTCTCCTTCAACAATCCACGTGAACCAGCAAACACCCAAACCCTCTTTGTTGCGCCGCCGCCTGTTGCGCCGCCACCAGCCACCTGCAACCACCACCGGCATCGCCGTCCGGTAAGCTTCCCCTCCCTTCTCACCTTCTTTCTCTCTCTTTCGTGTTATTTCTTTCCTCCTCACAGACTTTCTGTTTTGCGAAGCACCACCAGCCACCATCACCTTGTCGCGCAACCACCGGTGGCTCCACTGACCTCTGTTGACTGTGTCTGCTGCTACACCGCCCAACCTCGGCCGGTCTCCCTCCTTTCTCCTCCACGCACGCAAGCAGCCTCCCCTTTCTTCTTTTCTTGCTTCACCATCAGCACAACCACCACCGTCGCTGCCACCTGAGAGTCGTGCCGCGCCGCACTCCTGCACCCGCGCTGCACCGCCGTGGCCTCCGCCGCTCCCTGCCCAGCCGACGCCCTTTCTCTTCACTCTCTTCTTGATTTGGTTATTTCTTAAACTCTAAGTAAATTAAATGTTTTAATTAAATGTTATTAATTTAATTTATGTTTTGATTGAATTAAATTTATGATTTTTGTGATTTATTTATGAATTTCAGATTTTAATATTGCATAATTGAATTATTAATTTTCATATTTCATAATTTGATTGAAATAAGAGTTTGAATTATTTAAGGCATGAATTTCAAGGCTTTAATAGTTTTAAACCATGGTAGAACAATTAGGAATTACTAAAACTATTATTTTTATACTCTAAGCATTATAATTTGGTTTTGGTAAAGCTTTAAACGACTTTATATTGCTGGAAATTTAAAGTATGATGTTTTGAAGAGTTTTCAACGAATTTCAATTCTTAATATAATTATTATTATGCTTGGAGGTTAATTAGTTAAGTTTCGATATTGGAGAATGTTCTAAATACGTTTGGGATGTGTTTAGAGTACGTTAGTGTTGCTGTAAATTGTTAGAAATTGATTGAGGAATTTTATTGGCTGTTTTTAGGCGAAGAATTCTTTGTAGGCGACTTTTGAATTCGTTAAAGTGGCATATCAGTTTGTTTACACAAGGTACGTACATACCTGTGTGCTTGGAATGCGTGCTATTTGTTGAAACCATGTAGAAATTGTTGATGAACTTGGTTATGTTGATATTATTGTTGAACTTGGTGATGTTGATATTATTGACGAACTTGGTTATGTTGAAATTGCATGTTTAATACTGTTGGACGGACATTATTGAACTTATTTTGCATTATGAGAATTGTAACATGTTAGTATGGATGATTGATACAAACATGTTGGTTGGGAACACTAGATTATTCTATATGTTGGTTTGGATCGATTGATTATTGTTCCCTTTTTAGCTTTTCACTACTTTATGAGGGCGGTGGACCTTGTTTAGTAAGTTGAAACTTTATACCCATATACAGGGTTGATCATGGTTAAAGGAAAGGTTGGGTAAATTGGAATGAGTCTTGATTGATGCCTTTATGATCACTTACTTAATTCTAAGATAAAAACAGTTGTGAACGAATGTGGTTTGTATGCCTTATGTGATTGTTGAGTCATAACAGAGTCTCAATTTGTAAATCATGTAAAGTGAAACTGAGTAGCAATAGCTTTAGACTGTGCACGTCTAAAGTGACGGACAAACAGAAGTTGGGGTTCATGGTGGTAGCCCATGGCCTTTTCTGGAACCGGATTGATCACCGTGTTCTATTTTTATTAAAACGTTCCTCGATATTGCAGGTCACTGAGGTTACGGAGTCGCGCTCGTACCTCGTCTTCCTTAGTGAAGACTTCTGGATGGACAACTCGGTCCATTGTCTATTTTAACTAAAATAATATTATTGCTAAAAGTCTAGCCTAGTCTAGTCTGGTCAAGTATGGTCGTCAAACTATCATGTTTTGGCTGCCCTTGTTTGTGTTCATTAGTATCATGTTAGGGTTGTTGGTTTAATAGAATCATGTTAGGATTATTATTGATTTAGTATGTAGTACTCAGCTTTGCTGATTACGTGCTTTTGCTTGTGCATGTTGATCATGGCTATGCCTTATTGATCCTGTGATGACCCAATCTTTGGTGAGCAGTCTCTAAGGATCAATAAGCATTGTCCATCTGCAGGTTTGAAGATGTTGCATCATTGGGATTGGGAATAGAGAGCTTGTATTTAGTTTTGATTTGCTAAGTTGACTTGGGTTTGTTTAATTTGACTTTAAACTTGTCGTACTATTTATATTTCCTTATTTTCGTCGGTTGATTTTTGGGACTAAACTTGTAATCGATATTTATAAACCTAAAGTTAGTTTTATGTTTTCCGCTGCAAAATTCTGAATAAGCCGTTACGTTTTCACACGGGGGATAATGCCTTGATAATTCTCTACGTTTTATATTAAAAGGTTATTTTAGAAAAGAGAGAATTGTAGGGGTGTTACAAAGTGGTATCAGAGCTAAGGTTTTACTTTAATAAATTTTTAGGCGCCTAACTATCTAGTTATTTAAAATAAATTTCTTAAAAATCGAGCTTCTACGTATTATAATGTTCAAAAAAATTGGTACTTTTTTTTGGGGGGCCGATTTCCTTTTATCTTGTTTGAAAGTATATAATATTTCTTATTTAAGTTCGAAATCAAATTATTTATTCGAATTAAAGTGACTTTCAAAATTTTTATTCTTTTTCTTATTATTTATTATTCAAAAATGAGTACAATTTTTTTTAGAAGTTCAAATTTTTTAAAGTTATTTCAAGAGTTAGAATTCGTTATTTAGGAAATATAAATCTTTTTCGAATTAATGATTTTATTTTCGAATTTATTCGCTACGCATTTCCTTAATTTATTTTACTTTATTTATTTTGTATTAATATTATTATTTTATGTTATAATTTTCTTATATTATCGTTCTTTTACTTTGTCATTTAAATTATTTCAATGCTTTAGTTTATGAGATATGGGTAGTATAAGAAAGGCATATAAGATAGAATTATATGTGCATTAGTAGCTAGTCAATGCTAGCATAAGAAATTGATTGTTATGTATGTGCGTGTGCTAATTGTTTAATGTTACATTTAAATGTGCATAAAGAATTGTTTGCTTCCACCAAACTTATTGCATTATTGAACTTTGTTTATGATTTGGTTGGAAAATCGTTAGTGAGACATGTAATTGTTTATTTCAGGAATAAAATGTTTCTTTCCAAGTATACCAACATAGGATCCTTCGAGAAACTTGATATAGAAACCCCTGACATTTACGTGAAGAAAATTGTGTTTGGATGTGAATATCATGCTAAAGTTCAAGGGCAACCTATCTTAATGAGAAAGGATACCATAGCAGCCACTATCATTAATTGCTTACCTAACAAATTTCCATACCTAGAACTCAAGGAAAAGTTTAAAGACATGCATTCTGATAATGGAACTCCAAACTTGGCTAAGTATGGGACTTGTGATGATAGATGGAAATATGATTCAGAAATTCTGACCACCATTATTGAGGCGGCAGAAAGTGGGTTTAGAGACGGTAAAATCGTAGGGAGTCATGTTGGAGATGCAGTTACAGAAGAACCTATGGGAGTAAGTGTAAATAATGACCTAGAGGAAAATGATGTAGCTGTGGAGAATGAGAATGTAGATGTTGAGGCAGAGAATCCTAACCCAGCGGCCCATGAGCCAACCATTGAGATTTCTAGTGATTCAGATGAAGAGCTCGAAAATGAACAGGAGATGGCAAGTGAGCCTAATCAAGATAAAGACATGGAAGAAGATGCAAACCCTGAGGAAGACCCCGATGAAGACCCTGAAGAAGAGTTCGATGATCTTGAGTTCTAAAGTTCAATCCGAAAGCTTTCAGGAGCAATGGATAGGCAAGAGGCCTCAAATATTTTGAAGTCATAAATAGTTAATTAGCTCTTTTATGTTTTAAAGAATAAGTAGCAAAGCTACAACAGTTTAAGGTTAAAGTTTATTGAAGTTTGAAATGTTCTTTATTATTTTGAAGGATGTAATAAACCTTTATGAAGTTAGCAATAAAAGTTAAAGTTTTCAAGGAATTGTTCTTTATTCTATTTTGAGGATTCCATAATACCCCAACCTTTAGGTAACACGTCATGGATTAATTTTTCTATTGGTTGCATACTTAGTGTGAATTGTGGATCAATTTAATTGCCACAATAATATTAAATGATTTGAGTACATAAAGGATGTGAGGGCCAATCTAGACCCTCATGACCAATATGATTCAAAATGTCATGCCTTATGTGCAGTGTGTGAATGTCTTTCATGAATTATTGAGAATGATTATTTTTCAATGATTATTGCATCTTATAGACGATCGTTGCACCTTCGTAAACGATTGTCGTGCCTTCGTAAATGATGTGTATTAATGTGAACATTGTTGGTTGAGGCGATCTTTATGGTTAATTCAAGTATTAAATTGTATGAGATAACGTATAGGTGATGTTTCAAACCTAAAGTAGAGTATACTAATTGCAGGTCGCATTCTAGAATGGCCAACAACAATGATCTAGCCGTTGCTATTCGCCTCTTGGCGGAAAAGCTGACTCAGGAAAGAACTGAGCGCCCCAATTCTGCAGGGGAAATGTTTGAAAGACTTGCTAGGGTTAAACCACCATACTTCAAGGGGCAATCAGACCCTACCTTCTTAGAAAATTGGATTAGGGAGTTTGAGAAACTGTTTGAGGCTGTGAGTTTCCCTAGGAGTATGAGAGTAGGTCAAGCTGTCCTTTACCTAAAAGATGAAGCCGATCTGTGGTGGAGAGAGAATGAAACTAGGCTAAGTACTGCCGAGGGATTTAATTGGGACTCATTTGTTGTTGCATTGAGGGAAAAGTTTTATCCTCCTTTTATAACAAAACGAAAAGCGCAGGAATTCAAAAACCTTGGGATGGGGAGTATGACCATCGCTGAATATTATAGCAAATTTATAGCGCTGTCGAAGTTTGCACCTGAGGTTGTAGCCACAGAGGAGATAAAGGCTCAGATGTTTGAGCAAGGGTTGACCGATGAGATCCAGTTGGGATTAGGTGGAGAAACCTTTACACCTTTAGAGAAGGTGTATGAGAGAACCGCCCATACTCATGGTTTACAGTCTAGAAGGGACAAAAAAAATGTTGTTGGGGAGAAAAGAAAAGAGTTTGATGCTGGGAAAAACCGAGGGAATTTCAAGAAGAATAGAAACGTGAATTGGAATGAGAGTGGAAATGGAAATTTTCAAGGAAGAAGCAATCAGGGGCAACACAACAACTCGAACCAATCTAAGAGAGTGCATCATTGCAAGATGTGCAGTAGCAATCACCCTGGTAAGAACTACAAAGGAGAACTAGTGACCTGCAACTATTGTCAGAAAAGGGGGCATAGGGAGTATGAGTGCTTCACTAAGCACAGAAAGGAACAAAATAGTAATGGAGGTGGAAACCAAGTGAGGTTTAACCAGTCTGGAGGTCAAAATTCAAAGCCTGGAGGGGCACAAAACAATCAAGAGAACCATAGTAAGCCTTCAAATGATAACAACAACCCGAATAAGGCTCCAGGAAAGTTGTACATGATGAATCAGAATGAGGATGAACGATCTGCCGATATAGATTCTGGTACTTTTTCTATTAACTCCGCGCAAGTTAAGCATTATTTAATTCGTGGTAACTTGTTCTTTTGTTTCGTCATCTGTTGTGAAAAGTCTAAAGTGAGTAGTTTTAGTGAAATAGGAATTTTGAGGATAGAATTCGTCGAAAGAGAATTTTGGTTAGCTATTCCCTAAGGTGAGTTACGAGGGCGTAACTCGTTTTCTTTAAGGGGGGTAGAATGCGATAGAAATTCGCGCTTTTTACCTATTTTATGGAATTTTTATGCATTTTATTGCTTATTTTAGAAAATTTTACAAGTTGATGCAAAGCAAATAGATTCCCCGCATAAGAAAAGGTGTTCATGAGTAACACAAACAGCTTTGAGTTGGCAAAAGAGTGCATATAGGTGGCACAAGTACTTCTCTAGTAAGAATAAGTTAAAAGCTTTTGGGGAAAATGTGGGAAATTTCGTGTCAAGTTTCGGGACAAAACTTCTTTTAAGAGGGGTAGATTGTAATCTCCCGTAAATTTATAAATTTTATTAATATATTTTAACGTATATTATTTGTTTTTAAATAGAATTTATGAATTTTAGTAATAAATATATAATTAACGTATATTTATTTTATTTTAAGTACGTTCTAAATATTTAACGATTTTTGAAACTTATTATATTTACATATTTAATGTATATTAAATTTTATTTAAATATATTCTAAATATTTTAACGGTTTGTGCAATCAAGAATAATTTTAGAATTTTAAGTTGAAAAGAATTTGAATTACGAAAACACGATTGAATTTGGAAAATAATCCTAAGCGGTGTTGAATTCAAATGCTAAACTAAATCCTATTCCCAGCCCAATTGGGTGAAGCCCAAAATAATAAACCCAAAACTCTCTCCTTTGCTCTCCTTCAATTTTACGTAAAAACAAAAACAACAAACTCTCTCTCCTTCAACAATCCACGTGAACCAGCAAACACCCAAACCCTCTTTGTTGCGCCGCCGCCTGTTGCGCCGCCATCAGCCACCTGCAACCACCACCGGCATCGCCGTCCGGTAAGCTTCCCCTCCCTTCTCACCTTCTTTCTCTCTCTTTCGTGTTATTTCTTTCCTCCTCACAGACTTTCTGTTTTGCGAAGCACCACCAGCCACCATCACCTTGTCGCGCAACCACCGGTGGCTCCACTGACCTCTGCTGACTGTGTCTGCTGCTACACCGCCCAACCTCGGCCGGTCTCCCTCCTTTCTCCTCCACGCACGCAAGCAGCCTCCCCTTTCTTCTTTTCTTGCTTCACCATCAACACAACCACCACCGTCGCTGCCACCTGACAGTCGTGCCGCGCCGCACTCCTGCACCCCCGCTGCACCGCCGTGGCCTCCGCCGCTCCCTGCCCAGCCGGCGCCCTTTCTCTTCACTCTCTTCTTGATTTGGTTATTTCTTAAACTCTAAGTAAATTAAATGTTTTAATTAAATGTTATTAATTTAATTTATGTTTTGATTGAATTAAATTTATGATTTTTGTGATTTATTTATGATTTTTGTGATTTATTTATGAATTTCAGATTTTAATATTGCATAATTGAATTATTAATTTTCATATTTCATAATTTGAATGAAATAAGAGTTTGAATTATTTAAGGCATGAATTTCAAGGCTTTAATAGTTTTAAACCATGGTAGGACAATTAGGAATTACTAAAACTATTATTTTTATACTCTAAGCATTATAATTTGGTTTTGGTAAAGCTTTAAACGACTTTATATTGCTGGAAATTTAAAGTATGATGTTTTGAAGAGTTTTCAACGAATTTCAATTCTTAATATAATTATTATTATGCTTGGAGGTTAATTAGTTAAGTTTCGATATTTGATAATGTTCTAAATACGTTTGGGATGTGTTTAGAGTACGTTAGTGTTGCTGTAAATTGTTAGAAATTGATTGAGGAATTTTATTGGCTGTTTTTAGGCGAAGAATTCTTTGTAGGCAACTTTTGAATTCGTTAAAGTGGCATATCAGTTTGTTTACACAAGGTACGTACATACCTGTGTGCTTGGAATGCGTGCTATTTGTTGAAACCATGTTGAAATTGTTGATGAACTTGGTTATGTTGATATTATTGTTGAACTTGGTGATGTTGATATTATTGACGAACTTGGTTATGTTGAAATTGCATGTTTAATACTGTTGGACGGACATTATTGAACTTATTTTGCATTATGAGAATTGTAACATGTTAGTATGGATGATTGATACAAACATGTTGGTTGGGAACACTAGATTATTCTATATGTTGGTTTGGATCGATTGATTATTGTTCCCTTTTTAGCTTTTCACTACTTTATGAGGGCGGTGGACCTTGTTTAGTAAGTTGAAACTTTATACCCATATACAGGGTTGATCATGGTTAAAGGAAAGGTTGGGTAAATTGGAATGAGTCTTGATTGATGCCTTTATGATCACTTACTTAATTCTAAGATAAAAACAGTTGTGAACGAATGTGGTTTGTATGCCTTATGTGATTGTTGAGTCATAACAGAGTCTCAATTTGTAAATCATGTAAAGTGAAACTGAGTAGCAATAGCTTTAGACTGTGCACGTCTAAAGTGACCGACAAACAGGAGTTGGGGTTCATGGTGGTAGGCCATGGCCTTTTCTGGAACCGGATTGATCACCGTGTTCTATTTTTATTAAAACGTTCCTCGATATCGCAGGTCACTGAGGTTACGGAGTCGCGCTCGTACCTCGTCTTCCTTAGTGAAGACTTCTGGATGGACAACTCGGTCCATTGTCTATTTCAACTAAAATAATATTATTGCTAAAAGTCTAGCCTAGTCTAGTCTGGTCAAGTATGGTCGTCAAACTATCATGTTTTGGCTGCCCTTGTTTGTGTTCATTAGTATCATGTTAGGGTTGTTGGTTTAATAGAATCATGTTAGGATTATTATTGATTTAGTATGTAGTACTCAGCTTTGCTGATTACGTGCTTTTGCTTGTGCATGTTGATCATGGCTATGCCTTATTGATCCTGTGATGACCCAATCTTTTGTGAGCAGTCTCTAAGGATGAATAAGCATTGTCCATCTGCAGGTTTGAAGATGTTGCATCATTGGGATCGGGAATAGAGAGCTTGTATTTAGTTTTGATTTGCTAAGTTGACTTGGGTTTGTTTAATTTGACTTTAAACTTGTCGTACTATTTATATTTCCTTATTTTCGTCGGTTGATTTTTGGGACTAAACTTGTAATCGATTATTTATAAACCTAAAGTTAGTTTTATGTTTTCCGCTGCAAAATTCTGAATAAGCCGTTACGTTTTCACACGGGAGATAATGCCTTGATAATTCTCTACGTTTTATATTAAAAGGTTATTTTAGAAAAGAGAGAATTGTCGGGGTGTTATAGGGCGTGGGCGCAAGCCCAAGTGCCTCGTCTGTTACGATTGACGCGTTTTGAATTTTAATTTCAGATTTTCAGTTCGGAAATAATTTTAATTAATTTTAAAATTAATAATTTAAATTGTTTTCTCGGATTTTAATTTTGAATATTATAATTATTATAAATTTTATTTATACTAATTATTTTACTAAAATTAAACCTTGAATTAATTTAAATTCATTTAATTCAACTGAAAAATAAATTAAATAAATGGATTCAATTATAAATTTATATGAGCTTTAAATTTTAATTAAATTTGTATGTTTCCGGTTAGACTAGAAATACATTTTTATGTTTAAAATTAGTAAAGCATATGAAGTTATTGGTTTAAGTGGGAGCAATTTTAGTCATAAACTCTTATTAGGTCTACAAATCCTTTAAGGTTAAACAACTTGATTAGAATTAATAAGGACTGAATAATTGGTAGATTATTGGTGCCCTTGATTAATTGCTGCAAATATTTATGTGATGCATAACGTGTTTTACTAACCAGCTATGTGGGCCATTCATGATAATGAATGGATGAATGGTATATATTGTATATGTACTGTTTTGCAGGTTATCAAGTGACTAGTATGGCCTAAATAGGATAGAAAATATGGTCTGCGTACCATTAATTTGAATGTAATTGGTCTAATGCACCAAAGTTTGTTTTTTCAATTCAAATATGGTTTGCGTACCATGAAATAGTTGTAATTAGTTTAATTATAGCTGATCTTGTTTGAAGAAAATGGCGCTTCCCACGGTGAAATTCAAGACGAAGTTTCCAACCATTTTCAAGACGTACTTTGAAGTTGAAGCTTCAAGATGAAGTCGGGCCATACTAGATCACATTTATCTTATGCATGATTTAAGTTATTTATTGCTTTTAAATATGTCTTAAATACGCATGAGATTGAAGCTTGATTATGTTGCATGATTAAGGATTTTAGTTCACTTAAAATCTAAGCAACATAGTAAGAGCCTTAAGTTCCAAACTTAAAAATTGAGTTAAAAGGTGCCATGCCAAAATAACACTTACTTGGATAACCTTTACATCAATCTAGTAATAGTTTTACGCTCAGCGAGGTGTTACTTATTGATCCTAAAGGGGTAAGGTAGACAAATAATTGTGAATACATGTTAGTTTTGGTGAAACTCAACGATATAAGTAAGGAGTCCTTTTACGTCATGGCAAAATCGATAGGTTTACCTAATAAGCTCTTAGACGTACATATCAACCAAGAGTAGTTTCTAGACTATTAGCAAAAGGCTTTTGCTTGCCTAAAAGATTTTAGAATTGAGTCTAAATACATAATGTGCTTAATTCTTCAATGGGTTTTAGGATCTTGGAATCATTTTATTCACACCTGCCGGAACACATAACTTGAATAAAATGCTTAATGAACATTAAATTATGCATGTATGCTAGAATTTAAGTTTATTAAGAGAAACTGTGAATGATTATTTATTTGTTTATTCTTTTTCTATTGTAGTTTAACTATGGCAAACAACAATCAAAACATCATCATGGGTTCTGAGCTTATGGTCAAGCTGAACCTAACAAATTTTCTTGAATGGGAAGCTAAGCTAGTTGAAATAGTCAGACTCAATGGACTTGAGTATGTACTGTTACATCCCATGCCAAGCTACTATGCCAGAGACATGACCCCTGAAAGATTTGCCGCCTGGGATGCGGATCTCAAAAAGGTTATGAGTCTCATGCTGAACAATATCCCTGATGAATGGGCTAGAAGGTTTGTAGCTTACGAACCTTTTACGCTCATCAAGAATCTAAGGGATATCTGTCGTGGAAGCACGGAGGACAGGGACCTGAACGTCCATGAGTTGATTGAATCAATGTCTGGTCTAAAGGTTAGTTCTCCCAATAGGTGTTATAGGATGGAAGTCCAAGAAACACATGTTCAGCTCCTTCGCACCAAACAAAGGGTAGGCGTCCCACTAAGGTTCCATGTGGATCTTATGCTTTCATATTTTGATCGCCTAAGTCTGCTAGGAACACCAATAAGCGAAAGGATGACAGTCTCTATCTTGCTCAATTCACTGCACAGTGGGTTTGGTCGCTTCAAGCAACTATACCTAAGTGAACCAAGAGAAGAAACAGTTGCTGAATTTGTTCACCTTGTCAGAAAGGCTGAGATAATACTGGACTGTGAAGCCAAAGATTTACTCAAGGCTAAAGGGAGACCGTTCAAGAAAGGTGGAAAGTCCAAGGGCAATGCTAAATCAACGCAGGACAAGTCCACATCAAGCTGTCTTTATTGTGATGGAATAGGCCATTACAAAAGAGAATGTCCAAAGCTAAAGGAAGATCAGAAGAACGGAACAGTCGTTCCATCTTCAGGTATTTTCGTTATAGACTGTATACTTGCTAATTCAACTTCTTGGGTATTAGATACAGGTTGTGGCTCACACTTATGTTCCAATCAGCAGGGACTAAGAAGAAGTAGAAGGCTAAGCAAGGGTGAAGTCGACCTACGAGTGGGAAATGGAGCACGAATTGCTGCATTAGCTGTAGGAACTTATTATTTGTCGTTGCCCTCTGGGCTAGTATTGGAACTGGAAGAGTGTTTCCATGTTCCAAGTCTTACTAAAACCATCATTTCTGTTTCTTGCTTAGATGCTAAGGGATTTTCCTTTTTAATAAAAGACAATAGTTGTTCGTTTTATTTTAAAGAGATGTTTTATGGATCTGCTAGATTAGTCAATGGACTTTATTTATTAGATCACGACAAACAAGTTTATAACATAAATACCAAAAAGGCCAAAAAGGATGATTCAGATCTCACCTATCTGTGGCATTGTCGATTAGGCCATATTAACTTGAAACGCATGGAAAGACTTCAAAAAGAAGGAATTCTAGAACCATTTAACTTAGAGGATTATGGTAAGTGCGAATCATGTTTACTTGGCAAAGTGACAAAGAAACCTTTCTCTAAAGTTGGAGAAAGAGCAACTGAACTATTGGGTTTAATCCATACAGATGTATGTGGACCAATGAGTACAAATGCTAGAGGTGGTTTCAGCTACTTTATCACTTTCACTGATGACTTCAGTAGATATGGTTATGTCTACCTAATGAAGCATAAGTCTGAATCCTTTGATAAATTCAAGGAATTTCAGAGTGAAGTAGAGAATTAATTAGGCAAGAAGATTAAGGCACTGCGGTCTGATAGAGGCGGTGAATATCTGAGCTATGAATTTGATGACCATGTGAAAGAATGTGGAACACCACAATGGAACGGTGTGTCGGAACGGAGGAACAGAACCTTGCTAAACATGGTTAGATCAATGATGGGTCAGGCCGAACTTCCAATAGAATTTTGGGGACATGCACTAAATACAGCTGCACTCACTATTAATAGAGCTCCGTCTAAAGCTGTTGAAAAGACTCCATATGAGTTATGGTTTGAAAAGCCTCCAAATGTGTCTTTTCTTAAGATTTGGGGATGTGAAGTATACGTCAAACGATTAATTTCAGACAAACTTCATCCAAAATCTGACAAATGTATCCTTGTGGGCTATCCAAAGGAAACAAAGGGGTATTACTTCTACAATACATCTGAGAACAAGGTGTTTGTTGCTCGAGATGGTATCTTTTTGGAAAAGAATCACATTTCCAAAATGACAAGTGGGAGAAAAGTAGACCTCGAAGAAATTCGAGTCGAACAACAAACTCTAGAGAATGCTCAAGATGACATTCAGGATGAAACTCAGAGATCTTTAGAAGTATCTGGTGAGAATCATGGACAATCTAGAGATGTAACCCCGCGTAGATCGCAGAGATATAGATCTCAACCGGAAAGGTACTTAGGTATTTTGAAGAACGAGAGCTATGATGTTCTATTACTTGAAAGTGCTGAACCTGCGACTTACAAACAAGATATGACGAGCTCTAGCTCCAAGCAATGGCAAGAAGCCATGCAATCTGAATTAGACTCCATGTCAGAAAATCAAGTATGGGATTTGGTCGATTTGCCAGATGGCTACCAAGCCATTGGAAGCAAATGGGTTTTCAAACTGAAAAAGGACAAGGATGGGAAACTTGAAGTTTTCAACGCTAGATTGGTTGCAAAAGGTTACAGGCAAGTCCACGGTGTGGATTGCGTTGAAACCTTTTCACCAGTTGCAATGCTAAAGTCTATTCGGATAATGTTAGCAATCGCTGCATATTACGATTACGAAATATGGCAGATGGATGTCAAAACCGCTTTCTTAAACGACGTTTTAACAGAAACTGTGTTTATGACACAGCCTGAGGGTTTTGAGGATCCAAAGAATGCTAAAAAGGTATGCAAGCTAAAGAAATCAATCTACGGATTGAAGCAGACATCCAGGAGCTGGAATATACGTTTTGATGAAGCAGTCAGTGACTTTGGTTTCATCAAGAACGCAGAAGAATCTTGTGTATACAAGAAGGTCAGTGGGAGCAAAATTGCTTTTCTAGTATTATATGTCGACGACATATTACTTATCGGAAATGACATTCCTATGTTGAACTCTGTCAAGATTTGGCTTGGGAAATGTTTTTCGATGAAGGATCTAGGAGAAGCACAGTACATATTGGGCATCAAGATTTACAGAGATAGATCTAAAAGGATGATTGGACTTAGTCAAAGCACTTATATCAATAAGGTGCTTGAGAGGTTCAAGATGGAAGACTCCAAGCGAGGCTACCTACCCATGTCTCATGGAATGACTCTAAGCAAGACTCAGTGCCCAAAAACACTTGATGAGCGTAGAGGAATGAGTGGGATTCCATATGCATCATTGGTTGGTTCAATAATGTATGCTATGATATGTACACACCCGGATGTTGCGTACGCACTCAGTGCTACGAGCAGATACCAGTCAGACCCAGGAGAGGCACATTGGACTGCTGCCAAGAATATTCTGAAGTACCTGAAAAGGCACAAAGATGACTTCATGGTCTATGGTGGAGATGATGAATTAATTGTTAAACGCTATACGGACGCAAGTTTCCAAACCGACAAAGATGATTTCAGATCACAGTCTGGGTTTGTCTTCTGCCTCAACGGAGGTGCAGTAAGCTGGAAAAGTGCTAAGCAAAGCACCATTGCGGATTCTACAACTGAAGCGGAGTACATTGCTGCACATGAAGCAGCAAAGGAAGCTATATGGCTAAGGAAGTTCATAGGAGAACTTGGTGTAGTCCCCTCCATTAAAGGACCAATAGCCCTATATTGTGATAATAACGGAGCTATTGCACAGGCAAAGGAGCCTAGATACCACCAAAGAGTCAAGCATGTACTTCGTAGATTTCACCTTCTACGAGAGTTCGTTGAAAGAAAAGAAGTCGAGATCAGCAAGATTGGAACTGATGACAACATATCTGATCCATTGACTAAACCTCTGCCGCAGGCGAAGCACAACTCGCACACTGCAGCTATGGGAATCAAGCATATTGGAGAATGACTTTGATGTCCTTGTTTAATGTTTTAAAGTTTTAGAGTTTAATACTTTGTAAAACATTATTGGTTAATCATTCACAATAAATGAATAGAATTCATTTTTCCATTTAATTTGTGGTTTATTAAATGATGAGTCCCTTCAATTTGACGATATATTCAAGATAGACTGCCAGGACCAGTCCTGTGACTAAGAAATGTCTATCAAGTGAACTTGAATGTCAAAAGTTGAAAATGGTCCCTGGTCGGAGTTTTCTATAAAGATGGACGCATAGAAAACGTTAGACGACTAGAATGCGAGATGACTAGTAGTTCTGTTTCTTGAACTATGTGGACATGGCAATGTCGTAATCATTTGCATAGATACTTACTTTGGGAAGACTAGTATCGGACAGACCTATGAAACTTAACTGTAAGAGATGAAAATCTGTCATAAGTAAATTTCATTAAAATTATTAGACACTAAATCCTCAATACTTGAGTGATTTGAGATTACTTGTTTGAGAACTGGTTACTTTGACGTTGACCAACCGTCGCACCGTAAAAGGAGGCTATAAAGGCAACGCTCAGGTAATCACCAATCAAACGAAGGTTTATCTCAAGATCGCAAGATTGGGATTGTCCTCCCATAAATCGGGATGAGATGCTTAAAAGTTGTACAAGGCCACTTAGAGAGCTAGAAACTGTAAAATGCATGGCCGTGCTCAGATGAATCATAGGTTATGATTATATGTTTATTTGATCAGTTGAACTCTGAAACCGAGAAACACCTCTGGACGTAATAAGGATGACAACTCTTACCTTATGTTCAAGAGCACGCATCGAGCGACAAAGGTATTAGGAAATGCACACTTGTCCCTAAGGACAAGTGGGAGACTGAAGGAAATAATGCCCTTGGTCCAAGTATGCATTTAATGTTAAGTCTAATAAATGCGGTTCAGTATTAATTAACAAGTTAATAATTCAGTGAGATCAAGTGAGCTGAATGCCTAGCTAGAGGCCGCTTCAGTTCAAGTGGAATTAATGATATTAATCCACAACTTACTCTTGACTGAACTCGTAGGGTCACACAAATAGTACGTAAACGGATCAAGTATTTAATGGCATTAAATACTCCATCTATGGATATTCGGAATCGACGGATCTTGGTTTCAGTGGGAGCTGAGATCGTCAAAAGCAAGAAATGAATACTCCGGAAACGATGATATTGCCGGAAACGGAAATATGGATCGTATAGGAAATATAAATATTATCTAAGTCGTAGATGTTGCCGGAAACGGAAACATGGTACGTATCGGAAAATATTATTGGAAATGGAAATATTGCCGGAATCGGAAATATTGCCGGAAACGGAAATATTATCAGAATCGGAAATATTATCGAAATCGGAAAATAATTCCGGAAACGGAAATATTAAATATTTGTTCGAAACGGAAATTAATTCCGGAATCGGAAATATTAAATATTGTTCGTATCGGAAATGAATTCCGGAATCGGGAATTTAATCGGAAGCGCGTCGTACGAATTAGCATCGGACGAGACTTGCTAGACGAAGGCCCAACACGAAGCCAGGCCTACGCCCAGCAAGCCGAGCGCCTAAACACACGCTGCCAAGCCACGCAAGGCCCAGCGCAAGGCCAGTCCCAGCAATGGCCTTGGCCCGCGCGCGCGAGCTGATTCTCGTGGGCTGCGAGCAGCGCCAGCTCGTGTGTACCGCTAGGCCTGCGCGAGTTTGTGCGATGCTCGTGCAACGTTTGTGTTTCAATACAAATCCTAAAGCTAATGGAATTTGTTCTATGATTAAATCCTAATCCTAATAAAGATAGAATTTGTTTAATAGAGTTTTAATAAGATTCTAATTAAATAAATTAGTATCCTAATAGGATTCCAAGTCCTGTTCCATAACTCTATAAATAGGTGCCTAGAGTCAAAGGTAAGATTTTCAAGCAAAAATCAGCCACAAACACTTGCCCTATTAGCCGAAATTTATAGTACCTTAAGGGCGATTCTAGTTGGTCAATCTTAAGGCGGATCCGGACGTGCTGTGGACTATCTACGGAGGGACGACACTTGGAGTCCTAAAGACTTGTTCTTGTTCGGTTCGGGCGCAGCTAGGGAGGGCACGGTACAAAGTGTATGCATCTGAATTATGCTAAATGATTATGTGTAAATAATATGTTTCCTGGCTTTATGGTTTTTCCGCATGATTTATGTTTATTCATATGTATCATAAACAAACAATTTGGTGAATTATTGAAACTTGATGGGCATTTGGTGAATTAAGGCAAAACTTGGGGGTTTTTTATGAAATATCCGAAAAATCAATACAGGACAATTTAATGATATAAAAATTTAGAAAGACCTGAGTACTCTTTTTCTTTCTCCATACCCAATTCCCTAAACAGAGAAGATTAGGAATATGGTTATGTATTATCAAAAAAAAAAAGGGAAATTCCCATTAGTACACTCTTATTATTGGCTTTTGTCAATGGTACATTCACTTTTAATTATACTGCCAATGGTACACTTAAATTACAACGTGCGGATGGTGCAGGGGCCTGCACGTAAAACTACGTGCACCTGCACTAAAACGTAAAAACATTAAAAGAAAGCGCAAAAAACAAAAAAAAGACGAAAAAGAACATAAGAAACTAAACAGAAAGAACATAATAGAGTACACGAAAAGAACATTAACCAAAACCTGAAATGAACACTAATGTTAAAAAACCAAAGAAAATGTACAAAAATGAAAAGAACATATTCTCTCTCCTGATATTTTTCAAAAAGAACAACTATTTTTCAAAAAGAACATCATGTGAAAAATGCAACAAAAAAACATATTATCGATAATATTATAAAAAATTAAAAAACGGTAAAAAAGTTAAAAAGAACACAAAATAGTTAAAAAAAGAACAACTTTTTTACAAAACACAAAGAACAAAATCAAAAGAAAAAGAAAAAGAAAAAAACAAAAACTCAAAATTAAAATTAAAAAAAACGATAACAAAAAAAAAAGAACAAAACACATGAAAAAGAACAACATTTTCTTTTTTTTCCTTATCAAACAAAAGAACAGAATGAAGGGGACGAAAAGAACAACAAATCTATGTTATTTTATTTGTTGTATTTGTTCTTTTCAAACCACTTAGTGTTCTAATTAAAAAGATGAAAACGGCGATATTTGGATGCACTTAAAACTAGATCTATATTTTTATTTAAATGTATTTTTATTCTTATCGCACACATCAGATTTATATTCTTTTATTAAGCTCTATTTGTTCTATTCAAACGATTTTATGTTCTAATTAAAAAGACGAAATGACGATTTTTTAAAGCACTTAAAACTAAATCGATATTTTTTTAAAAGTATTTTTGTTCTTTTGCCACAAATCAGACTATGTTCTTTTTAAGTGTTATTTGTTCTTCTTAAACCATTATATGTTCTCATTAAAATGAAATGACAAAATTTTGAAGAACTTTAAACCGGATCTATGGTATTTTTAAGGATTAATTGACCAGAATAATCCCAACTTTAGGTGGTTTGCTTTTAATAATCCCAACTATAAGTTTTTTTTTAATAATCCGAACTTTTACACCTATTGACTTTTAACGGGCCTAGCAGGTAAGTTACTTACTGTAGCAGGTAA
Organism: Spinacia oleracea; assembly: GCF_020520425.1. NCBI lineage: Eukaryota > Viridiplantae > Streptophyta > Magnoliopsida > Caryophyllales > Amaranthaceae > Spinacia > Spinacia oleracea. The sequence goes on along the minus strand of NC_079489.1, from coordinate 53,884,003 downwards.
TGTATGGCGTGGCGCTGACATGGCAATAGAGAGTTAGTTTTTTTTCTTTAAATGCATTTATTCCCCCTTATTTATTTTCCTTAATAAATCTCCTTATATCCCTTGTTTCTCATTTCGTCATTTTCTTTGATTCTCCACCCAAAATTTTAAATGTTTTCAAACCTCATATTTTAATGTGACATTTAATAGCTGAACGAAGTAAACCTCATATGTTAGATCCACCGGGTCATTTTCGGGTTCAAGGGGGTGTATTCCTTTGGGTTTTTTTTTTTAAAGGATACAGAGTTCAATTTATTTAAATGGGTTACTACCAGTAACTTAATAGTAGTAACAAGGTTGATGACCTTTGATTTCAGTTATTTGAAAGGGATACAACCATAGCAGAAATGGTGGTTACCAAATGAAGCACGATGAAGATGATGTAGTATGATTTAAGTTTATTTACCTGCCAAATTAAACAAATAAGACAAAGTAAAAACAAAAATGTCAAAATGAACCTCCTTTTACAATCAAAAAATTGTCAAATTACAATCTAAGGTTAAACATACGAGCATGGAAGGTGTTTGATTTTTGTTTTTATTTTATTTTACAGCAGATGAAAAACAAAAAGGGTTTAACTTTGGGTGAATGGATATTGAATGAATGACGTGTACCAAATTTTTTAGAGAGAAACTAAAAGCCCAAGTCCAAGTTTGCAAGTATTTACCATTTTAACAGGTTACCGATTTTTGGGATTGTTAAAAGTCATTAGGGGTAAAAGTTTGGATTATTAAAAAAAAACCATAGTTGGGATTAATAAAAGTGAAACGTTCAAAGTTGGGATTTTTCCAGTCAATTATTCCAAACTATAATTGATTATCATAATTAAAATTAAAATTTAATTATGTTAATCAATCAATCAATCATATAGTTTTAATTAAAATCCTAATCATAGAATATAATTTAAACCATTCAAAATTATAAAAATCCATGCTTTACTATTTAAAACAAATATGAAAATTAAGTCTCCAATAACTACTTCCAATATCCATCATTCAATCATCAAAATCCATAATTCAATCATCCATAATCTCAATCCCAAATTCAATTATCAAAATAATCATCATAATAATCATAATTTAAAACAATAATTAAAATAGAGGAGAGATTAAGAAGAAGATAAAACACACCGGCCAACTACACTAAAGGAGCACGGCGGTCGACGGTTGTGGTGGTGCCTGCTCGCGGCAGCGAACGGAAAAGAGGAGAGGTGATAGGCTGTCGTACACCCGTCAAAAATAAAATCCTAACAAAACCTCCTAACAATGTAGTAGGGTAAGCAGGGTCGAATCCACAGAGAGATGGCTATTTAAATCTAGCTTTCAAGGTATGGCGAAACTAACAATGTCACGAAATTTAGGATTCAATGTTTAAACTAAAATAAATAGAAAAATAAAATAAAAGATCTAGGGCAACGGTTCACCATGTTCATAGTTCAGAATCAATCAAAACATCATCAACAACTCAAATATTCAAATTATCCAGAGCACAAGTTAATCCTACGGTCGGGTCTTAACACTCTCAATTTAACATATGCAGTACGATCGCTAACATAATCAGAATTGCTAGTTGTAGGTAAGTCTCTAAAATTCTATCTTTCGATTCTAAATCCTATTAGCATGATTTAATCAAACAATTGATCAGATTGCAAAGATTAACAATATAAACCTAATCAACTAGAAATATCAATGAATAATCAAACCATCAACAATAATAATAAGGATTCATAATATAAACATGGATTCCCAAACCCTAGAAAGCGAACTACTCAATCATGAAACGAACAATGAAAATCAAATCTAAGAATGAAAACATAATTAAAAGCAATAAATAAAATAAAGAGAAATTTCGATAATACCTCAAACTCTCAAAGAGTTACATTAATGGAGTTTGAAGAAAATCTAGGGTTCATCAATTGAGGAAAGAAAGAAAACAAAAAATAACGTGAAAGAGTTCTAAGAGAATTTAAAACGTAAGGGAAAATAAAAGCATAAGGGAAATAAATTAAATCCCTTGAAGTATTTATTTGCTTCCTAAACTCTAAAAAAATAGGAAATAACAATAATTACATAAGTTATCCTTTAATTCCACGATCACCAAAACGAATGAAAAACCCACGCGAAATTCAATTGGGCGGAGAAACCAGCGGCCTCGCTGGTTGGTCGCTGGTTTTCGCGCCCAAGGAGAAGAGTTGGGCCTGCGTTGTGGGCCGTGGGCGAATCGGATAGTCGAGCCATATTGTTTATGTCATAACTCTTGTTCTACAATGCCTATAAGGACGTGTGACCTGTCATTGGAAAGATCTTGAAGCCTAATTTCTAACCCGATCAAAATTGTCTCATTCCGACATATAGAACTTAAGATATCATCAAAAGAGTGAACGCTTGTCCGTTTTGATGCTTAGAAAAATAGCGTTTAGCTTCGTTGTTGACTCAAAATTATCCCTAGAGACATGCAATGATCCTCGAGTCAACATTCCATCCGTTCATCATCCAAATCAACTCATAACACTCCGAAAGCGTCCAAATGACCGTGAAATCACCTGAAACATTAAAGAAAACACAAACAGGGCGTAATAGAGTACGACAACGATAACTTATGCAAAAGTGACCCTAAATGCAACTAAAATTATATAAATACCTAATAATGCAACCTAAATGTGCCTAAAATACCCTATACAAATATGACTCATCAAGAGGAAGAAATGCAACAACAACAACGCGACTATTGCTGTCTGCTTCTGCTTCGGTGCTGCAGCGACGCACGCAGGGAGGGGTGTGCTGCGGGGCTGGGTTGATGGGCATCAGGGTTGCGCCTTGCTGTTCGGTCAGTGATATATTCATATTTTATAGTATTTTCACCCCCGTCCCTTACTACTTTTTGGTCTCAAAGATATTCAGAGCTATTTTAGTACTAATATGTGTTGTGTGTCCTGAGTTTTCAGGTTGTTTAAGGAGAAATTAGCCTTTTTAGGCTCGTTGGTTTAGTTATCATGCTTTGCCAATCTTAATATCCTGTTCATCGAATTCCTTTCGAGATAGGATGATTAGATTTTTTGAGTAGGTTTATTATGGGATCTAGTCTTTCTTGCTTCAATAGTGGTTCTACTCATTTTTCAATGAAGAACCATCAAGTTAGCAGACATGTGATGTATCTAAGTTCAGTGAAGAACTCTTTAACATAAACAAATATGTTTCATTGCTTCTTAGGCAATAATTACTTTTACTTCGACTGTATAGGTTGCTGGTGATGCTTTATTTAGATTTGTTTATCTAAGCAGTTCACATATATGTGGAATACTTTCCAGTTGTATCTTTAGAACATAGAAATTAATATTTAATTTCCTACGAAACAACTCATGGTCTTCAATCCATGTTGCCATTTCAAAACAGGATGTGTTGTAGCTCGTCTTTGCCAATGGTTCACTTCAAAGAGATCTTGCTTGATCCTTTGCAGTGTTTATGCGTGTAGCATCATTATTTAGCATATCTTCATTTCCTTGAATCAATAATTATTCTTATGTACCTTTTCAAGTACCATAAATTTTCTCGATCTCAATCTAGTTCATCTTTACTTAGATCAATAGAGATTGGTATATGTTCGTTATTCCTAAAGCCATGCGATACATTTTTGGCAATCCTTATATAATATCTTAAATAATAAATTCTTTTGCAGAATAATTCTCAATTAAATTATATTCATGTAACTTTAGCTCATCCAGATTAAGTAGATACTGATCTAGCTAAATTATTTGACATATAATATAGGTTAAGAATCTCATTTAGATTCTTTGATGTTTAACTTAGTAAATGCATATACATAGTTCAAACATTCATTACTGAGATTTATTCACATGGGTCGAATATCTCCAATGGAGTCTTTCATGTTTGATTTATTAAGTGCCATTACTTAATCCAACACAATATTCTAAGATCTTTGTAAATAGATCTAAATACCCATTATGTACTAAGTTCGCCTTGGTCTATCATTGATAAATAATTTCAAATCTAAGTCATTAGAATTTGAATGTTATTTTACAATAGAGAGATATGTGTGATACACATAGGAACAATTGATTTTTACGTACTCCCACTAAACTTCTTATACATCTATAAGATTCATGTATATTTTATGAAACAAAAATACTTATTAGCTCCACTAAAATACAATTCCAATTCCCAATTGCTTACCTAAATCCATACTCGGATTTCATAAGCTAGCATTTATTTCAAGCATTATTTGGATCCACAAATCCTATGACATGACATGTACATAGTTTCTTCCAACATTTGATTGAGGAATAAATTTTGTCTTCCAATTTCCATATGCACCAATATGCAATCCTTTCTTGATTTATAGACTTAAGCATTATGATTATGCATGCGGTTTCAAAACAATCCACGTCGTGAATTTGCTTGTAACCTTTAGCAACTAATATAGATTTGTAAGAAGACACACTTCCATGTTTGATGGTTTTTATCCTTAAAACCAATTTACAACCAATAGGTGTAAACCATTCTTACAAATCAACAAAATTTCAATTTTCTCATCGAAACCCTAAGTCTGTTTCATGGCCTCTAACTATTTAAAACTTGGAGTCTATATATGGGATTTAACCATTTTAGGGAATCTGTGTTTCATCATATAAAATCATTAATCTTCATGATAATAGTTTGACTGCAAGTTGTAGGTTTCTTAACTATCTAATAGAAGAATCTCATAGCTTCAGTGACCTGAACTCTATGCCTATATGGGTATGGAACATCAAACAATAGAATATCAATAGCCACTTTGAAATTCGTTTGAATATACTATTCTCCTTGAAGCACTTGTAAAGTATTCTTGAGATATATATTCTTTAAAGCCACTTCTAAAGTCCTTAAAGAATAAGCGTTCGGATTTTCTGTAGAACTTCTAAAAGCCTATGGAATCTCCATTTATGTTTGTTGTTTGCCTCAAAGACCTTTTGAGGTCTATTTTCTCCCACTTGTTTTTTTGGTAATGAATCTCCAAAAGGACACTATTTCGAACAAACAAACATTATGTTCTCAAAAAGTCGTGGTAGAAACAATACCCATTGTGTCTCATTTGAATAAATCACAATGAAACATATATCTATACTTGGGCCTTAGTTTGTTGGATAACAAACACTAAGCTCCCACTGAGTTTTGGAACTCTTAGATATATAGTATTGAAAAAGTATTCTGAAATTACTTTTCAATAGCTTTGACGAATTTGGTTTAGTTTGGTGGTATTTGAGCATTTTGTTTATAAATGATAGGAAAATTGTTTATGATTCATCATTGATTGAAACAAGTACCAATTGACTTCGATCATTACAATTTAGGCATACCATATCTTATGGATCTAGATCGTGAAATTACAACACACAATCATTGATGATCATTTTTGATCTTAAGTAATCATCGTCATGATCTAACCTAGATCTTTATGATTTTCTGCCAAGTGGATTTTATACTTCTGAATCTTTGAACTAGCTAAACAGATTCAAACTTATATCACATTGAGTAAATAAATCAATATTCACTCAAATTCAGGTGAATAATAAAGTCATAAAATCTTTCTTTAGTTCTGAACTCTATTGTCTAGGAGTTCTAACAATAGTTCATTTCTTTTGTACTTTCAACAAGTAAGACTAGCCTGTCTTTGAATGATCATGAATGATCTAGAAATCACTCAACTTTCAAAAGTCCATCAAAATAGACCTATTGAATGTTACCTTGTTGATATGGTCTAAGCAACGATCCCAAAGGTTAGTGGAACTCAAATCAAAGGATTGATTTGAACCTAGTAAAGTTCTTTATATTAAAGATTTGTTTGTTTTAATTAAGCATACATGACTCAACCCGTAAATGACCATTTTCATTAAAATAAACAAACAAACAATTTTTTTGTATACTTTGAATGTGAGTCTTTCTGTGTTTGATAAAGAAATGTAGATATGCCAATTATGGAACAAAATAGCCATTAAGTTCCAGCCTTGAAAGGAATTAAAATAAACTAGATGACCCTACAACTAATGTAGCAATACCATGCTTTATTTCCCAATTGTAGGTCATTAGTATAGCCTACCTTCCATCATTTGAGTTATTACCGAAGTAAGAACCTCAAGAAGTATATGATACCAAGGAAGTTTGATTTCTAGGTTACTTTTGTTTAAACATTAACTTATAGGTAGAAACAGAATTGTAAATTCCTTTCAATTGTTCCTTGTTTTCCTATTTATTGTACCCTTTCTTATAGTCTTAAGAATTAACTTCTCTTGTGTCGACTTTTATACTTTGTTAGACATGTCCAATGTCGTTTGAACAAAGTTCTTGCCATTTTATTCATGTTGAACATCTATTTCACCTAGATGATCTCACCAGAAGCTTCTAAAGTTCTCTAAATATCGATCTATTCGAATGTCTAGAGGCTAGACTCATTCGAGAATTAAATGGACAAGGATACTTGGTTGTTAACCATCGGTAAAGTTGAGTGTTCAACTCAATGCTTTATGATTTCAAAACTACATTGTATTTTGAATTTACAAGCACCAACTGGTTAACCATTCGATTTTGATACTCGAAAACAACCATAAAAGTCTCTATAAGAAACGTACATTTTAAATTTCTCATTTTCTCTCAATTCCGCGAATCGTTCTTGGATTTACTAACAATCGATGTTACCTTTCTAAAAGGATTAATTTCAGTGGAAGATAATTAATTATAAACAGTAATTAAAACACACAATGAATCATGCAAAGTCTAAACATTTATCATGAGTAATAACTTGAAAATTAAAGCAATCATGCAATTTAAACAAGTCATTGGCATTTTATGCGAAATATTTAGTTCTGACAGGTATGAATAAAATGAATCCAAGACCCCAAAATCATTGAAAAATTAAGCACACGTTGACTTAATTCTACAATATTTTAGGTAAGCAAAAACCTTTGCTAATAGTCTAGAAACTACTCTTGGTTGATAGGTACGTCTAAGAACTTATTAGGAAAACCTATCCCATTTTCCACGACATAATCCTTATATATATAGTTGAGTTCAACCAAAATCAACTTGTACCCACAACTAATTGTGTACCACAACCTTTTAGCATCAAGAAGTGACACCTCGCTTTGGCGGAAAACTATCACTAATCGACCTAAAAAAGTACTAAAAATTGAATGGTGTACCTTACCCCAATAAAATCAAGAAATAACACCTCGCTTTGGCGGAAAACTATTACTTGCTTGACATAAAGGTTATTTAAAGTAAGTGTAATTTTGGAATGACACCTTTTAACTCAATTTTAAAGTTTGGAACTTAGGGCTCTTACTATGTTGGTTAGATTTTAAGTGGACTAAAATCCTTAATCATGCAACATAATCAAGCATCAATCTCATGTATAATATCAAGATATATTTAAAGCAATAAATATCTTAAAACATGCATAAGATTTAAATGTGATCTAGTATGGCCCGACATCATCTTAAAGCTTCAACTTCAAACTCCATCTTGAAAATGGATTGGAAACTCCGTTCTTGAATTTCACCACGGGAGGCGCCATTTTCACCAAATAGGACTTGCAATAATTAAACTAATAACACCAAATGGATGGTACGGATACCATATTTAAATAAAACCATGGTGCATTAGACCATATTTTACATTCAAAATTAATGGTACATAGACCATATTTTCTATCCTATTTCGTCCATACTAGTCACTTTTCGCAACCTGCAAAATAATATATTTACAATATACCATTCACTCATTTATTTAGCAATGAATGACCCACTTAGCAAGTTAGAAGAAAAAATAAGCATTACATAAACATTTGCAACAAGTAATCAAGGCTCAAGAATCTACAAATTATTTGACCTAATTAGTTCTAATCAAGTTGTTAACCTTAAAAGAATAAGGACCTAATCAAGAGTTTAACCATTATGAATAAAAGCCCCCACTTAAACCAAGAATTATATGCTTACTAATTTTAAACATAAAATGTATGTCCCAGTCCAACCAGAAACTACAAATTTAATTAAAATTTAAAGCTCATATAGAAATAATTTTAAATCCCTTAAATAATTTTAGTTGATTAAAATGAATTAATTATAACTTTTTCAAGTTTTTAATTTTATTAAATATTTAGTATAAAATTAATTATAATAATTAAACTAACAAAAATAAATTTCGAGAAAATTATAAGTACGAAATTAAAATTAATTAAGTTTGTAGCTCAACGAAAAATTTAAAACGAACCATTGGGCTAAGGCAAGGCCATGGGCAGCGTGCACGAGTGCAGCCCCCATGGGCTTGCTCGTTGCTTGGCCGTTGTAGTGCATCGTAGCACAAGCATCGCATCAGCGAGGCACAAGCCATCGCTCGTTGGCTCGCCCCTGCGTGCGCTGGGTAGGGAAGCTTGGCGCTGCTTGCACGCCAGCTCCCTTGCTCAACGTGCTGCTCGCCCATGCCTCTCGCCCTGCGCGCCTACTCATTCGCCTTCGCTTCACAAGGACAGGCACACACAAAACCATTGTGCAGCGCGCGCCCATCGCTAGTATGGTGTGCGCCCATGCTAGGCGCACAGCAGCGCCCATGAAGGGCATTCGTACGTTCATGGCCCTTGCGGCTTTGTACTTACGTGCACGATCATGAACGATTATAAAAATCTAAAATTTATTTAAAAATTATGAAAATTAGTAAAACATATTAATTTCATAAAATTTGGCCAAAAATCGGAAGTTTATTAATTAAAACAATTTCTGATTACATGATACTTAGGGATTCAAATCTAGGTTCATAAAAATTTTAAAATTTCAAATTTTAACAAATTTCCATGGTGGTTTTAATCATAGGATCCCAATTAAATTATCAATTAATTATGAAAATCAAAACAAATTCCAAATTATTTGAAATTCAACAAACTAATTATAATTAAAAATTAGGTAGCATAATTAACGAACTTAAAACTTAAAATTGTTAATCATATGCAGTAGGTCAAATATTAATTCAAGATTTACATACAAGATTGGCAAAATATTTAATTTAACATTATTAAAATTACAAATATTGCGTTCGAAAAACTTAAACCTCCGAAAAGCCATAGTTAGGCTTCGAATTTGGGAATTTTGGGGTTCGGCCGAATTTTTTTTTTTTTGTCAAATTTTAAAATGCCGTTTACATGTGGAATACACTATTAAAACATAAGATTCCGACCATTATTGACAAAACTGCCGAAAATCCTGCGAACATATATTTAAATAATCGCATGAATTTGCAATTAATTATACCAAATTAATTCACCCCTTTAATTCTTTGCAAATTTGTAAAATTTAATCCATGTTAACTATAATTGATTATGCAATTAATTAGAGGCTCGTGATACCAATATAAGGTTATGAACAATATAATTCATGCGGAAAAACCATAAAGTCAGGATTCATAGTAATTGCCACATAATCAATTAGCATAATTTAGTACACATACTATGTGATGCGTGCCTTCACTAGCTGCTCCTGAACTGAACAAGAACAACTATAGAGCTCCAAATGTCGCCCCTCCATAGTTAGTCCACATCACGTTTGGATCCGCCTTGGGTTCAACCAACTATGTAACAGCCCTGATTTTAAGCCATTCTTAATATCATATTAAGAGTAATTTTTGTCTTAAACGTGTCATTAGAATTTCTCCTAAACCCAATTTGAGATTAAGATCTGTATTTAATTGGTGAATAAATTTGAATTTTATTTATTCATTTATTTATTTACATCTATATTATAATAAAGCTAGCCTTCGAATTGATTTTCGAGATTTAGCCCGAGATACATTTACGGAAATTTATTTGATTAAAAAGAATTTGGATCTTTGATAAATTAGTTTCTACATTGTAATAGCCCAGATTTTGAGCAGTTTTTAATCTGTTGATAAGTAAAAATATTGTCTTAATGCCTCTCTTAAACGTTTCTTTTTACAATAATTCGAGATTATGATTTTGGGACTAAACTTACTGTGAAAATTAAAAGTCTTATTATTAGTTTTAACTATTCTTCAAATGTATTACTTGAAGTTTCTTTTCAAGATAAATTTTGGAAATATTCCACCTATAGATTATGTTATTCTAATTATTTGTTTAATTTCAATGATTCACTATGAAATTGAGATTTATAGTTTTAGAAGAAAAATTTTAAATAAAATAAATCGAATTAGTAATGTATTATTTTGTTAAATGGTTTAACTCCAATGAATATTTTCTAAAATAAGTTAATTCAATATTTATCTAATTAAATTGTCTTAATTGTATTTTCTCAAAAATATCTGAAATTTAATTTTAAAAGTAATTGCTAATTGAGCCATGTTTCTTTTTTTTTTCTTTTGCCAAGTGTTTATATTCCTTTACTTGGTGAAACATCACTTTGCAATAAACAATATTTTTTTTCAAAACCATCTTCTAGAAACATCATTTGAGGAACTCACTTCCCTCTCATCTTCCACACATCTCCCTCCTCTCCCTCAGTTCACCCGATCTCCTCTCCCCTCTTCATCGCCGCCGCACCGTCGGCCACTAGAGCTGGCAATGGGTTGGGTTGGGTCGAAATCAGGTCGACCCATTTATAAACGGGTTGAGATTTTCCCAACCCAACCCGACCTGTTTAATTAAACGGGTTGAGATTTTCAACCCAACCCAACCCAACTATAAACGGGTTGACCTGAAGTTGACCCGTTTAATTTTTTTTTCCCACTTTTAATTGTAAATTGATTTGACTATAGAATTGCGAGGTGATTTTGTTATGGCATATCTCATTGCAAAAAGTAATTTTTCAATATGTATTTGACATGAATCAAAACGTCAAATAATTATTCAATGTTGAAGGGAAAATGAGAAATAAAATATTTCAAATCACATTATACATATATATATATTACATACTTGCTTGCACTTAAACGGGTTAGACGGGTTGTTTTCGGGTTGAAAATTTCAACCTGACCCAACCCATTTAATTAAACGGGTTGGGTTGGGTTGACCCATTTAATTAAACGGGTTGAAAATCTTGACCCAACCCTTTATTATTGGGTTGGGTTCGGGTTGGGTTGGTGGGTTGGGTCAATTTTTGCCAGCTCTATCGGCCACTTCTACTACACCTCCGCTCCATTGATGCTGCAGATGTTGTTATTCTTGGTTTTGTTGTTATTGTTGTAGTTGCTCGCATCTCTCTCCTCTGTTTCTCTCTTCTATCCGCCGCCTCCTTCTAGGGTGGTCGTAGGTTGTCGTCAGCGACACTCCGACATCAATGGGTAATTCACTGTTATTCTTCCATCTAATGATTTAACTAATTTCAATTTTAGAACTTCAAACCCTAACTCACCCATTTGATTTTATTTTCCTGTTGTTGGTTGGGCCGCCCCTCTCCGTCGCTGGTGCCGCCTAACTTGGTGATGGTATTGCTCTTGTTGTTGGTGTTGTTATCATTACCTTCTCCTCACGTTTCTCTCATTGGCTTTCTCTCTCTACCCTTAAACTCGCGGTCATCTTGGGCCTCGGCGCTGCCACTCTTTTGGCTCGTGAGGGTTGTTGCTGCTCATTCTGTTGTTGTTGATCTTGTTGTCAATTGTTGTTTCCCGCCTCGTTATTCATCTTGAGGGTATAAACTCAATCCCAATTCCATTCTCATCTATTTCTGGTTTAACTCTATTTCAATTGTAATAGCTTTGATAATTTAATTCTCACTGGTTTATTGGAGAATGTGAAAATAATTTCAATTGATTGATGATTAAGCATACGATTATGTGATGGAGAAATTTCAAGGTTATTGTTTGGTTTCAAAAAGAATTTCTAAATAATAATACAATTAAGATTTTATAGTTGATTACATAGATTGATTAGTATTTGAAGAGTTATTATCGAACTATATAATTTCAATAATAATATTCGCTTGACAAATCCAATCTGATTTTGTTGAAAATCAATTGAGTCTTATGATTAGATCTGAAATAGATTTGGAAAAATTAACCAAATATTACTAATACAATTCAATCAAGTTCTAGTTCGATTTGAATAAGTAGTTTATTGATTAGTGTCTTTATTTGATGAGGTGAATGGTTGGAGAACGATTAAGGAGAGTTGAATTATGGAGTTAAGCGAGAATTGATGATCAAAATCTATAATCTTGGAGTCTATGTGTTGGTGATCAAAGGTACACATTGTCTAACCATCTTCGGTATTTTAAATTATAATTTGTGTGGAGTATGATAAATCATTAGCAATATTACGCGTTATATGTATGTTTTGAATCGAGATTTGCAAATGAACTTATGAAACTTGTTGATTTCTACTGATTTAATGAAATGATTATTGATTTCATTTATTGACTGATGAAATGTAACTGTTTTGAATTTGCAAATGCTTGTGAGTGGAGATTGAGCTAAGAATGTGCTTTCTAGGAGTTGAACCTATTGAGAGTTGATTTTGTGAATGAATTATTGTTATGATTGATCATGGAGTAGGAAAATGAATCCATGAGGCTAAGAATCATATAAATAAAAATTTAAATACAATCTAGGGTGTTAATGGTTAATCTAAGTAAAGATAAAACTCACAAAGTCATCAATTTCACTTGAGTCCATAAAGTGTTTAAGGGACGAGTTTCTAAGGAATCATTTCAAGAAGAATTTACGATTATATCTATTAACCCACCTTTATTTGGGATTTCCATAAAAGTCGTATGCTATTATTTAAATTGTGGAATATGGAATGTAAGCTAGTTTTAAACAACAATAAGGCGTTTTAAATGAACTTCAGAGCTGGAACGATTGAAGCTAAAGATGTTTTCAAATTCTTTTTTAGTTCTTTAAACGACAGTAGCTTGCAAAAACAAAGGATTCTTTTACAACTTCTAAAAAGAGTTTTAATAATGAAATGATGTTTTTATATAATTAGAACTAAGTTAAAGTGTTTTAAAACTAGTTAATCTATAAGAAATTAATAGTTACCCTTATAGATAATAAAATGGGTTTGATTTAGTAAAGATTGTTTTAATATAAATGAAAAGTTGTTAATTGTTTTATAAAGACTCATTTCAGGTACACTAAGATCACCTAGTTAAACTTAATAATTAGGATTAAATAATTATTGCAGTTTGAGTACTATAACATTGAATCATACTACAAACATAATTAATGTTTAGAAGGTAATGGTATTTTTGTTGTTGTGAAATAATATACTAGCAAGCTAGGTTAGGAGTTACATTAAACTTGAACATAGAATTGTCTTAATATGGAGTTCGGTTATTCATAAGTTGACGAATGGTAAATAGAGAAATATCTAATGAGTCTAACTCAAGGTAACATTTATGTGTATAACTAAAATTTATGAATTCAATTAATTGAATCAAAGGAGATTGTGACAAGATATGTAGAATTGGGAAAGAAGCTGATACATGATTGAGGGAATGAAACTTAAGTTTTGAGAACGAAATTATATAGATTAGCATCAAAGTAGTTATGTATGGGAAATTAGCTATGTATGTGTGGCGTGATGCTCACATGCGTTAGTGATAAGCATCTTATTTGCAGGCGAGTGAAATGCTCGTAGCTGCCGTCTTGCAGGCGAGTTAAATTCTCGTAGCTGCCGTCTTGCAGGCGAGTTAAATTCTCGTAGCTGCCGTCTTGCAGGCAAGATCGATACTTGCAGCTGCCGTCCTGATTAGTCTTGCAAGAATATTGGTTAGTAGGAGGGTGACGACCCCCATAGTTTAGAGTCAGTCGGTCATGATGATCATAATTCGTATTCGCTTTCCCCGACCATAAATTAATATGTTATTAGTGAGTGTATACTACCGATTAGAGCCATGTTGGTTTGGTGAGTGAAATGATACCATGTGTATATTGGAACATAATGAACCTATGTATTGGAATTATGTCTGTAAGAATATTGCGAAGCAAATCTTGGAAATGTTACGGCAATGAGTGTTACTTTGAGTAAAGAATGTATATATTATGATTTTTACTTTGTGGCATATTTCATGGTTTGAAAATGGTTACATTTGGAGAAATATATGGGCTGTCATTGTGAGTACGTGTCAGATGAAGTATGATTGGAAGTGATCAAGAATATGAAAATAATTAGATGAGTGATAGGTCATGGGACTAACTTTTGATGAATTGTGAATTTGGAAGTGATGCGAGGAAATTATGATATGTGGATATTTCGTATTCTAAACTATTATTTGAATGATAATGACTTCGTGAAAGTGTGAAATGAATTTCAAATGAATTATGATGCTTTTATCAAACAATATTTTTCTAAGTAATGTGATTTGAATAAGTGAAGTGTTTTCCAAAATGATCATGAAACAAAAACTAATACTATTTGAGCCACCTATCAAATATATTTTAGGTTGGACAGTGTGTACTCGTGTTCCCTGACTTTGTTCTCTGAACCTGTCCTGGTGGGGGCAGGGTTAAATTGTTTTGCAGGTTGGGATGATCATGTCTAGGTAAAAGGCAAGGGAATGTGTAGAGGTTAATGCAAGGTTTGTATGTGTCATGGCGGAAACAATTAAAGATCGTGTTCTAAGTTGCTCAAAGTGTAATTTAAGCTTTATTGAAGCTTGATATTTTGGGTTGACTGTAAATCGTTATTATTATTTTTCTTTGAATTACTATTAATTGTTTTGTAATTATCGGTAAGTAATATTAAGGCTTAAGCTGCTGGCTTGAGTTCAGTTGATTAAATATAGGCTAAGTGTGATAAGCAAGAAGCTTGTTATGGGTGGGCTATTACAGGTGGTATCAGAGCCAAGGTTTATTTTGGGTTTGCTATGATCATCAAATCATAGCGTATGATCTTGGAATTATGAGTATGAGTTCTTTAGTAAAGAAGTTAAAAGTTTTAAATCGTGAAATGATATTTGAGGAATTTTTAAAATGGGTTACCTTTGGGATGACAAGCATAAGGTTTTAAGCATCTATATGAGGAAATAATGATTGAATAGGAACCATTGGATCATCCAAGGAATAATATCTTAAATTAAGTTGGAAGCTGAGAGGGTTATTTGAATTGAATTTGAAATATGATGATTGGAATTAGTTTTGTTGAATAAGGGAAGATGGAGAAATACGTATGATGGATTCATTTTTATTTGGTTTGGTTAGTAGTGCTGGACATGGTAGTTACTTACGTCGGTAGTGGAGGAAAATGAGTTGGTGACTAGAATTAGGAATATTGGAGCTTCGAAGTTTACTTGGCAGATTAATAAAGATTAAACTACTTAAATCTGGTGATTTGAAGTTGTAAGTACGATAAGTTTGTATATTAGAAATGAAGTATATAATGTAACATTAGGCGAGAATGTCGTAGTGAGATTTGAATAATGATGTGAAAGAATATGAACTATTGGTTCCAAGTTTTTATTTATTTGAGTTTTGAGAATCTATGTCTTGAATGTTTGACGTTATGGGGTTGTGACTTCCATTAAAATTAGAGGTGTCTTATCATTCAAATTAAGGCGAGGATTGAGTTATATATTAATTTTGAAGGCTTGATCCTAGTTAATTGATTTCTAAGTGAATCTCCAAGTCATTATCAAGGTCTTGAAACTATTCGATTTCGTTATTTTATTAGATAGAAACTTGAGAACTCTTGGTTACATGTGATATTTGGAATTTAAGCGTTGGATTGGTGGAAATGATGATTTTAACTCGAGTATTTATTTGGGATAAAGGGTAAGGGAATAAATTAGTAATAGTTAATCGACCTACTGGTAGGGTTTGTCCAGGAAGTAAACTAGAAATGTGAGCCTAAGCAGAGTTATTCATTTGGAACTATTAGAATTAGAATTCAGAATAGATAGTTCGAGGCTAAGAATTAAGAATCTTGCGCGGAAAGGTTGGTTGTTGTGAAGGAAAATCAAAATATGAGTCGTATATGGTTTTGGTATTCATTGAAGTGTGAACTTATCATTTTACATTGTCTTAAGGTTTTCGTTTTTGAATTTCGAAAATGAAGCTTGTTTAAAGAAATAGTCAAGGTTCAAAAATGTTTTAACTAAATATTCCTCATAATTTTAATGAAAAATTTTAGATTCTTTTCAAAATAACCTAGGAACATTGTTTATCAAATTCATTCCTCCAATAGAATTATATATTCCAATCACTCTCTCTTAACCAACTATGTATGTTGTTTCCTTGTCAATCCATCCAACCCTCTTACACGTCAATTCAATTAAGCAATGTTGAAGCTTGAAGCTTGACTCGTTGTTGCTCAGATTCAAAACCCTAGTTGAACTCCCAACTACCTCCAGAAGTTAAGTTATTCTATCCCGTGTTATTCCTAAGGTTTTGAGTATTGATTTATTTTATTATGAAATTTCCTCAAGTATAGATTGAGTTACCTCGCTTTGTATTCTACACTTTATTTCAAGACTCGATTTTAAAATGATTATTCAAATGTCCTAAGGTTTTACGTGATGAAGTTTTGAGGACAAAACTTATTTTAAGGGTGGTATAGTGTAACAACCCTGATTTTAAGCCATTCTTAATATCATATTAAGAGTAATTTTTGTCTTAAACGTGTCATTAGAATTTCTCCTAAACCCAATTTGAGATTAAGATCTGTATTTAATTGGTGAATAAATTTGAATTTTATTTATTCATTTATTTATTTACATCTATATTATAATAAAGCTAGCCTTCGAATTGATTTTCGAGATTCAGCCCGAGATACATTTACGGAAATTTATTTGATTAAAAAGAATTTGGATCTTTGATAAATTAGTTTCTACATTGTAATAGCCCAGATTTTGAGCAGTTTTTAATCTGTTGATAAGTAAAAATATTGTCTTAATGCCTCTCTTAAACGTTTCTTTTTACAATAATTCGAGATTATGATTTTGGGACTAAACTTACTGTGAAAATTAAAAGTCTTATTATTAGTTTTAACCATTCTTCAAATGTATTACTTGAAGTTTCTTTTCAAGATAAATTTTGGAAATATTCCACCTATAGATTATGTTATTCTAATTATTTGTTTAATTTCAATGATTCACTATGAAATTGAGATTTATAGTTTTAGAAGAAAAATTTTAAATAAAATAAATCGAATTAGTAATGTATTATTTTGTTAAATGGTTTAACTCCAATGAATATTTTCTAAAATAAGTTAATTCAATATTTATCTAATTAAATTGTCTTAATTGTATTTTCTCAAAAATATCTGAAATTTAATTTTAAAAGTAATTGCTAATTGAGCCATGTTTCTTTTTTTTCTTTTGCCAAGTGTTTAAATTCCTTTACTTGGTGAATCATCAATTTGCAATAAACAATATTTTTTTTCAAAACCATCTTCTAGAAACATCATTTGAGGAACTCACTTCCCTCTCATCTTCCACACATCTCCCTCCTCTCCCTCAGTTCACCCGATCTCCTCTCCCCTCTTCATCGCCGCCGCACCGTCGGCCACTTCTACTACACCTCCGCTCCATTGATGCTGCAGATGTTGTTATTCTTGGTTTTGTTGTTATTGTTGTAGTTGCTCGCATCTCTCTCCTCTGTTTCTCTCTTCTATCCGCCGCCGCCTTCTAAGGTGGTCGTAGGTTGTCGTTAGCGACACTCCGACATCAATGGGTAATTCACTGTTATTCTTCCATCTAATGATTTAACTAATTTCAATTTTAGAACTTCAAACCCTAACTCACCCATTTGATTTTATTTTCCTGTTGTTGGTTGGGCCGCCCCTCTCCGTCGCTGGTGCCGCCTAACTTGGTGATGGTGTTGCTCTTGTTGTTGGTGTTGTTATCCTTACCTTCTCCTCACGTTTCTCTCATTGGCTTTCTCTCTCTACCCTTAAACTCGCGGTCATCTTGGGCCTCGGCGCTGCCACTCTTTTGGCTCGTGAGGGTTGTTGCTGCTCATTCTGTTGTTGTTTATCTTGTTGTCAATTGTTGTTTCCCGCCTCGTTATTCATCTTGAGGGTATAAACTCAATCCCAATTCAATTCTCATCTATTTCTGGTTTAACTCTATTTCAATTGTAATAGCTTTGATAATTTAATTCTCACTGGTTTATTGGAGAATGTGAAAATAATTTCAATTGATTGATGATTAAGCATACGATTATGTGATGGAGAAATTTCAAGGTTATTGTTTGGTTTCAAAAAGAATTTCTAAATAATAATACAATTAATATTTTATAGTTGATTACATAGATTGATTAGTATTTGAAGAGTTATTATCGAGCTATATAATTTCAATAATAATATTCGCTTGACAAATCCAATATGATTTTGTTGAAAATCAATTGAGTCTTATGATTAGATATGAAATAGATTTGGAAAAATTAACCAAATATTACTAATACAATTCAATCAAGTTCTAGTTCGATTTGAATAAGTAGTTTATTGATTAGTGTCTTTATTTGATGAGGTGAATGGTTGGAGAACGATTAAGGAGAGTTGAATTATGGAGTTAAGCGAGAATTGATGATCAAAATCTATAATCTTGGAGTCTATGTGTTGGTGATCAAAGGTACACATTGTCTAACCATCTTCGGTATTTTAAATTATAATTTGTGTGGAGTATGACAAATCATTAGCAATATTACGCGTTATATGAATGTATGTTTTGAATCGAGATTTGCAAATGAACTTATGAAACTTGTTGATTTTCTACTGATTTAATGAAATGATTATTGATTTCATTTATTGACTGATGAAATGTAACTGTTTTGAATTTGCAAATGCTTGTGAGTGGAGATTGAGCTAAGAATGTGCTTTCTAGGAGTTGAACCTATTGAGAGTTGATTTTGTGAATGAATTATTGTTATGATTGATCATGGAGTAGGAAAATGAATCCATGAGGCTAAGAATCATATAAATAAAAATTTAAATAAGAATCTAGGGTGTTAATGGTTAATCTAAGTAAAGATAAAACTCACAAAGTCATCAATTTCACTTGAGTCCATAAAGTGTTTAAGGGACGAGTTTCTAAGGAATCATTTCGAGAAGAATTTACGATTATATCTATTAACCCACCTTTATTTGGGATTTCCATAAAAGTCGTATGCTATTATTTAAATTGTGGAATATGGAATGTAAGCTAGTTTTAAACAACAATAAGGCGTTTTAAATGAACTTCAGAGCTGGAACGATTGAAGCTAAAGATGTTTTCAAATTCTTTTTTAGTTCTTTAAACGACAGTAGCTTGCAAAAACAAAGGATTCTTTTACAACTTCTAAAAAGAGTTTTAATAATGAAATGATGTTTTTATATAATTAGAACTAAGTTAAAGTGTTTTAAAACTAGTTAATCTATAAGAAATTAATAGTTACCCTTATAGATAATAAAATGGGTTTGATTTAGTAAAGATTGTTTTAATATAAATGAAAAGTTGTTAATTGTTTTATAAAGACTCATTTCAGGTACACTAAGATCACCTAGTTAAACTTAATAATTAGGATTAAATAATTATTGCAGTTTGAGTACTATAACATTGAATCATACTACAAACATAATTAATGTTTAGAAGGTAATGGTATTTTTGTTGTTGTGAAATAATATACTAGCAAGCTAGGTTAGGAGTTACATTAAACTTGAACATAGAATTGTCTTAATATGGAGTTCGGTTATTCATAAGTTGACGAATGGTAAATAGAGAAATATCTAATGAGTCTAACTCAAGGTAACATTTATGTGTATAACTAAAATTTATGAATTCAATTAATTGAATCAAAGGAGATTGTGACAAGATATGTAGAATTGAGAAAGAAGCTGATACATGATTGAGGGAATGAAACTTAAGTTTTGAGAACGAAATTATATAGATTAGCATCAAAGTAGTTATGTATGGGAAATTAGCTATGTATGTGTGGCGTGATGCTCACATGCGTTAGTGATAAGCATCTTATTTGCAGGCGAGTGAAATGCTCGTAGCTGCCGTCTTGCAGGCGAGTGAAATGCTCGTAGCTGCCGTCTTGCAGGCGAGTTAAATTCTCGTAGCTGCCGTCTTGCAGGCGAGTTAAATTCTCGTAGCTGCCGTCTTGCAGGCAAGATCGATACTTGCAGCTGCCGTCCTGATTAGTCTTGCAAGAATATTGGTTAGTAGGAGGGTGACGACCCCCATAGTTTAGAGTCAGTCGGTCATGATGATCATAATTCGTATTCGCTTTCCCCGACCATAAATTAATATGTTATTAGTGAGTGTATACTACCGATTAGAGCCATGTTGGTTTGGTGAGTGAAATGATACCATGTGTATATTGGAACATAATGAACCTATGAATTGGAATTATGTCTGTAAGAATATTGCGAAGCAAATCTTGGAAATGTTACGGCAATGAGTGTTACTTTGAGTAAAGAATGTATATATTATGATTTTTACTTTGTGGCATATTTCATGGTTTGAAAATGGTTATATTTGGAGAAATATATGGGCTGTCATTGTGAGTACGTGTCAGATGAAGTATGATTGGAAGTGATCAAGAATATGAAAATAATTAGATGAGTGATAGGTCATGGGACTAACTTTTGATGAATTGTGAATTTGGAAGTGATGTGAGGAAATTATGATATGTGGATATTTCGTATTCTAAACTATTATTTGAATGATAATGACTTCGTGAAAGTGTGAAATGAATTTCAAATGAATTATGATGCTTTTATCAAACAATGTTTTTCTAAGTAATGTGATTTGAATAAGTGAAGTGTTTTCCAAAATGATCATGAAACAAAAACTAATACTATTTGAGCCACCTATCAAATATATTTTAGGTTGGACAGTGTGTACTCTTGTTCCCTGACTTTGTTCTCTGAACCTGTCCTGGTGGGGGCAGGTTTAAATTGTTTTGCAGGTTGGGATGATCATGTCTAGGTAAAAGGCAAGGGAATGTGTAGAGGTTAATGCAAGGTTTATATGTGTCATGGCGGAAACAATTAAAGATCGTGTTCTAAGTTGCTCAAGGTGTAATTTAAGCTTTATTGAAGCTTGATATTTTGGGTTGACTGTAAATCGTTATTATTATTTTGCTTTGAATTACTATTAATTGTTTTGTAATTATCGGTAAGTAATATTAAGGCTTAAGCTGCTGGCTTGAGTTCAGTTGATTAAATATAGGCTAAGTGTGATAAGCAAGCAGCTTGTTATGGGCGGGCTATTACAAACTAGGATATAATCTAAGGTTTTATGTGCACTTGGGAACTCACAATAAGTGATAGGAAAATTATTAAATTCGGTTGGATCATGGATCACATATATATAGGGGAGGAAATAGAGTATTCATATCCTACTAAGATTGAATTTACTAAATCCATTAGTATTAGGATTCTAGTTAGTCTTAAACTCTTAGGATTTTAGAAATCATCAAACACTATTAGTATTAGAATTATCCTAAAATTATAGTCTCCGTAGGATTGGGAAAACGGTTAGCTTGAGGCCCAAGCTACTTGCCATGCAAGTAGACTTGGCGCCCAAGCCAATGACAAGCACACCCGGGATGGGTGCTCGCTGCATCATGTGTGGCTTGAAGCCCACGATGCTGCTGCTTGTTGCTTGCCGCTGACGCAAGGCTTTGCAGCGTACGCTATGGCGCTGCTGGCCCATCGCTATTGCTCGCGCGCGTAGGCCTGCTAGGCGATGGGCCTCGTGCCTTGCGGGCTTGCTCGTCGAGCAATCGCTCGTCGTAATTCCGATTCGTTTTTCGATTCCGAAACTTATTTCCGATTCGAAAAATATTCACGTTTCCTATAATATTTCCGATTCCGACAATATTTTCCAATTTCGACAATATTTCCGTTTCTGGAAATATTTCCTATTCCGACAATATTTCTATTTCCGTTAATATTTTTCCGAAACGAACCATATTTCCATTTCTGGAAATATCTTCGACTTCGGTAATATTTATATTTCCGTTAGAACCATATTTCCTTTTCCCGCAATATCTTCATTTCGCGCAAATATTCTTTCTTTGCCTTTTTGATGATTTCAGCTCCCACTCGAACCAAGATCCATCATTTCCGAATTTCCATAAATAGAGTATTTACTGAATATTATATTCACCTAAATACTTGATCCATTCACGCACTATTTGTGTGACCTTGCGGGTTCAGTCAAGAGTAAGCTATAGATTAATATTATTAATTCCACTTGAACTGTAGCGGCCTCTAGCTAGGCATTCAGATCACTTGATCTCACTGAATAATTAACTTGTTTAATTAATATTGAACCGCATTTATTGGACTTAGCATAAATGCATTAAATGCAAACTTGGACCAAGGGCATTATTTCCTTCAGACCCGTGCCAGGGTCGTGCTTCAGAATCTACACGACCAAAGTTGAATCGTGCATGGCTCATGCTTGGCTGCTTCCCATGGCGTTCTTCCTTCCCAATACAATGTAAGGGTTGCATCATCCGTGCATGGATCATTCCCCTAGCTTCGTTTCTTCTCTTCTTCACTTCTCCCGTTGTGTAAATGTCGTGCTACTTAAAGTCTAAAGGCTCGATTTGGTGGAAGCTTTCCACCAATAATTATCCTTCCCATGTGAGATCCTTCAATGACAGTGATGAGGTGGGATGACGAGGCTACAATGAAAGTTGAACTCGAACCCCATTGGTGTGGTCAATCTCTATTTTGGATTAGCGGGACCTATCCATGCTTCGTGCGCCGCTTTAGCTTGGCCTGGTAACAGGGAGAAAATAGTCTACGTAGAAAACAAGCAAAGAAAGGAAATAGAGTACGAATAGCTCTAAATGCAACTATACAAAAGAGATCTTAATTGGCTTCTAAAGATGTGTTAATTACAAACACATCAATCATCATCCACCACTCACTTCACCATCATCACCCGTTACTTCCAACTTTCTCTCTCCATCATTTTCTAAACAACACTGGCCCCCCACCGTCGCCTTCGTCGCTGGTCGTATCTCCATAAAGCCTATCTCCATCGCTCCACAAACTTCCATGTAACCTCGTAATTTCTTTCGATACTGCGCCCGAATCCCTTCGGGACTAAGGGGGTACCTCGTGGGTGAAGAAAATATGTCCATCACCCAAGGTGCGTTGGTCAAATAGCAAGGTTGTTTAGAAAATTAATTCAGTAAGATCAAGTGATCGAAACAGCTAGCTGGAGCAATATTTCCGATCAGTGAGTTCTAATCCTTATTAGACTCAAATGAATAGGAAATTCATTTAATGGATTTTTAGGAAGTTAGTACGGAAAAAATAATTATACGATATGAAGTTGGATCGGAAATCGTATATCGTATCGCATATATTCGTAAGCTAAGCAAAACGAAAAATAGTATCATATGACGTTGGATCGTATTATACTATATGATGAGCATTGGCCAAAAGGCCATCGGACGCATACGAAGGGCAGCCCACGAGCCGAGTGCGCGAAGCACTCAAGGCCCATGAGCATGAGGCATGCAGCGAGGGAAGCAGCGCTGCATCACATCACAGGCCCATGGTCGTGTGGATGTGTGCGCGCGCGGGCCAAGCTGCATGGTAGCAACAGCAGCGTGGCCCATGGCCCAGCGCCTGTGCGCGCGCGTGTTGGGGTGCTCGTGCAAGCTGGCCGGCCAAGCCCATGGTCTGTTGGCTTGCACACTTTCTTAGGTTTATTAACTTAAACATATTGTTTTCTAATCACTAATTCAGTCATACACTAACCCTAGCACATCAAGAGAAACCCTAATGCTCTTTGTGCCTCCATAATGTGTTCATCCCAAAAAGTCACAAAACCTTTAATACGATCTAAACTATCAATGTCAAGGCGGATCTGAAAGTGACGGTAAACCAAGTAGAGGAACTACGTTAGGAGTTCTTGTTTGTGTTCGTATACTAAAGGGGAAAACACGCTACTTTTGTATGTATTGCTTAATCTATACTTTATACATGTTTCCTGGCTTTGGGATTGTTCCGCTATCATGTTATTTATTTACCTGTAAATCCCTACATTCGTATCATGAGATTCATGTGAATTAAGTACTTTTTAGCATGTTTTTATGTTTGTGATATTGTCGAAACTTTTCTAAAATTTTTCGTGACTTTTCGATTTTTTTCTTGATTATTGGATGAATCTTTGAAAGGGTACTGTATTCATAAAGTGTCGAAATTTCGACTTTTCTTACCCTAGTCTGATTGGAAATGGAGTTTTAAAATCAAGTCATGCGAACAAAATGTCAAAAACAGGCCCCGAAGTTGGATTTTTTAATTTGGGCCTTTTTGTTGTTTAATGAATTAAATCGTTAAAGTTGACGCGTTTTTAAATTAATTGTATGAGCAAATCGACTTATAATTAATTGAAATTTTATCCTACTGTTGTTTATAATAATATGTACCAATGATAATTTTTTCTTTCATAATTTTTAATTATAAACCCTAATCCCAATTGTTAGAATAATGAATTTTTGATCCAAAATTAATTTTATTAGATCTGAAAATTTATTTAGTTGAGAAGGGGAATATGATTTCATATTTAAATGGTTTATTTAAAAATTCTAGGATTAAAAAATTTTTTGGATTCGTTAATTTTAATCGTTCACCTAAACCAAATTTGATAAAAATCTGAAATTTAAATGTATAGAACGATTTAAATGTCTATGACGATTTAAATGTTTGGATTGGATTATCAAAGTTATTAAAAAAAAATTGATGTTGATCGTTCGTTAAATTTGAATATTCATTAGCCTAGATTTATAAATTTCACAAATTGGATTGTTTGAAATTTTATTAAATCACCAACTTTATTAATTTTCGTAATTAAAACGATTGGATTTGTTAATATTATGAAAAATATATTTCGTGCAAATAATGTTTCGTAGATAAAAATTGAAAATTTTAAAGGGTACGTGACAAGTACGAAGAGCTAGGCGTAGCCCTTGCGTGCAGCAGCAACAAGGTCGCGGCGTAGCAACGCATGGCACATGCGGTAAACACGTTGGCCTGGCGCACACGAAGCAGCAGCAGTAGCTTCGCGCTGCGAGGCACAGCGCTGCTGTGCGAGGCTTGGCACTGCCAAGGCCTTGTGCGGCATGCTGAGCAGTAACACGACATTAGAATGGGCGCAAGCCTAGCCAACACATTTTGTGGTTTTTGCTCCGATTTAAATTCCGAGGCCTAATTTTGGGCTTTGGGCCTATTTTTGCACGAAATGGCTAACAATTGACTTTTTCATTATTTTATTTTATTTGACTTGGGTCGGACCGCGAGTTTAAATATTTAAAATTTAAAGTCCAGATTAAATATTGGTTTAAGTGGGAGGCGTTTAAATGAAAAATTTTAATTAACTGTTTTTAATTAATTTTTCCGTACGACATTTTATTTTAATTGAATTACTTTTTTATTAGATTAATTCTAAGGATTAATAATTTGGAATTGATAATCTTTTATGACGCGCTTATATGAACGTGATTTTAACTAATCATGTAAATACTCGCAAAGCTTATTTGGGCCATTTGTTTTAAGATATGAATAGTTGAATGCATATATATTATTACTATGTATTGTAGGTATTGAAGGTGACTAGTATGGCCAAACTAGGATAGTTAAATAGGGCATGCGTACCGTTTTATCTTTGAATGTAAGTTTTAAATATGGTATGCGTACCATAACGTTTTGATGTAATAATAAGATTATTAAGTTCAAGTTCTCTAGTTTATTCAAAATTTCAAGTTAGCATTTTGAATGGATTTCAAGACGGTGCGAAGCTAACAAGGTGAAAAGAAGATTGGATGCTTCAAGACCAAGAATTTTGGGGCCATACTAGTTCACCAAACTTATTTATGATTTTTTATATTGGTATATGTATATATGAATGCGTTTTTTATATGTTGGACTAAGGATTTAGTTCACTAAATAATCAAACCAACATAGAAACAACTAAGTCCAAGGAATATTGTGTTTAAAATTGTCTTCCAAATCAAGCACTTACAAAAATCTTCGAACCTAAGATAGTAGTTTTCCGCCAAAGCGAGGTGCTATTTTAGTATTCCTGGATGGTAAGACATCCCAAAGGAGCACGTTGATTGTGGTTGTAACTCAAGCAATATTGGTACATATTGTGGAAAAGGAATAAGTTATGGAATTAACTTGTTAACCATGAGTAGTTTGGACATTACTAGCAATTGTTTTTGCTTACCTGAAATCTTCAAAGGATTAAGACAAGCCAAGCATGCTTAAGACTTAGAGACTTTTAGGGTCTTGGATTCGTTTCATTCATTTTGGACTATGTATTTATTGCATGAATGAAATATTTTAATAGCTTTAATGATTGCATGCATGCTCTTATTTCAAGTTATTAAAAGTATTTTCATTGCAATTTCATTTTGTAGAATATGAATTATAGTGCATATAATAGTAAATCTTCAATTTTATTGCGTTCGGATAATGGAACTACGATATTTCCTCAATTAATTGGTAACATATTTGAGATCAATTCTCAAAAGGAAAGGAGACTGAGAACGTATCTTAGATGAAACATTTTCTTATGGTGATTTTCATGGTTGTTTCAACTAAACTTGAATGGTAGACCAATTGGACCTCATATATTCAAAATACTGGGTAGTTTTGGAATAATGAAGTATTGAGTTAAAGGCTCATGTATTACCTATGGTTAACAACCAATTTCCTTTTGATTCAATGTCAAAATAGAATCATTGGATGTGGTCATTATAAATTATTAAAAGGAAAGGAACTTTGTAAGCATAAAAAAGTAAGAAAATCAAGCAAAGAGTAAAATGTTTTTGACTATAAGAAAATGTGCTAGAAAGGATAGGAAACGGGAACAAAAGAAATGAATTCAAGATTCTATTTCTACCTATAAGTTTTTGTTAAAGATAAATGACTTAGGAAATAAACCCCTATGGTATTGGATTACCGTTTGAGGTTCTAACTTTTGTTAAGAACTCAAAATCTGGAAGCTAAGTCTGGATATTGACCTACAAGTGAGAAATCAAGAAAAGTTGTGCTACATTAGCTGTAGGGTTATATTGTTTGTTGTAAAATCCTTCCAAAGGCTGGAACTTAATGGCGTTACGTTCCATTAATCATCATAAACAATTTTATGTTTGGACACAGACAGACTGACATTCGAAATAAACAAAAACAATCGTTGAATGTTTATTTGAATGAAATGGCCATTTATGGGTTGAGTCATATTATTGATTAATAAAAAAAATCTCTTCACATTCAAAATTCAGAAGGTTCAAACCAAATATCTTGATTTATGTTTCACATATCTTTGGAAATGTAATACGACATTATCAACAAGATAACGTTCTAAAATTCCATGGCATGGATTTTTAAAAGTTTATTAATTTAATACACATGGGTACGTCTTACTTGCTGAACGTGACATGGAAATGGATTATTGTTAGAAGGTTCTAGACAATTACGTTCATAGGCCAAAGATGGATTTTATCACATACCTATTTCACAAGAATTTGAGAAAATATGGCTATATTTACTCAAAGTGAAATATGTGAAATGCTTCAATGCAATTCACAAAAGGGTATAAAATCAACTTGGCAAAAATTTTAGAACATCTAGACTGGGTTAAGGTGATGTTTGCATGAGCCGAGAATGAATATCAAGATTGTTTATATGGAAATCAAAGCTCCATAAGAATATGATATGTCCAATGGAGGAATCGAAATCTATTCGGTTAATGATAATCATGACTAGTTTCTTATATAGTTTCTAAATGATACTCTCAAGTGATTATCACACTAAACAGAGTTGTCAAAGATAAATATAAGATGTCATAAGGCGCGCCACCCGAGGGTGGTGTTGACTATCCAAGGTTTCATGGTAAGGGCAGGGGTAAGGGTAAGGGTAGTAGGATGCGTTTTGGGACTTGGAACATTGGCTCTTTGACAGGGAGATCAGTCGAAGTAGTAGAGGTTATGAGAGGGAGGATAATTAACATATTATGTTTGCAAGAGACTAAGTGTGATGGAAAAAAGGCAAGAGAAATATCTCCATGGGGTTATAAGCTTTGGGATTCGGGAAAAACTAGGGATAGGAATAGGGTAGGTATCCTTATTGACCGAGAATATATGATGATGTAGTGGACGTGTCCCGAAAGAGTGATCGAATTATGAGTATTAAGCTTGTGATAGGGGATGAAGTTGTAACTATTGTGAGTGCCTATGCACCACAAGAAGGACTAGATGCTTCAACTAGACAAGAATTTTGGGAGGATTTAGAAGAAGTGGTGCAACGTGTCCCTAGAAGTGAGAAACTGATCATTGGTGGGGATCTCAATGGACTTGTAGGCTCGAGTCGCGATGGATTAGAAAGCATTCATGGTGGTTTTGGGTATGGGGAGCGGAATGAAGTGGGAAAAGTTATTTTGGGTTTTTCATTGGCATATGACTTGGGTATAATGAACACTTGTTTTGAGAAAAGAGACTCTCACCTAGTAACCTATAGGAGTGGAGATAACACGAGTCAGATTGACTTCGTTTTAGTAAGGAATTCTTTGAGACAGTGCTACACCAATTGTAAGGTCTAAAGGTATCAGAGATTGATTGGATCGAATCCAATCTGTGAGATGGCAGTGATCTTTAGCCGGTCATGGCCATGAGACCTCGAATTCCCATGTTCCAGCGTGCATTATGCCAACAGGATTCCGGGTGAGAGTACATCAACCCAACATCGACTTGTAGTACTTGATTTTCGAGGTAGAAGTTATATAAGGAGGAGAAGACCACTAGTGGAGCCTAGGATCAAGTGGTGGAAACTTCAAGGGGAGCAACAACTAAAATTTGTGGAAAAGGTGGCAAGTGAAGGTATTTGGGCCGGGGATATGGATTTGGATATAGACTCGTTATGGACCAGAATGAAGCACACCATAAAGGGAGTGGCAAAAAGGTCCTAGAGGAATCTAAAGGAATCATGCCACCAAGTAAGGACACATCTTGGTGGAACAAAGTTGTGCAACAAGCTATAAAGAGAAAACGAGAATGCTATAAAGAGTTGGGAAAATGTAGAAGTGATGAGAACTACAAGAAGTACAAGGAGGCTAAAAGGGAAGCAAAGAAGGTCGTAAGAGAGGCTAGAGCAAAGGTGAATCAGGATCTTTACGCAAGATTGGATACAAAAGAAGGGGAAAAAGACATCTATAGACTTGCTTGATTTAGAGATAGAAAGACGCGAGACATAGGGAGGATTAAATGTGTGAAAGATGTTGATAAAAATGTTTTGGTGGGAGATAAGGAAATCAAGGATAGATGGAGGTTCTACTTTGATAACTTGTTCAACGGGGATCAAGGGCGCGATATTGGGGATACAAATAACCCTCGGGATATGGTTAACCTAGACTTTATGCGAAGATTTCAAAAGAGAGAAGTCGAAATGGCACTGAAAAAGATGGGAAGCAAGAGGGAAGTGGGGCCCGATGGTATACCTATCGAAGTCTGGAGATGCTTGGGAGAGAGAGGGGTTGTATGGTTAACAAATCTTTTTTCAACAAGATTTGGGGAAGTAATAGTATGCCATTAGAGTGGAGGAAAAATACTATCATCCCCTTGTACAAGAATAAGGGTGATGTCCAGGACTGTGCCAACTATCGAGGAATCAAACTAATGAGTCATACTATGAAACTTTGGGAGCGGATTATTGAGCAAAGCTTGAGGAGAACTGTGAAAATTTCGGAGAACCATTTTGGATTTATGCCTAGGAGATCGACTATGGAGGCCATTCATCTTATAAGGCAACTAATGGGGAATTATCGGGATAAGAAGAAGGATTTATATATGGTTTTCATTGATTTGGAGAAGGCGTATGATAAGGTACCAAGGGAAATTCTTTGGTGGGAATTAAGTAGGAAAGGAATTCCGAGGAAGTATATTGATATCATCAAGGACATGTACGAGGGAGTTATCACGAGTGTGAGAACTAGTGTTGGTAAGACCAAAGAATTCCCCATTACGATTGGAGTGCATCAAGGTTCCGCACTTAGCCCGTTTCTTTTTCATATAGTCATGGACGAATTGACGAGGTCAATCCAAGATAGTATACCCTGGTGCATGATGTTTGCAGATGATATTGTGTTGATTGATGAAACAAAAGAAGAAGTGGAAAGTAAGTTGGAGTTATGGAGACAAACTTTGGAATCTCGGGGTTTTAGGCTGAGTAGAAACAAGACGGAATATATGGAGTGTAAGTTTAGTGGAGTTCAGATAGAGAGACAGGGGAGATTACCTTAGATGGGAAAATTGGCCAAGGCTCTGAAATGTTCTGTTATTTAGGATCTATAATCCAAAAAGATGGAGAATTGGATGGCGATGTGGCCCATAGAATCAAAGCAGGTTGGTTGAAGTGGAAAGGTGCCACGGGGTTCCTATGTGATTCAGGCATGCCCCAAAGATTGAAGGGAAAAATTTACCGCACGGCAATTTGACCCGCTTTGTTATACGGCACGGAATGCTGGGCAGTGAAACATTGTCATGTGCACAAGATGAATGTGGCGGAGATGCGCATGTTACGTTGGATGTGTGGGAATAAAAGAAAGGATCTTTTGAGAAATGAGATTGTTAGGAAGAAAGTAGGGGTTGCACCGATTGAGTTTAAGATAGTGGAAAATCGTTTAAGATGGTTTGGACATGTAAGCAGACGATCAAGTGATGCCCCGGTTAGGAGGATAGAACGGTGGCAAAGTGATAGAATTGCAAGGGGTAAGGGAAGACCTAAGAAAACTTGGAGGAATGTGATTGAGCACGATATGAGCTTTCTTGGGATTGAGGAAAATATGGCGTTGGATAGGAAAAAGTGGAGGGAGAGAATATACATTGATGACTTCATTTGACTTATTCAGCTTCCATGTTTCTGTTTCTTTCTATTTTTTTTTATTTTTTATTTTTTATTTTTTTTAATATTCTTTTAAATTTTTTTAATTTTACATGCTATTTTGAAATGTACGTATTTTACTTATTCATTTATTTTAAACTTTACTTATTTTTTATTATATTTCTTCTATAATATATATATACATTAAACAAACTCAAGAATAGATATATATTTCTTTATGAGCAACTCATAGAAACAAAAGGTATTGATTCTACCACAAATCTGAGAACATATGATTGTTGCTCTAGATAATGTCTTTTAGGAAACATCATATTTCCAAAAAGGCAAATGGGAAATATGACCTCGAAGTGACCTCAAAAGAACTTCGAGTCAAGCAACAAACAAATGTAGGATACTTAGGAGTCTTTGGAAGAGCTTCAAGAAGACTTTGGAAGTGCTTCAAGATAATTCTAATACTCAAAGGACTTGAGTAATGTCTTTATAGACACTAACGTTTGATGTTCAATACCTAGATAAATCGTATAAGGAATAGAATTCAACCAAGATAGATACATAGATATCTTAAGGAATGAAACCTATGAAGACTTTGGAAGAGCTTCAAGAACATATGACTTACAGGTAAGCTACGACGAATTAAAAATTCCCAAAAATGGTTTGAGTCCATATACAATGGTGGGAGGCCATTAAATCCGAAATGTCTTCATCTTGAAGAATCAAGTCTATGATTTGGTTGATTTAAATAAAGGGTTCACACCCATTGGTTGCAAACATGTTTTCAAAAAACATACAAAGATGATATTGTATACACATAAAAATGAAAAGCTAGATTCATAGTTAAA
The DNA here is from genome assembly GCF_020520425.1 of Spinacia oleracea. Lineage (NCBI taxonomy): Eukaryota > Viridiplantae > Streptophyta > Magnoliopsida > Caryophyllales > Amaranthaceae > Spinacia > Spinacia oleracea. The sequence continues at coordinate 53,852,324 of NC_079489.1, read as the reverse complement.
TATTACAAACAAACTTCATGGCGTTGATAATGTTGAAATATTTTTCACCAATTGAAATGCTTGAACTATTTTGGATAAATCTAGCAATCATTGCATATGGAAATATGGCAATTGGAAAATGAAACATCCTCCTCGATTGGACTTGTTGGAAGAAATTGTGTACATTACACAATGTAAAAGTTTTGGATGCTAGATAAAAGAGGAAGCTTAAGAAATCTATTCGTAGATTAAAGCATGCAAGTGGGAATTCAAACATACTTTTCAACAAAGGCTATTGATCAACCATAAGCTTTGTGAAAATATGAATCATCTTATAGATGAGGAGTTTAGTGGGATCTAAGTCAAATTTATTGGTTCTATTATGAGATACATATCTCTCTATTATAAATGACATTCAAATTTTAAATGGTTAGGATTTGAAAGTATTTGTCAATATTAGAACCATGGTGAAAATTAGATCATATTGGGTCAAAGATCTATTCGATAGGATCTAAAACTTTGTTTGGATTCTGTAAAAGTAATTACTAAATCAAACACAAATGAGAGACTCAAAAGAGACTCTCAACCCATATGAGCAAGTCTATGTAATGAATGTTTTACTAAGTATAAAGCTAGGTTGTTATTACTAAGGTTAAACATGAAGGACTTGAAGAAGAAACTTGACCTTATATCACACGGCAATGCCAAGATTTTAGCAAGATTCGGTATCTCGTGAAACTGAATGAGCTAAAATTTACATGGATAGATTTTAAATTACTAATGTTTTTTGCATTACAATCAATCATGTACGGTGTGATATATAGATCGCCAAGATAACTCGTGAATATTGGATCATGACGAGTTTATACCAATATTTCATGATCTATATCAAATATCATTAGAATAATATCAAGAAACATCCAATGCATTTGGAAATTTAAGATAAGCACTTGATAAGAGGAAGTGAAGATGAACTAAGAATTGATGCTACATGCATAGCCTAAGTAAAAGTTGGATATTGTTGATAGGTAAACCACAAACATACACGGGAGCGTCGTGATTAAAAGGTGGTAACATAGGTTCAAAACCATATGTGATGCATGGGAAACTAAATCATTGATTGGTTTCCAAGCTCTCAGTTGAAAGATGTATTTCCCACATCTCTGTGAACTGATTGGAGTATTCCAAAAGGGAAGCATCATTTGCAATTCTACATAATTGAAATGATTTCGGTGTTGCCTAAGAAGCAACAAAAGGAAATTGTTTATATTGGGAGTTCTTCAATGAACTCAGGTTGATCACAAGTCTGCTATCTGGATGGTTTTTTATTTTAACTTATGAGAATCATTCTAAATGCGATGAAAGACTAGATCATTCTATAAACATGTTCAAAGATATTTCCATCTTACATCGAAAGGCTTTCGATAGAAAAGATGCCAAGAATAGCAAAGTATGATAAACTAAACCTCTATAACCAATGACATACAACACTCATATGCAGAAATGGAATCAAGTTTTAGTTCCATGAATGTGAAAGGCCCATATCTAGCTGTAAAACATTAAATGTTTGATTTTGGGTTAGAGGCCCACAAATTTGTAAGAATTTGGTTTATACATTTATCATTTATGAAATTATATTTCATATTTCATTTAATCTTGGTTTAGTATTAAATGATGAAGTCCAAGTGATTCAAAACATTCAGATGGGATGTCAAGATGGATTCTTTGACAAAGAAATGCCAATAAGTGAACTTGAATATTGAATCACAAAAGGTTCCCTAATCCATGTCATTGAATGGTCGGACGAACTATGACTAATGAAGATTAGATTGCAAGTTGATTTATAGTTCGGTTTCTTAAACTATATGGGACATGGATGTGAGAAATCATTTGCATAGATACTTATTGGAATTTGTATCGGATTGACCATAAGAACACTTTAAGAAATTAAAGTCATGTCATAAGTCGTTCTCATTAATGATGATTGGAACCTCTTCCTTGAAACCTGATTAGTTATAACTGCTTATTTGAGAATTAGTTCGCTTTGATGCTCGCTAAACGTCGCATCGTAAAAGGAGACTATAAAAGCAGTATTCAGGCTAGCTATGAATCAAAGTAAGTTGTTCATAAGTTACAATAAGGGGTTGTCCTCCTATATTTGTTAGGATATGGTGTTGTTGTTGTACAAGGCCTCTCAAAGAGTTAGATACTGTGAAAATGCATGGCGGTGCTCAGAATGGTTAAGGCTTAACCTTTTGTAAAAGTTTAACAGTTGAACTCAGTAATTCGAGAAACACTTCTGGACCAAATAAGGATGACTTGGATTTTACCTTATGTTCAGTAAGTAACACTAAGAGACAAAGGAATTGGAATGCACACTTATCTAAAGTACAGTTGGGAGACTGAAGGAAATATGTCCTTCACATAAGGTGCATTGGTCCAATACCAAAGTTCAGATTAATTATGAATAAATTAATTCAGTAAGATCAAGTGATCGAAACAACTAGTTGGAGCAATGTTTCCGATCAGTAAGTTCTAATCCTTATTAGGCTCACAACTTACTCTTGACTGAATCTACAAGGTCACACAAATGACATAAAATAGAACGCCGGGTTAAATGAATCGGAAATTTATTTAATGGCTTTTTGGGAAATTAGTTCGGAAAACATAATTATACGATATGGCGTTGGATCGGAAATTATATATCGTATCGCGTATATTCGTAAGCTAGGAGAAACACATAATAGTATCACACGACGTTGGATCATATCGAACTATACGAGGGAGCATTGGCCGAAGGGCCATCAGACGCATACGAAGGGCAGCCCACGAGCCGAATGCAAGAAGCACTCAAGGTCCATAGACGCGAGGCAAGCAACTGTATCACAGGCCCATTGTCGTGTGGCAAGGTGCGCGCGCGGACCAACCAACATGGCAGCAAAAACATTGCAGCAGCACAGCGCGACCCATGGCCCAGCGCCTGTGTGCGCGCGTGTTGGGTTGCTCGTGCAAGCTGGTCGGCCAAGCTCGATTGGCTTGCACACTTGCCTAGGCTTATTAACTTAAACCTATTATTTTCTAATCTCTAGTCCAGTCATACACGAACCCTAGCACATAAAGATAAACCCTAATTCTCTTTGTGCCTCCATAGCGTGTTCATCCCAAAAAGTCACAAAACCTTGAATAAGATCTAACCTATCAATGTCAAAGCGGATCTGAATGTGTCGGTGAACCAAGTAGAGGAACTACGATTGGAGTTCTTGTTCGTGTTCGTGGACTAAAGGGGAAAACACGCTACAAACGTATGTATTGCTTAATTTGTACTTTATACATGTTTCCTGGCTTTGGGATTGTTCCGCAATCATGTTATTTATTTAATTGTAAATCCCTACAGTGGGTGGATAAGGACCCATGCAGTATTCCCACATTCCACATGGTATTCGCGCGTAGTATCGTGTTTTTGGGCTTTTGATTTATTTTTTTCTTAAATCTTTTTCTAAACAAAAATTATTTTCTTGGCATGGTACCGTCGCGCAGATCCCTCGAGAATCGTGGGTGTACCATGTGGGTTTTCCAATACTACCAGTCCTTCACCCAATGTGCATTAGTCTAATACCAAGGTTCATATTAATTACGAATAATTATTTCAGTAAGATCAAGTGATCGGAACTGCTAGCTTGAGCAATGTTTCCGATCATTGAGTTATAATCCTTATTAGGCTCACAACTTATTCTTGAATGAACCTACAAGGTCACACCAATGACATAAAATAGATAAATGGATTAAATGAATCGGAAATTCCTTTGATGGCTATTCGAGAAATTAGTTCGGTAAACATAATTATACGAAAAGATGTTGAATCGGAAATCGAATATCATATTGCTTATATTCGTAAGTTTGGCAAAACAAATAATTCTATCGTACGATGTTGGATCGTATCGTACGACACGATAAATAAATTGTCGAAAGATAATTTACACGCAAGACAAAGTGAATTCCACGAGCCGAGTGCACGAGACACTCAAGGCCCATGGGGGCAAGTGCAAGCAAGAGAACAACACAACGACACGTCAAGCCCATAGCTGGCCTGCTGCGTGTTTTCTTGTGCGCGCGGGCCAAAACAGTGACAACGTCGCTGGCTAGGGCGTGGCCCATGGCCCAGCGTGTTGTGTTGTGCGCTGTGCGTGCTGCTTGTTCCTTCGTGGGCTTGTTGTCCGGATGTGGCCTTATGGCTTGGTCGTTTGGCTTGCCTTGTTGTTAGGTTATTATAATAACCTATACCATACATGTTTTCCATAACTAACCAAAATACATTACACTAACCTTAGGCATCTAAGTGTGAACCATAATTCTCTCCTTGCCTCCAAACTTTGTTCTTCCCTAAAAGTCAAAATACCTTGAAAGATATCTAAGCTATCAACCTCAAGGCGGATCTGCATTGTCGGTGGACTAAGTAGAGAAACTACAATTGGAGTTATCGATCGTGTTCGTAGACTATACGGGAGTTCACGCTACAAAATTATGTTATGCTTAAGCTGTACTTTATACATGGATTCTGGCATTGGGATATTCCGCTATTATGTTATTTGATTAACTATAAATCCCATCAAAAGATGATTTCAAGATAGAGTTGGAGAAAAGTCGAGTGTTAAAGATAAGTGGGGAGATGAATGTTGAGGAGGAGGAGGAGGAGAACGAAGACCATAAATGGCACCGTACAATAAGTACTCGAGATATTTTCGATTCCTGGATAACATAGACTTGGTGTAGACGCCTACATTTGTCCCTAGGCCCGACACGGTGTGTTCGATGATGAAACCAAACACACCGCTTGACTATGCTTTCCTAAACATGCAACGAACGATCCATGACTGACTGACAATCCCGTAATCCATATTTCCATTTTTAGAAGATAATATTTATAGTAACTTCCATACTTGGACGTTACCCCGAATAGCAGCCACGTAAGATAAAATATCTAAGTGTTTGAATCGCGTTATGATTCATCATTAGATAAGGACTAAAATTTGCAATCCAACTCATGCTCCTAAAGGTTAGAAAACGTGATAAGATTCGGTGAAAAACCGCCAAGAATGGTACAAGTGAAGTAAAACACCAGCGCTGGAAAATTCCAGCGCTGGCAGGGCAAGCGTCACAAATTTCCAGCGCTCAAACCACCAGCGCTGATTAATTCCAGCGCTACAGTTTGATTCTAATATAATCACGCAAGAAGAAAGAATTATCTAGATGTCACACAAAGAAGATCTGGCGCTCAGATTGCATGCGCAATAACCAGCGTTCCTGATCCAAGCGCTGGAAATTTCTAGCGCTTAGCATATCTGAGTCAGAAAATTCTCTTTTCGAATTTATCTTATTCTGGCCTATTTTGCTATAAATAGGGCCTCTGAAACCAGAAAATAACACACAATTCCAACCCTAAACCCTTAAGCTTGAGTATTGACTGAAGCTTTCTACGTCCCGATTCGTGTGTCTGCCGTATTAAACACATTGTTAAGCAGACCCTGCCCACACGACCGCCTGATCGCTGAATCCTGTCGAAGTGTTGCAGAAACCTAAACACAATCCTAAGCCCCAAAATACTCAAAACTCTGGAAGAATCATGTCCCGTAGTTAGTCGGTCAGAAGTTCGAAAGCCAAACGGAAAGCAAGTAAAGTCAAGTGGTAGGTGTTCCTGAGAACCGCAGTAAAGCCTACGCTTTTCTGTAACGTGAATTATATTTTTATTGCTATACCCACCATATAAATCTGCTAACTTTATCTATTATACTGTTCACGCCTAAATAAGATAATACTCGGACAAATCGGTTTATTGTTAAGCCCCTTAAATCGATCTAAATCAGCTTTTGACATCTGTTTAGTAAATATATATGCATTAAAATCAATCAAGAGTAGTAATGTAGCATAAGCATGTCCGATCATCGTCACAATTGAACTAGTAAGGACCGCGCCGCGTGGGCTAATGTTGGGCACTCCCCGTATTAGTAAACGTCTCCCGAACTCTCAATCTCTGCTCCGCTAGATGTTACGTTGAGGGATCTCCACACCAGGGATCACAAGGGAATCTATGGCCGTCGTGAATCACACATGTTTGCACTCCAGGCATGTCACGATAACCGGGTTTTTTCAGTTTTCTTAAACCGAATGACGACTCCTAAAGACTAGTAAAAAGAGGCTAACGCCCACAGTTAGTCCCTATTTTACTTATTATGCTTGGCACATCCAGAAGAGGGAAAAATCGACACTCTCACACTTGGATAACTATCATGTCTGATTTTATTGAGGAGATCTTAAGGCTAATATTTAACTTTGTGCTTTAAATGTCAAATGTTATGCAAGAAAAATTACCTTAATTATAAGTTATTAGGGACGAGGTTAAACAGTTGAGGGTTGTATCTTGTAAGTGAGTAATTAAAGGTGTAAAGTACAACAAATGAAAATGACTTTTTTGTATCCCCTAAGAAATGGTTTAAACTATCCTACTATATTAATTATAAAATAGAATAAAAAGTCATAAGAAATCAAACATTTAGGGGTTGTTTGATTGACATCTAAAATTGGGGAAGTAGTAATTCATGGGAATCTATAAATTGGGTAGGTGTTTGTAATACCTCGTATATATATTTATAAAGCATTTTTATGATTTTTAGAATCCAACTCGCATTTAAATATTATTTAAATATATTTTTATTAATTAGAATATTTATTATTTTAATTAATTAAGAAATAAATTTATTATTCGAAGTCGGGAAATTATTTGGGGTTTTGATTTAAAAAAAGGTTTGAGTTAATTTAAAGTCCAACTCGTTTTCATGATTAAGCCCAATCAAAGAATCCAAGTTAGAATCCTAATTCAAACCCAATATTTAAGCCAAGCCCAATACTCAATTTACTAATCCTAACCCACTAGGGATTATGAAAGCCTATAAATACCCCTTATATTTCAATTGGATCCCCTTCATTAAACCCTCGTTATTTTTTTCTCTCTCTCTCTCTCTCTTACACCCCACGACACTCAGCTCTCCTCCTTTGCCTCCCTTCCCTTGCGTCGCACAGCCCAGCCAAGCACCCCCTTGCTCGTGCCCTGGCGTCGCTGCCCATCCGAGCACCCTTTCTCGCTTCTTCCCTTCGTCCCTCGCTCGACGCCAGCCACACACACTTGTGCTCTCTCCTCTCGTCGTTGTGTGTTGTTGCCCCTGACCCGTGTCCCTCGACGCCCCGCACAGCCACGGTCCCTGCTTCCTCTCACACGCACTCGCGCCGATCACACGAGCACTCGTGCTCTCTCTCTCTCTCTCTCTCTCTCTCTCTCTCTCTCTCTCTCTCTCTCTCTCTCTCTCTCTCCCTCCTGTCACGCGCCCCGGCTGCCTTCGTAGCACACCCGCACACACACGCAAGAAGCAACAATTTTCCGTGTGTTGCCGCCCACCAATACTCCGTGTATTTTTTCCCTTTTTCGCCCGGTCTCATTTAATTCGTGATCGTACCGTGCTATAGGCCGGTTTGGTATAATTATTTTCTTCCTAATCTATTCTATTTCAAATTATGTTTTTAAATTATGGATTTTTATTGTTAATATTGAGTTATGATTGATTATATTGTTGGGATTGGTTATGAACACCAAATTTTGAGGATTTATGTGTTTAGATTATCGAAGGATATTTTGATTTGGAGTATTATAATTTTTAGATTTGAAATAAAGTGTTGATTTTTGAAGGATTAAATTGATTTTAATGGTGATTTAGGGTTAGGGTTTTAATATTAACCTAATGACTAATTTATTAGCATAATTAGATGATGATTTTAATTATGATAATAAATTATATTTTTCAGATTATTATAAAGACCTAAAGTGTCAAATTTTAATGGTTTTTAGCATGAAAATAAATTAATTCCATGCTAGCGTTTTAATCGTTCAATTGAGACTATTATTTTATTAATAAACGATTGATTTCTAATCAATTCAAATTTTTTAAAAGTTAATAAAGTTGCTGAAAATTTAATGAACATGAGTAATAATTGAATTTCATTATTTTAATTATAGGAGGAGATTTCTAATCTAGAGACTTGAATCACAAAGTGGCCCCTGTACTTATGTATTCAAAGTACGTACATGTCTAGGGTGACCACCGTTTCACGAGGATTCATGTGATATGTTATTATTGTGATTCATGTGAATTGAATGGTTATGGATTCATGTTTGATGTTGTGAACGAACATGTTGTATTATTATAGATTCATGTTTGATGTTGTGAACGAACATGTTTGGATTATTATGGAACTATGATTTTTATTGAGCAAGCATGTTGTGATTATTTATGATCGTTGAATTTAATGTCAAGCATGTTGTTCAAGTATTATATGCATGTATGGGTTGTTTCACATGCAAGGGATTAGTTTGATGCTATCGAACGTAATGTCTAACATATTTTGACCCAAGTATTAATGTCTCGTTGCACTATTTATTCTACCCCGTATGCAGGGTATGTTTGGGAAGCCTATGTGAATTGAATTAAGATTATTCGTGCCTAATGCACAACCCGCATGTCAACAGGCATATCGTGGAATCTCAATGGTATATTGAGAATGAACAATGGGAGTAATATCACTTGAGTCTTGAATGTTTGATCACAACTCCTAATGGATTAAAAAGGAGTGTTGTTTGGTTGTCTGTTTATTAAATGTCTTGTTGTGTGTCTTGAGTTCACCTTGTAAAGAAAATATTAATAAACGTAAAGTGCAACCAGAACAAGCTTCAAAACTCTTGTAACGTATATATCTTGAGTATGAACAATGGGGGGAGTCTTGCCGGAAAACTTGTACTCCTACTAATAATACAAGACGTTGTTTCATTTTATTTCTTTATTTTTATGCGTTGGAATTCTGTTGGTATGGTCCGACAAGTGGGTTGTTTATTTATTATTTATTTTGGTGTTTGGTGGGCTCCCAACACCCTTCCTATAATGGATATTTTTCTTTTAGGCCCGTTTGAAGCTTATTCTTAATTAATCTATGAGTCAAGAGTCGTGTCAAGTCGAATCTTGCCTTCATGATTAATTTTTCCTAAATGGCTTTTGCATGTGGATTAATTATTGTGAGTGAAGCATGTTAGTACTAGGATTTCATTCTAGCTTGTTCGTACTCAACTTTCGCCGACTTCGTGCTTCATGTCTTTTGGTCATGGCCTTCGCCTTAATGACTCTAGGATGATCCACCATTACATTTGCGTTGTAGGGGAGTAGATTTTCAACAAACATGTTTGTAGAGATAACTTGCGGGAGAAGTTATCTAGCATGGGGCATTGGGGATGTGTTGAGCGTTGCTTTTCCTGCATTCTAAACTCTATTATTTTCTGTTAGTCTAGACTATTAAAACTAATTGGTTAATGAATTTGGTTTTGGACCGTTATGGTTCCAACTTGTATAGATGCCATAATCACAACAGACAAAAGTCAAAAATAAAAAAAGGAAAGTTAAACAATATGACATTAACATACCAAATATTTTAATTATGTCATTCAATTTCGAATTGGTAAACATATGAGAAAAGGACTCCTCATTACATAACCAAAATTTGAAAGTTGAAAAAACATGTTAATCTTACAGGGTAGTTAACTATTTTACGATTAATAAGCGAAACACATGCTACCCCCTCAGTATTTTTTCAAAAGGTCTTGCGCGCACTAGGTGTACAATAAATTTATTGTACACCAAAATAACTTTTACCCATTTTTTTGTAACTTTAACCTAGTTTTGATTAACTTTTATATTAGTAAAAAAAAAACGTTGATAGATAAAACATTTTAAATAGTTAAATGATTAATTTTATACATTATTAATGATTTTAAAGAAATAAGTTTTATTAAAATGAAAAAATTTATCACTAAAAAATGGATAACTTTTACATATATAAGCTTTACTTTTAAACATTTTGAGTTAACTTTTACTCTGTTGTATAATATTTATTGTACAACCCTTGTAAACAAGAATTTGTGGTATTTTTTTAGGGGTCACATATACTACTTTTGGCTGTCTATTTTCAAGGGTCACGTTTCCTCTTTTAGTAACTTTTTATCCCATCCTAATTATTTAATACTCCCTCCGTCCCACATTAGTTGTTAAATTACCTTTGCACAAAGTTTTAGGTGATAAGTGGTTGTTTGGTTATCAATTGTTATTTTATTGAAAAAGTAGATGTGATAGGAGTTAGTGGGGTATTTTTTTTTTAATTGAATGAGAGAGGGTGTGGGGACAAAAAATAATTTAGTGGGAAGAAGAGATACAATATAATAATTGTGGGGTCATTCCTTATTTAGAAGTGCAACAACTAATCTGGGACGGCCGAAAAAGGAAAGTGTAACAACCAATCTAGGACGGAGGGAGTATATCCAATTTCATCTAGGGATCACCACTGCAATAAACTCCCTCTCTACTTTGATTAAAATACTTTTCACATCATCTTTTTTCTATATTCCTGCTCCCCCACTTGCTTTATTATTTTTACTAGATATAAGTGAAGAGGTGAATTTATTTTAATAAATCCACTTTTGTTGTCCCCTTGAATTACTAAAATACCCTCCACACGTATAGAATAAAGAATATAATGACAACCTATCCAATAGAAAAAGCCCAAAGAAGCATTTTAATCAATCTAGATGCGTTCGGGTCTATCTAACTTATATGTTTCTTATCTTCGCACGCATCACGTTTATTATTATATTTTTTACATGTTATTTAAGATTTAAATGTAATAACACAAATCTGTTTCGAATCGCTTGAGAACTAACTGCATACCTGAAGTGCACACAAGACTAGTTTTTATTAGATCAACTCTTCTGGCCGTCAACATGTGACTCCTAATAAAATACGAGCGGATTACCAAATATTAATCTCTAATCAATTATAAAATCAATATGAACCAAAATTTGAAAGAAGTTATTTCGTAATCATTCATCAATTGCCTATTAAATAACTATATTTAAAAAAAGGAAAAATTACTTTAAATAATCCAACCTTTTGAAGATTTTCTGTTAATAATCCAACCTTTATCTTTTATTGCACCCAACCGGTCACCAACCCATTACAACAGGTAATATGCACACGTATCATGCAACCATTCGTTAATAATTTATTTTTACTTTTGAAAATATATAATTTTTTTCCCCTTTTATTCTCTTTTCTTTTACTTTTTTCTTCATTCTGTTTTTACAAACAATGACCTCTTTCTAAGTTTGACTGAATTTCCACCATTCTTTGCTTCCATCAATATCTTACTGCACCAACCACACCGTCACTAACATAAAATCCATCCAAATTTATATCCTTAATATTCTACTCCATTTTATAGCAAGAACTTCATAATTAATAACATTACATCATATATAACTCGATTGAACATCGTCTTGCTTACCCAATTTCTTTAATTTCGTTGTCGAGTAAATCTCTGCCGGGCCAAGACTTATGCCCCTTCTCACACTTCTCATAATCTCTGCCGGTCCCATACTTAATCCCCTTCTGGGTGTCTTCAATTTAGCACTCAAACTCATTGATTCTTCAATCTTATTCAATTCATTGGAGATTCTGGTACTCTGCTTCAGCGGATCCATGAACTTAGCCGCTACAACACCACAAATTTATTTGTTTGGATGTAAAACATTTGATTTGCTAAATTGTTAAATGAGTTTAATTTGTTTGATATTAAACACTTATTACTGTAATTCATGCCTAAATTCCAAAAAAAATGTTCCCAAATCAATCGAAAATTCTGAGATTTCTGGTGTGGGTACTACGTTCCGACGAGTCCTGGTGGCACAAGTGTTTTCTCTCTCCGTCTTGTTGCGGCGCAAATACGACGTTCGATCTTGGTCGGTTTTGATGAGATACGACGTCAATGAATGAAATGAATTAGAGTGTTCATGGTGGTTGGAGGTGAAGATGAAGATGGTGGAGAGAGGGGGCTTCAAGGGTGGGTTGGTGTTTTAGGGAGGCGGGGATATAATTTCTTTGGGTGGAGGTGAATTTCTGGTGGGGCTGGCATTAGCGGGGAGGCAGGAGGAGGAAGGAGGTAAGGAAACAAAAAAAAAAAAAAAAAGTTACCTTCTCCATCGGTTTCCAGTCACTAGGGTCTAATAAAAGTTAACGGGGTATAAAGGTTGGATTATTAGATAATAATACAAAGGTTGGATTATTAACAGAAAATCGTCGAAAGGTTGGATTATTTAAAATAATTTATCCTTAAAAAAAAAGTTCCCGTAAGTTAATATTTCCTTACATGTGAATTACTTTATTATGCCACATTTTGGTACGTAAAATAATACATTACTAAAAATAATCATATGACATCTACATAAATCAAAACTAACAAAAAAAAAAAAATTGGATCAAATGAAATTCTAATCCGACAAAATCGCGATCGTTGTAGACGAGATCTTACAATGATGAATGGCCTCTTTCACATTGTTGTTTGATACAACCTTTAACGGGAGGGGCGTCTTTCAATTTGTTGAAGCTTTGAGATTGAATTAAATCCAATTCAAGTCATGGGTATCCAATAACTAACCTGAAAAAACAAAAGCAAGAGAAAACCACAACAGAGTAGCTCGGTTTTTCTTTGCATTGAGATACTCTGGCCAAAATTCAAACAGTAATCGGTGGACAGAAGATGTTGCTCTATAGAAGATTCTTATTACCGCTTTCTATTTGCTGATAAATACATTTGGGTGGAAGCATGTCTACAGATTTACATTTTCATTATGGATATCTACACTCAATTGGAAAAATAATGGTGTACAAGGGTAAAGAAAGAATGAGGAATAAAAATACAATTATTACAGAAACATATTAACAACCAGAAAGCACCAGAGATATGTACATTGAATATGTTCAACTCTCTAGTTTCTACCGCAGTAAACAACTAATAGACATCAGCCATCAGTAATTATCGATTAACATGTCGAGGCTCCGCCTGCGTATGTATAAACTTAGGTTAGGTTTGATTAGAAAAGAGCATTCAGATCTAGAAACAAAATATGCCATATGGAAGGTTTTAAAACTTAGTGCCATATGGAAGGTTTTAAAACTTAGTGCCATACGGGGGACAAGGGGAATGTCAGATGTAGTGGGAGGGTGGGGGAGAAAACTGGTTTTTGTTGGTGTTGCATGGAGGGAGCCCACAGGGGTCGAGGGAGGGGGAAGCTGAACTACAACAAATTAGTGACAACCTCAGCTAGCAGATAAGATTAAGCAAATACGAAGTATTAAGAAATGTCGGGTCTAGTTGGGAGGGGGTAGAGATAAGGCTGGAACAACGGCAAATCCTACCAAATAATCTCTCCTCTCTGGTTCTTTATTCCAACATCATCGTATCTGTTGTTTTCATCTAATCAACTACCATGACAATGAAAGTGACTGCACACAACCCCTACGGCCCTACCCACCATATGGCACTAAGTTTTAAAACCCTCAACAAAAGCACACACTCGCAAACATAGGGCATGTTTGGTAAAACTAGTGGTAGCGGTTAGCTGTTAGAGTAGCGGGTAACGGTAAAATAGTGGATAACAATTAGCTGTAAAAGTAGCGAGTAACTAGTATAAGTGTTCTGTAAAAGTAGCGATTGATATTGTAAAAATATAATAAAAGCTATATATATATATATATATTGTTTGAAAATTTACTATAAATTTATCAAAACGATACCCACTACTTTAGAACGCTACTAATTTCAACGTTCGGCAAAAGCTACCTAATCGCTACTCTACCGCTAACTTGACAAACACTTGCAAATTTTACCAGTAGCGTCTTCACTAGGTCAAATTGCTACCCGCTACTGCCAAACACGCCTATAGTCAGTTTTTAGTTACTTATTATTGCATGAGACTGACTACTGAGGGGAGGGGGGGGGGGGGGGGGGGGAGGGTTTTGATGAAAAGAACAAAAGATAATTGCTTTATTCATATAATTTCATAAAATATCTATTATCTGTAATCTACACAGAAAAATACAGATGCTCTCAGGAATTATCTTGTAAAAGGCATAATATGAATATAAATCAAGACCAGTGCACATTTGCACAAGATGTCCGTACTCAAAAAGACAAGCTGTATTGCACAATATGAACATAAATCTACACAAAAAGCATAACAAAGAGTCAAAGAAAAGAAACTCACCAAATTTTGGGTTCTACGTAATTGTGCCTGCCGTTTTGGATCCACATGCCATTTTTTGTGATGGATAGTTCTATGCTGTGATTGGCAACGATGGCGGGATAGTTTCTGGATGAACTCCTTCAAGTGGTTATAAATACTGCACACCACGAAGGCCTTGTTAAACTTTGCCAACACTGGCAGAATATGGAAGACATTTCCCATGGAATCATAGCTGTAACAGATATGAATGGAACAAGAACATATGTATTCCCTTCGTTTTCAAGATGGAGGGAGTAATAATATGGCACATATACACACGCATCAAGAGGCCATCACAATGATGAATTACTACTTTGAATCAGATGCCAGAACAATTCAAGTTTTTAAGGATGATAAAGTTCATTAAATTCGAATTTCCATAACTCGTGAGAATCAAAGCAAACCTTAAATGTTAAATCTTCTCATAAAACTACAAAGTTCTTCTTCCAACAAAATCTTCTCATAGAACTACAATATTTCATCATTAAATATCAGGCAGCAATTCATTTACCCAACTATGGAGTACAGGCCTTTTACAGAAAAAGTTGCAGTATCACATCAGCTTCCTGAGCATTCATTTCTACATCAACACAAATTTAATAAGAGGCACCCAATGTGTTGTAGTTTTCTTAGTTGTTACAACACCCTTGGTTACATTAAGAACTTATAAAAACCTTCAAAGAGATCAACGTTACTTTTTAACTTCATTGTGATGTTTATTTTACACTTGGTAATATTATCACATTATATTACTATAGAAAATTTATAAACAAAATTATGGGAATTCGACGATTGAATTGAAAAAGTTCAAAAAATTTATTGGGTGAAAAAACATTAGGGCACAACTCTCAAGGCATCTATAATGTATCACTTATTCTTGGAACGTTGCTTCTCCACTAATTTGTCAGACCGCCACTGAGTAGGTGAAAGCAAAAGAGCAATCAAATTGGATGGAGAGGTACTAAAGGATTGTAATTATATTTGCAGCACATTAACACAAAAATTAAAAGCAAAAAATGCTGACTGTTTACTGGATGCAGCAGTTTGTTGTTTATTAGAAGGAAAGGATAATTTGAAAGATTTATTTCTTAATAGCGTTATGCGCAGAATTCCTCCACTCTGGGAAGGCGACACATCAGTTGCAGAATATGCGAACATACTAATGTTGCATCACAAAAGGCTTCCCTCAAAGAAAATGCACCAGTATGCTGCTAAATTTATGTAATTATTCCAGGATGCAATATAAGTTCTACTGTTTCTGCGCCTCTGCGGCTTATGATCTCGATCTCCTCTTATCATTTTTTCTTTAGGTCAAAACAGCAAAGGGCTGATTACTCAATCTGATCTGATATTAACAGGGATTTTGTTTGGTACTGGGTTGTAAGTGGATTGGGCTTGTTAAGATTGAACAACTCGGACAATAATATAAATAGTCTTTTTAGATTTGAAGTTGATGAAATATGTGCCAACGTCAAAGTATATATGCGGCCATCGCAAGAACTCTTCCTAGGGTGGTGGCTAAGGGCCAAACTTTTCTACTTGAGTGCACTTACTAGATGCTCTATTTCTCCCAAAATATTTAACGCTTGCAAATAATTTATGAGCTGTGACGGTTTCATATTACCATCAATAAAAACAAAAGGAAAGAAAGCAATAGAAAATGTGTAGTATATATAAGCAGCACTTTTACCATTAGCAATATTCCTTAAGAGTGATACCTTAAATTATAAATTTACCTCTCATTATTTAAAATTAAATTCTCATCTAACAAAGCAAAGTCTCATCTAGGTCATGCACTCATCTGGAAGAATATATGCTATGTTATATTCAAACATGGAATTGTAATCGTACTCTCCAAGTAGCTTTAATAAGGTTATATATCCCACTTTTATGCATATATGCTATGTTATCACTCAAAATTTAGAATGGAAATTGTACAAAGTTCTGGAATTGGAGAAGTTCCACGCTACGTACCTAAGTCGATGCCTGTTGCAAGCAGTGAAAAAAGTCACAAAACCATGCAAAATGCTCCTAACAGCACGGAAAACCTAGAACAGGGAAGATAAATAGCTTTTGTCAAACCCAGAAGACAAAGGAGAATCAGAAAAATCAAATTGAGCAGTGAAACAAGACGTTTGGCATATCAGAACCTTTGAGAACAGATCATTCCAAAGTGAGCGCCACATTGAAACCTCATATGTCGTTGTTACAGTCGCCTCAGTAGTTGATGCAATATGAACTATACTACAAACAGATGACCACAAATCTCCAATCATTTCATATATCAGGGTACAGACAAAGGCTATGAAACTGAACAGTGCAAGCACCAAGCGAACTGGCGCATTTAAGATTTCCCAGCAGGCCCAAAAAATTGGCAAAATGATGGAGATTGCTGCAAAATTTTCAACAAAACATGGTAATAAAATGCTGTTATCTTGTTATAGTTCCACATAAACGATACTTCCTCCATTTTTTTTAATGGCAACATATTCCTTTTTGGCACATATTTTCGTGGAAGAGATCAGAGAATGTAAATGGACAAATTAACTAAAATAACTTAAACATCAGTAAAAGGAAAAGGCTGGGTTACCCGTGTTTAAGTTGCTTTACTTAATTTGTCTGTTCACCTTATCTAATCTCTTCATTAAAGCGTGTGCCAGGGAGAGATGTTGCGACTATAAAAAGACGGGGGAATTATTAATAAATGATCAGAACATATTACAGGCTAATAAATTACCAGTGGTCCAGATAAATGTCAGGATCAACCAGATTGGTAAGAATATTATCTCCACCACATTGCCAATAAAACTGCATGAAGATCCGAAAACAATGCAGATGAATGAAAAGAAGCTCTCCGACATTTGAATACACACAGTCCAGAATGGAAGAAAGAATTCGGAAAATTCTATAAGCGGCTCAACAATTGGCTGAGCAAGAACAGAAAAAAATGATCTCATAGTATGTGTTATCATCAGAAGCCACTTAACAGCCTTTTCAAAATTATGCAAGAATAGCATTGTTCCCAAGTATTTGACCCTTGATACCATCTCCCAAGTCTCTATCCAATCAAAAACAGGTCCAAGCAAACGAGATGCTGTTGCCTTAAGAAGTGGCACATTCTTGTATAAGTCGTAAAACCCAATCACAACAGTGGTAATTGAAATGATCGTATATAAAGCTCTGGCAAGAGGACACATCCATGGACGATAAACATGGCCAACGACAGGATATGATTGAAGGAATATTACCCAAGATGGAAGCCCAGATTCTAAGAGAGTAAGCAAACGCAGGTCACCCATAATTATGTCTTTTAGCTTAAAAGGAAGGTTTCTGTCATTGAATCTAAATAAAAGTAAGACATCTTTGTATTCAGTCGCTTCAATGGTATTCTCACAATGTTCAAATGGGTCAAAAGTCCTACTGGGTGTCTTAGGAGTTTCCTCAGAGTAGGTATCGACTACCGCTCCAGAGCTGCTTGATCGTGTCACTTTTCTTCTTTTATAAGGCACGTTAGGAGGTGGTGGCGTATGTAAAATACTCGTGTCATTTTCAATTCCTGTGGTGCGTGCACCAAAATCAACTGAAACACCATAAGATAATGCATTATCCGCTGCTACATCAAAAAAGCAAGCAGTCTCTTCATCCGAAAAATCCTCCTTGGCATCATGGAACACTTCATCTGTACGGATTAGAAAAAGGAATAAATGAAGAGATGAGATTTCCTACATTAAACTAGAAGACAGAGGAGGTTTTTAGAAGCACAAGGATATATCTTGCGCTTGCTACACGAGCACAAATAACAACTGGAAAAGTAAAGTGATTTCAAATAAAGGTAAAGAGAGATAATCCCTCCAGACTCCACCCCAAAGCAAGGTCCCTTTTGTTTGTTAAGGGTAGTTTGTCAATTAAATAAAGTCAAACAAGTCAATGTTTCTTGACATCCCGGGAACAATTTTGTCAAGGAATGTCAAGGAAGTTTCTTGTTTTTGTACTTTTAGGGTTTGACATTCTTCCTTGACATCCCGGGAACAATTTTGTCAATTAAATAAAGTCAAACAAGTCAATGTTGACTTTATAGTTTTGACGCCAACTTCTGTTACAAACTGTAACAGAATTCAGTTAGTCATTAGAGGTAGATCAGTAGCTTTGGTGCATCAATGTAGCATATAAATACATGTAATCAGTCATTGTATTAATCACTCAATAATACAAACACTTCTACTTGTCTCTCTACTTTTCCCTCTCTTTCTAATTCTGTTTCTCTCTCTAAAGAACTCTCTCTCTTCTATATTCTACCTCCATTGTCCATCCTTCTTCCCTACTAACACCAATGGTGAACAAGTTCTGAATTATGCTTTCACTATTCTGAATTAGGGGCTTGCACTATTCTGAATTATGCTTTCCAGCATCCCTTGAACAAGTTGTTCAATGGTATCCCTCTGTTTAAGAGGTTATCTATAAGGTGTAATCAGTCATTGTGTTAATCATTCAATAATAATACAAACACTTCTACTTCTCTCTCTACTTTTCTCTCTCTCTCTCTCTAAAGATCTCTCTCTCTCTCTTCTATGGTCTACCTCCATTGTCGAGTTTTAAACAGTGGGCTAGCCTCCTGCATCATTGGTATCAGAGTTACTGATCCAGCTCTAATGACTAAATGAATTCTGCTACAAACTATAACAGAATTTGGTGCCAAAACTCTAAAGTCAACATTGACTTGTTTGACTTTATTTAATTGACAAAATTGTTCCCGGGATGTCAAGGAAGAATGTCAAACCCTAAAAGTACAAAAACAAGAAACTTCCTACGCTTCTTTATTGCCTCCAATTTCTTACTACTCTTTTTTATAAGAATCTTCAATTTAGAATAACCTCTATTTGCTAAATTATCCGAGAACTGTAATATGTTCTTTGCCAATACTTTGCCTATATCCGAAACTTAACTAAAGTGTCGATCTTAGTAAGAAAGAGAAAACAAGAAAATTTGGGATATAAGCAGATCAATACTCCAAATAAATTACAGAAACGATGAACTAGAAAAATACGTACACTCCAGCATAGATATATGATGCCTATATGAAATAGAATAAAGATTGAATCACTGAATGTAATACTTTCTCCTTTTCCTAAATAGTTACACCAATTGGAAATGTCATAATTAATTAGGAAGAGGAAAGTGTAGGAGGGGTATATAGTTCTCCGATTAGTTACATTATTGCCACACATCTTCCCTCACCGTCTCCTTGGTCCCAAATTCCCAATTCTCAAATGCCATTCCCATTTCTCACTCCCCAAACTCCATCCCCATTTTTCTCAATTCTCAAACTCCATCACCAACCATCTTTTTCTCTCCCCTCATACTCCATTCCTACCATATCTCTCTCCCCTACCCCATCTTTAACACATTATAATTTTCTTTGGGAACACAAGTAATCATTGTTTTAATACTTCAAAGATTACACCCAAATCTGTACATGGACAGCAACCCTTGAACAGAAACAAGAACAAAACTGGCTTCAACAGAGGCCAAGGGACCCTTATTACAAAGTATGTAACCAATCTCTATTTTTGGTGCTAAACTTTTTGCCTATCACTCAAGACACTCTATTCTTCACAGTATTCTTGATGTGATTTTACAGTGTTATCTAAACAATCCATCTTGTGTTGCCAGATTGCTACATTCCTTAATCTCAGCATCTGGTAAATCATAACAGTAGCGGCAGTAAACAGCATTTCCTTTCAAAAGAGGAACCCTTGAAGTATTTCCGAATCCATTTCAGCATGTACATCAGGTCATTGTTAGCTAGACTAATACCCAGCCATGTCTTGGTCTTTTATAGCACTCTTAAAGAGTAATCACAGCCAAAGAACAGGCATTTCCTGTCCTCATAAGGCCAAGGAACCCTTATTACAAAGTATGTAACCAATCTCTATTTTTACTTTTTGCCTATCACTCAAGACACTCTATTCTTCACAGTATTCTTGATGTGATTTTACAGTGTTATCTAAACAATCCATCTTGTGTTGCCAGATTGCTACATTCCTTAATCTCAGCATCTGGTAAATCATAACAGTAGCGGCAGTAAACAGCATTTCCTTTCAAAAGAGGAACCCTTGAAGTATTTCCGAATCCATTTCAGCATGTACATCAGGTCATTGTTGGCTAGACTAATACCCAGCCATGTCTTGGTCTTTTATAGCACTCTTAAAGAGTAATCACAGCCAAAGAACAGGCATTTCCTGTCCTCAGGATCAGTGGCACAAATTGCACAATCTTCAGAATCACATACACCAATCAACTTCAGTCTTCTTCTGTTCTTTAACCTATTATGAGCAGCTAGCCACAGAGTAAACCTGTGCTTTGGCAGGCTTAGTCTGTTCATACGGAAAATCTCCAAGGCATATTCGGATGTTCTCCACATGAGAATTAATGATCTCCATTGAATAGCTATTACCACCCATGACCTGATGCGGAGGTACTTTCTCACCAATCATTTCCCTGACCTTGCAAATATGCTTCCATACCCAAATTGCAACCACTTGAACTTTAAATGACTTCTAATTTCTTCCTTTTAGGAACACAATGCACCCATTTTACCCAAAATGGCCATAAGTTTTCCTTCTCTATAGCCCATACATGCTTAACTGCAGCAAGGTTCCACAGTGCCAGGTTTCTCAACCCCAGACCACCCTGTGACTTACCCCAGCAAAGACCATCCCAGTCAATTACACACTATGATTAAATACAAAGGAATTAAAAAACACACACTCACACACGATTTCAAGACCTGAAAGCTGATGAACCAGTTTCACCCAAAAAGAAGTCATTACACGATTATGGAAATCAAATGATGGTGGTTTGGCTCTTCAAGTGGGTGGATATGTAAAAAACGTTACTTGGGTTAATAAAAAAAACACCTCCATCTTCATTTTTTTCCACCATTATCTCTCCACTCTTGTCACTAAGCCAAATTCAAACACGTGGTGGTTGGTATTGGCACTGAGGTATTAGATCTGAAATCTCTGGCCAATTCTAACTACCAAGAGTTACATTTAGCCAATTTATTACTCCCTCCGTATTTTATTAAGTGGCACACTTTGAACGGCATGGAGTGTAATGAAGGTGAGTTGAATTTACTAAACAAAGAAACAAGTAGGGTAAGTGCAGATTAAACAATTGGAGTAAAAGATAGTGGAAGTATTAAATATGACTAGTGGGAGTAAAAAAACATGACTAGTGCGGTCCATGGGAAAGAAAAAAATCATAAAATAAGAGGAAAGTTTCTATAAATGCAAAGTGCACCACTTAATAAAATACGGCCGATTATGGAAAGTGCACCACTTAATAAAATACGGAGGGAGTAACGTAGAAGACAAAAAAGAAGAAGCTCCGACTGTTTTCGCAAATTCCAATGTAGAGGTGTGGCCGTGTGGGTTGTGTTTGGGTAATGAGGTGATTCAGATAAGGTGGGTCTGGTAAAGTTCTTCCTTCTTGGTTTAGATAGCAAAGAAAATTCAAGGTGGGGGTAAAATTGTAATTGTACCAGAAAAAACATACTAATAAAGGAAGGTGCGTGCAACTACGGTGATATTTTCATAAAAGGACTATGGTGCAACTATTTAGGAGCAGAGGATGTACCAACTACCAGAGAACAAGTATGCTAAAGTATAGACGTATTAGAAACTATTGATTGGGGTTATAATGAGTAATACTATAAATCTCAACTGCAAGAATGAATTTCAGACCTCTTTTACCCATAAGGCTACAATAGTCACACAAAGCCACGGTCCGCATACATAGATGAAGTATATAGCTAATCAGAATCCAAACGAAGTCACAGTATGATTATGATTAGGATATGCTAATCAGATGAAGTATATAGCTATCAGGGATTCAGGATACCAAATAGAGGCAAAGCAGGGAAACATTTAACATTTTCATGGATCCTCAATGCAAACTACAATGAGAATCCTTGCAAACACTACCTTAAGTCCTTAACCCCTCCCTACCCCTACTCCCAAGATATGGACGGGAAAAAGTGTTGAAGGGTTGCCCTCATTTCTCTTTTTATTAGGAGCTCCACCAAGCCTTTGTCAATAAGATCCTTTGGTTTTTCCAACAAACTCATGATGTTCCCTGTATAACACCACCCAAAGGCACGTCAAAGGAGCAACATTCTTTGCAAACACATCACCAGCAAAATCTGCTGTAGTGCTTATCACAGTTTAGGCAATTAACGGCCATTCATAGGCGGAGATTGAAGAATCACAAGAAGTTTGTGAAAAGGACATATAAGCAGGCTAAAAAACATACTGCATCCATAGGATCCATTTTCCTCAGTTCGAATCAGTTTTGCAACAAAAACCAAGGAGAACTAAAAAGGGAACCACACCCTTAGTACCTTTACTTTAAGGAGGATAGAGATAGAGAGTAAGGGATTTATTAAATACAAAGTGCTAAAGTAAGGTAGAAGATAATAAATATGAATAGATGAGTAGATTTAAGTATACGGATGAAAACAGAAAGTAAGTGGAGCTGAAGAAAACGGAGGTAGTATTAAATCAATAATTACACCTAAACTTTAATAGTGAAATCTGACAACTAAATGATGTGCGTAAGATTTTGTTCACAACCATGCAATCATTTTTCCAGCCTAACACCAAAAACACCAAACAAGTAGCTAAGGTTCCATAAAACTAGGCTAGGTTAATCACTGGATTTACAAAAATCGCATTTGGATTCTACACCATAAATCTTCTAGCATTATTATCCTCTCTTTACTAATGTGCTGCTAGAGCATCTCAGTAGCAATTGTCAGAGACTCATAGACACCAATGCAAGTGAGGTAAAGAGCTGAAAAAACAAACTTAGGAATTAAGTACATGTTATCTTGTTATGTCTGCATAGCATCCTGATTCATTGTAACCATCAATAATAGACGGCAATTTCAGTGTAGTGTGAAAAAACTAAGGCCCCTCTTGAAACTTCTACAGCACATTGGGAACTTGGTCTCCTTTAGTTCTCTTCAAACAACAATTAGGATTGAACTAAAGCAGATAAAGCCACAAGTTAACAAGAAAAAAAGTTCTCCTATCTGAAGAATATAATGCCTTGGCTGAAAAAGTTACCAACAGTAGATAGCAGATAATCTCTCAATAGATTTTGATCATGGTATGTCCCTGAAAACCAAGAAGGAATGCTGTCTACAGCTTGCATTATACTGTCAAATTCCCATCTTCTCATAAATTTGGTTTCTAAAGCCAGAGAAGTATCAGTCTGCAAGCACATGTCATAAATCAACAAATCAAAAACTCACCTATTATATAGACACGAAGACTCAACCTAACAACCACAGGAAACAGAGATAAGAGACAAACCTGTAGTTCATTAAGATAATTGATGCCACGAACATCATCCCACGAGACTTCGAAAATAATCAACCCAAACAAGGTCCTGTGGAGCTCTCGATTTAACTGTAAAGAGTACTTAAGCTTCTTTACAGGTAATAGCGCCCTCTTTTGTGATAATGTGGCAGCATCTATCAGTGAAAACCATCTCTCCGAAATCTTTGAATTAGTCGACTTCGTGCCTTTATTAGAAGTCGTTACTTTGTTGCTGGCCTTTTTCTCTAATTTCTCTTTACCAGCATTCCTCTCCTTACGAGCGCTACTATTGGCAAATGGCGACAACCTTGACTGTGCAAAAGTAAAGAAAAGTAGACAAGGCAGATTTATCAGGTCTTAGTCTATTAACACAAGAGAGAACAAGGCGATGAACTTGAATTACCTTGGTAACCATCAATTGCCACAAGTGTGCGCGACGTGATCCTAGACCTTCGAGCCATGGTCTGTTGTCCACTAAAATATAGAATGCGTTGCTCTCAGCAGCCAGAAAAATGTTCAGATGGGAAAGATACGACTGCAAATCCCTTCAATTCAAAGAAAAAACAATGTCGGTGTTAGTTTTATTAATAGACAAACCAGTAAACTCAAGATGCTTGAAGCTATGAATTTATTATGGG
Source organism: Spinacia oleracea (assembly GCF_020520425.1). Taxonomy (NCBI): domain Eukaryota; kingdom Viridiplantae; phylum Streptophyta; class Magnoliopsida; order Caryophyllales; family Amaranthaceae; genus Spinacia; species Spinacia oleracea. Next base: position 53,828,121 of record NC_079489.1, on the reverse strand, counting down.
AACTGAATAGTGACAAATCAAGTAATTAAGGCATATTAGTTCTTTTATGCCCGTTTTGATATAAAGGGATTTGGCAGGAAATGAAGAAAGAGAAAATGACAGAAATAGCATTGAATTTGATAAGGGAAGTGATAGGAAAGTCACTTCATAAAAATTTCACTTTTCTTTCCTCCCTAAATTGGAGGAATTTGGGAGATTAACGAAAATTAAAAGCTGAAAAAATAAAAGTTTTTTCTTTTCCCTTCAATTCCTTCCATTTCCCTTTCTTCCTTCTTCCCTTCCCTAATAGTACTTCTTCTATTTGTTTTAATTGCACAAATTGGACTTTAGACTATTCACACACTCCTCTTTTGACCATAATTTGTGACTTTTACACAAAGAAAAATAGTCATATGAGATTTTGTAATATTAGTCTCAAAATATACTTTCAATATCAACTTTTTATAATTTTTATTAAAACACTTTTAAAGATATTAGTGGTCAAAGATATGCATTGACAAACGTGAATTTCATATGGTGCAATTAAAAAAAATGGCATACGGACTTCAGTCGATCAATTATATACATTCACTAAAAACGAGCAAACTAAATGATATGCATGCACACACATTCAAATAAACAAAAATTGCATAAAATGATAAATAATAAAAGGCAAAATTATCCCCAAAATAAGAAAAAAGCAAATTTGTCAAAAAATACCTTGTTTTTAGGTCACTTTGTGAAATTACCACCATATTGGTTTGATTTTATCAAAAAACACCCGGAATTAAAATGTTGTACAAAAAAGGAGACCTTTGACCAACATTCCGACCAAACAGTCAACATTCCTTTAGTTTCCTGGTGTCTTATCCTAATCGGAACACCAAACTTGTTCGTGCGTGTTCGGCGGTAGCGTTTGAGGTAGCGGGTAGCGTTTTTACCTAGTCAAGGCGCTACTTGTAAAATTTGTAAGTGTTTGGTAAAGTAGCGATTTAGGTAGCGGTTAGCGGTTGAGTAGCTTTTGTCAAACGTTAAAATTAGTAGCGTTTAAGGTAGCGGGTAGCGTTTGACAAATTTATAATAAAGTTTTAAATAATATTCTAGCTTTTATATTTATTTTATAATATCAACCGCTACTTTTACCGAACACTCATATCAGTTAGCCGCTACTTTGACAGCTAACCGTTACCCGCTACTATTCACCGCTACTCGTTACTCTAACCGCTACCCGCTACTCAACCGCTAACTGCTAACTGCTAACCGCTACCCGCCACCGCTAATTTTTCCGAACAGGGCTGAAACCTAGAAACCCCTCTCCACAGTCCATACCCAACAAGCCCCCCACGAAACTTCCACAAACCAAATCTAGGCCAAGGTCCGAATAATTCACAAGTGTTCCTAACCGGTTTCATCCACGAGAGACTACAATATTTCTTGATCTGAACTCGAGTACCAGGGAAAGCATAAACCATTACATCAGGTGCCTTGTTTGTTCATGACATGCATACTCTATTTAAACGTTATATCTCAAGGTTCTTGCTAGAGAGAATTCACACCTTCAGTATCAACACTACTCTTTGCCCTTCAGGAAAAATTGTCACCCTTTCCAATTAACAAAGATGCCATAACTGAGCAAAAAATAGCAAATTGAGAGCAAAGTAACTCAGATCAAATTCGGAAATTACCCAATTTGTAAGCTCGTCAATGGGAAAATACAGCATCCATTATCATCATTCCCCATTAAAATCAAAATTCAAGCACCAATAATAACAATCTCGCGAATTTTCAGCCAATTCAACAGCAATCACTGTCCAATTTTAACCAAAAAAATTGACAATAATTCCAGACAAATAAATAAATTAAAGAAAGAAAATGAAAAGAAAAAAAAAGGTTACTTACCAGAGGATTGATCAATGGAATAGCAAGAAAAGTGAGGAGGAGAGAGAAAAAAAGCATCACCGCCGAACTTCATATGATAATTGAATTGAATTGAATGCAATCATAAATTAAAGGAATTAATTTACAGTACACGAAAACCTAGGATCAAAAAAGATATTGAATTGTAAGTATAAAAGTTATATATAAATCCGAAAAGATGATAGTGAATTTATAGGGGGGCGAAAAGGAAAGAAGTGGGAGGAGAGAGAATTTGGGTTGGCTTGTAAGTATGTGCAAAAGTTGCGAGATGGGATCCCTCACGTCAATAATACTCCATTACAGAGAGCTTCAAGGTGGAGAGAGAGTCTGTAAGTCTGTAAAATACGGAGTAATCCTTAGTAGAATCTAGATAGAGACGGATGTATTTATTGCAAATTATGCAACCACGGTTAGTAATTAGTTACGCCTTAAAATTACTAGTGGTGAATGAGATACTCGGTAAGTTGGGTAGTGGGTATGCAATGCAACCGCCTTATTAATAGTTGAGGCGGAGAGGCGGCATGCTTAAGCCAAATATGCACCATTTCTTTTTTAAAAAGTATCATTTTATTAAAAAATGAGTACCATTTTGTTAAATTGAGTACTATTTCGATAAAAACATGTATCATTTTGTTAAAAAGAGTACTATTTCATTAAAAATTAAGTACCATTTCGATTAAAACATGCACCATTTTATAGTGAATTTCAATCATACTTTATCTATCTATTTATGGTTTCGTATTATCTATTCTATGTTAATCTAAATTTAGTGTAACATTTTTACTCCATATTATTTACCACAATTCTCATAAATTTGTAACTGCTCGAACTTTACGTAGCATTTTTACATGACAATTTTTTATACCTTTGGGGACTATGCGCGTTAGCGCACAGTCCAATAACTAGTACATTTAAGTTGGATATTAGGGTGTATTTATAATGATTTTTCACATGTTTATGTTATTTGCTAATTTTCACAACATAGTGATTGCAAGAAAATGAAATTTTGTTACCATTATTGAAAATGGTTTCGAATAATATCACTACATCTTTAATTTGTCCATTTACTACATATAATAGAACATGTTTTTTCATTTATTAATCAACGATTGTGTTAGCATATATGGATTATAACATATATACAGGACATTAGTTAGATATTAGGTATAATTTATAAATACTAACAACCTATAAAGGATGAAGAACACTATTACTAAAACATGATACTACGTACAACACACCAAATTCAAATTACAAAAGAGTCAAACTCGCATACCCGAAACATGTAAATGTAAACGGTGCGTAAAAAATATATTTCATATAGTATCTACGTTTTAATCGGGGCATCATCCGGGGTAAACACTAGTTTGTTTCGTAAAACTAAATTCTGAAGTACTTGAAATTCCAAGTATTTTGAATTGATATTTTATTTTTTTCACTTCTAAATATTTCTTCTGCAATATGTATATACAAATAAAATAATACTCCCTCGGTTCTTATTTATTAGTCACTTATGGAATATTGAAAAATCCACTAAATTGACACCTTATATGTGAATCTCTAAAGAATCTCACCCATGTGGGTAGGAGAGAGAAAAAATTAAGAAAATATAGGTAGGTGGAGTGTTTAGTGTTTTTAAATTAGAAAATAAAGGGACCACTTGCAATTTATTTGGGACAAAAAGGAAATGAAAATTGTAATATAATAAAATTGGTTAACCAACAATGTTGAACTAAATTTTTGAGTAATTTTTCATTTGTATAGAACTTTATTTTTTGTAGTACTTTAATTACAACTTATAAAAAAATTAAATTACAATTGTATATTAAGTTACAAAGTCGAAATACATTTCAGAGAAAAAAAAAACACATTTGATTGGCTAAAAGACAATGCAACATAATGTTTTTTCCTATTCTTTTCTCTATTAATGTCATGGTTTTATGTTTTATCTAAATAAATTTCTAGAAAAGATATATGTAACTTAATTACAATTGTATATTAAGCTACAAAGTCGAAATACATTTTAGAGAAAAAAAAACACATTTGATTGGCTAAAAGACAGTGCAACATAATTTTTTTTCCTATTCTTTTCTCTATTAATGTCATGGTTTTATGTTTGATCTAAATAAATTTCTAGAAAAGATATATGTTTTGATTAGTAAAAGAATGGAAATTAAGAAAAAAAATTGTTGTCATTCATTGTTACTCAAATACATAAATTTGGGCATTAAATTTTTATACGACTTTTCTCCTTTTTAGTTGCTTTAGAGTCACAAGTTGTATTGTTGGAGTGATGGATAAATCTTAGCATTAGCATATAAGAGGTCACGGGTTCAAGGATGAGATGTGATGGATTGCCTTGGAGATTTAATAATATATATAGATAGGAATAATAGTTGAACAAATAAGGAAATATTCTAAAAGGTACTAAAAAAAACATCACAACACGGAAATGGACTAATTAACAAGAACGGATGGAGTACTAAATCTCAAACAACTCAAAATATACTCATATTACTTGTATTTTTCTAATGATATACACATTCCACACGTTTGCAACAAAAAAAACCACCCATTTATTTACTTGAATACGAAAACCTCTCTACCTGCCGCTGTGAGGGGGTCGAAAAAGCACGAGGCTAATGCGTGACCTCGTCCCTCGTGGGTGTGACGCTTCTTTTTGTCAAATCAAGTGTAATTGGATTTCCTGTGAGTTTACACCCAATTGACTAGTAATATAGGAGTCGTCATTCAGTTTTTAACGACAAAGAGAAAAACTGACAAAACCCGGTTATCGTGACATAACGGGAGTGCAATTATGTTTGACCACGACGGCCGTAGGTTCCCTTGTGATCCCTGGTGGTGGGGATCGCTCAACGTACACCCGCAGGGTAGAGATTGAGGGTTCGGGGGATTGTAACTACCGAGAGGAGTACTCGCTCTTCGATAACTCTAGAGGCAGGATATCCTTACTAGCTCAGAATAAATAATTGAAGGGACATGCGTTAACTATTAAACTAATCTGAGTTGATTTTAACAATATGCAACATATAGTACTAGATCGAGCGCAATTATCTGATTTAGATTGTTTTAAGGGACCTAGCATGATAATCCAATTTCCCAAAAATATCATATTTATTAAGCGTGATCGAACAATCAGATTTAGTTAGTTTAACAGTTCATAAAAGGGCGAGGAAAGCAATTAAACCATGGAAAAGGGACACATTACGACGCACCCTTGAGAGGTGCGTCACGGTTCTCAGAAAACTAACCACTTTGACTTTGCTATTTCTCCTTTTATTTAACGAATCTCAAATTATGGGACGGGATACGTTCTGTTCGATTTATGGATCGATTGCGACAGAACGCGTGATCGTTTTTGCAGCGTGAGGCTTAGGCTTAGGGGTTCAGAGTCAATATTCAGAAATATAATTGTGTGTTGTGTCCTTTTCACGTCGAACTTAAGGCCCTATTTATAGAAAAGAGTTCGTGGAAAGATAGAATTGCAGAACTCTAATCCACGAGGAATTAGGAAAAAACACGTACCAGGTATTTTCAGCGCCCAGGCCTGGGCGCCGAAGATTTCGGCGCCCAGAGCCAGGCGTTGAAAATAGGATCTGGGCTGTCTTCTCAGTCAGATTCGGATTCCTAGAATCCGGAGTATTTGAGATTTAATTGAGTCTTTTAGTGCGTATTAACCTTGTGACGGGATGCGTCTGGGCCCGTTACGAACTCTAGGCTCGTTAGGATTTTAATTAATACGTGACTCTTACTTTCGAATCATATTAGGAATAGGATTCTCTCGCAATTTCTATCTCATTTAGGATTTATGTTGGAGTGCAACACCTAATTCTGACAGGTTTCTATCTTTTATGACTTGCCACTTTTAGCAATTACCGATTACGACAGTTACTATTTTTAGCAGGTTTCCATAAATAGCAGGTTTCTATAAATAGCAGGTTTCGGGTGAAATGAAAAGGGGAATTGAGATTCGTTATTTTATAGGAGATGCGTTGTCAAGTGGAGATTTACGTTTTCATCATCGAACCTTCCCTTTCGGAAATGGGGACAAAAGTAGGTGTCTACAGTTAGCCCCCACTTTGACTGAGTCTTGGAGTAAGACGATGGTCAAAGTATCAGACGGAGTGCGTCGCACAAGCCATGGTGACCTGTTTTGGCGAGGGTCTCACGAGCCCCCGAGTGATAACATTTGACTTAAGGGTCATCACTTGAACTGTCGACATATCCCTCATGTGTCATTGGGATTTGGCAACTGATAGTATAGAAACTTCCTCACTTTGTCATTGGAAGGATCTAAAGGTGCATAGAAACTCCCTCACTTTGTCATTGGGAGTAGCTACAGATGTTTTCGAAATCAAAGCTATAAAGTGTAATTGGGCCTGGCCAAGCCCAATCACGAGGTAAAAAATGTTTTTAAAGATTCTCATTTTCAGGGTTAGCTAAACGAGAAAACCCCCTTGTTTTTTTATGGGATGTAAAACGAAGGAAAATCCAGCACATCGTTCTTTTTTGGAAAAAACGGAAAACCAATCTTTGGAAAAAGGGAAAGCTACTTACATCGTTCTTTTTTGGAAAAACGGAAAACCAGAAAAAGTTATCGCTGCAGCGACTAAGGACCTGCGCGGTTAGTGACGCAGACCACGCCGGCTAAAGATGGCGAGCCTGTCCGCTAAGGGTGGACACCTCGTCCGATAGAAGTGGACGAATCTATTTTTGAAATTTGAAAATAAGGACCTACGCGGCTTGTGACGTAGACCCCACCGGCTAAAGATGGCGAACCTGTCCGCTAAGGGTGGACACCCCGTCCGATAGAAGTGGACGAATCTATTTTGAAATTTGTTTTGTGTTCATTTTTCTGAAAATAAGGACCTACGTGGTTTGCGCCGTAGACCCCGCCTGCTGAAGATGGCGAGCCTGTTTCATTTTTTTTTTTTTTTGAAGATTCTATTTTTCGAAAACTGAGGATCCGCGCGGCCAGTGACGCAGACCCCGCCCGCTGAAGGTGGGCGAGCCCTGTCCGCTGAGGGTGGACACCCCTGAACTCGTTTTTTCTTGATTTGGAACTCGCGTGGTTCGTGACGCGATCTTGCCAACTGAGATGGGCAAGTTTCCTATTTTCATCGTGATTTCTTTTGTTCATTCTTGCAAGAGCGAATTCTTTCGAGGGATGCTCGAATTTAGTTGTGACCTGAACGTGGGTTGACAACGGGTTTAGACGGACCTTTGTCTTGCGACCATCTGCTTTCGTGGTTTTGAGCTAGTCTTTACGGCTCAATTTTTGCCACTACTTGGTCTTTGATCAGAGGACCATGTACAAATGTCAATGACGACCCTTTTCTGAGGTCGAACCTGTTCTTTTGAGATCATCCAAACATGGGACGGCGTATAGCGTAGCCCGGGAATGTGATTTTGATTGCGCGCTCTCTGTTGGAGTATACTTTTCACGAGCCCCCAAGCACTCGGGCTTTGGTGGTCATTTTTCGCATACTTCATAACGTCTTTTAATCATGTTCGGGGTCGAGCTCGTATGTGCGAGCGACCTTTCATAGTGGTGTGCTACTTTGGCGAAGTCACGGGGTGCGACTTTAGTCTTCGGGCGACAAGGTTTAATATCATTCGGTTTAGCTTGGCCCGATTTAATCCTTTGACAGACAAACATTTTTTTATTTGAGAAACCAACGACTTAACAACATTTTTTGGTGTTTCGAAGAATGACCTTGATATTTTTTGTTTTGAAAAGTGTACATATATGTTTCTCGAGACAAGTCTAAGTTTCGACCAAGTTTTACCATTCATTTTTGCTATTTGGGAGCTTAAAGGTGCTTTTGGGCTTGATCTTAATTGTACATAGGGCCTCGTGTCTAGCAACATGGTTTTAAGTCTTTTCCTGCTCCGCGTTTTGTGAAATCAGGGCCTTGGGCTGCATTTTCGGCGCCCAAGGCTGGGCGTTAATTATTTCGGCGCCCAGCTTTGGGCGCTGAAAGTCCTTTCCTGGCAAATTTTGACTTTCAGATTTCTTAACGCGTTTCCGAATGGGATCAGGATGTCACTTGATGCGTTCAGCTATATATAGAGGCTAGATACGTCCCTATTTTCCATCACTCTCAATTTCCTTCTTTCTTTGCTGTGTTTTAATTACTCCTTGCTTTCGTCATGTCGATTCCCACTTTCTCACTCCAACGGGCTGTTAGGCGTTGGCTACGGGCCCTTAATCCTACAGAAAAGGCTTTGTTGAAAGAATACCACTTAGAGGCACTTTTAGGCTTACAACAAATTAACATTGACTATAATTTTCTGCACGCAGCCCTAAGCTTTTGGGATTCCGATCATCATGTTTTTGTCTTTCGGGGCAACGAAATATGTCCTTTGCCAGATGAATTTGCTGCGATCCTTGGTTATCCTACTAATGCTACCCCTACCACTCCTGGCACTATTGAAGAGAGTAAAACAACCATAGGGGCTTTCCTAGGACTAGATGCTAACATGCTTGCTGAAGTTGTTGTAGGTGATGAGGTTAATTTGGCAAAACGTGTAAAACATCACTTTAGGCCTGGTAAGAATATGACCGAACATAAATTGAATATTCGAGCCCTTGTATTTTGCTTGTTGAATCATTATTTGCTGTCGAATAACAATGGTGAGTCCGGTGACATAAGGTTGATCCCCTTGATTAGCCAGAGGGAAAGTTGCTATTCTATTATGCCGTTGGTGGTTGCCGAGACTTTGCTGAGTGCGGATGAGTTGAAGAAGGACGCCAAATCTGAATATTTTAAGGGAAGCCCCCTATTACTGCAGGTAATCGATTTTTTTTCTTTGCGCATGTATACGTTTTTTTCCGCATATATATTTTTTATTCGTCTTGCCTTGGGGCTGAGTTTCAGCGCCCAGGGCTGGGCGCTGGTATTTTCGGCGCCTGGTCCTGGGCGTTCAAACTGCGCCCCAGGAACCGTTTTCTTTTTATTATTATTTTTTGATCGTACCCGTTTTTTACAGATTTGGCTCGTGGAACGGTTTAGGCTCTTGGAAACTCCTGCCGATCCTAAACATTATCGCCCTATAGCCTTGGGTAACCGAAAATATTTGCACCGAGGCCAGGACGTGGCCGAGTGGGCCTCCTTTTTTACTCACGGTATCTGTTCTATTAAGTGGGTGGTACCATGGTGGGGTTTGACTACTATGACGGGGGGTTCTGATGTGTCGGTTTATGTTTCTTTGTTGGGGCTATCTCGGCCCACTTATATTTTCCCTTACCGAGTCATGCGTCAATAAGGTTTAAGGCAGACTATCCCCTTTTCTGATACTGTACCACCTAAAGTAGCGGCCTTTTCACAAGCACGGGTTCTAGCGTGGGCTAAGTATTATGATGGTCTCCCGCGTTGGGCCGTAGCTACCAATGGCTTTGCGGGTCTTTCTAAAAACTACAAGTTGTGGATGAGCTCCGATGATAAAGCTGTGAGGACCGAGGTTCGAAATGGGGAGCCGGCTGAGCTTTTGATACCTCGTATTCGTGTTAAGTATGAGGGTCCTGATTCTGCCAAACCTCGTACCCATGGTATTAAGACTGTGAAAGCTCGTCCTGATCGAGAGCAAAAGGAAGTTCCTCCCCGTTCCAGTTTCAGGCCAAAAAAGATGCCTAACATGAAGGGGCCTGCTGTTGTCAAAAGAAATGCAAGCTCTCGCGGAGATCGTCGCCGGAACAATGTATGGGTTAGGAAGGCTCAGCCGCCTGTAGAAACAGTGACTAGTCTAGTTGATGATAATAATCCTTCTCGCATCATTGTCTGTGCCCTTGAGGCTGAGCGGGCTATAACTGAGAATGTTTCTGAAGCCTTGGCATCTTTAGAAGTTAGTGTCCAGGAGCCGGTTCTTAGGGAGATTGATATAGGGGCAGCGCAGAAGACTGTGGGGGTGGATCCTGCGAATATTGCCCTCTACAAGACTTTATTTGATGATCCGGAAGAACTAGAGTAGTGTAGTTCTTGCTAGGGTGTAGGTGCCCTTTATTTATTTCAGTTGTGTTTGTTTTTTCATTCCTTAGCACTTTGTTTTCCTTCTTATTATTTTTCAATAAAGGCGTATTTTATTTTTCATTTTTTTGTTTCTCCTCTTTTTTATATTTTTATATGTCTAACACTTTTTGCACAATTTATATATGTTTTTTTTATTGGACCGAATCCTTGGTAAGGATTGCCTACGTATCTTGTCAGAATCAGGTCGCGCGTAGTTCTAGCTAGAATAAATTCTAAGATGCCGGATTTTGATAGATATGCCCTGAGATGGAAGCATATTACTTAACCTGTCAAATGAGTGAAGTATTATCATTATTTCCGTCTGCCGTTTTTTGTTTGCCGTAAGTCGCGTAAAAAATGAAATTCGACTACTTTTTGTATGGCTATATTTTTTTGGTGAGCCTATTTGGATACGTGCTGTACCCCCCAAGTGTTCGTTATTTTTCCGTTATGTGCGGATAAAATGACGAGCATTTCTAAAAAAAATTTAGGCAGGCAGAGAGTTTCAACGCCCAGGCTGGGGCGTCAAAGATTTCGGCGCCCAGCCCTGCGCGCTGAAAATGATTTGGGCGGTCGTTTTTGACGCTTTGCTTCACGTGTTCTTGCATTTATTTCTTTTTTTTGTTTTAGTGCTATGCTTTTTTTTACTTGTATAAAAATTGATTTTTAGGCTATTTCGGAGGCTTTTTTGACTGTTAGCGTGAGATGCATTTTTGTCCGGATTATTTTTTTCTATACGTGACTCGAAACGGCTTTAAAAATAGAGTTAGGGTGTGGAAGATATGAAGATCTTTGTGTAGGCTTTTGAGTGGGTTGAGGTGTGTGTCGCTTTTGAAGGATATGATGGGGTTACATTTTATTAATTCCCCTTTTAAGCAACATTTGCATTTGTTTTGGATTTTGATTTCCTTTGATTTCTTTGGGTTGCATGGATTGACTTTTATGATGACACTGGTTGACTTTTTAGGTTTTGGGGATATGAATGGGATGGTGCGGTTTATTTTGTGGGTTTCGGGAATTGGTTCCCATGGCACTATTTCAAGATCGAATGGGTCTCGTTTGTTGGGCCTAGAGTGGGCCGCCTCTTTATTTTTGTATTTTGCAAGTACATTTGGTGCTTGCTTAGTGTTAGAATAAAATTTTAGGAGAAACATTACGCCTTTATTAATTGGAAAGTAAGGAAAACACACTGAAATAAACTTGATCTATATTCTAAGGGGTCTTAGGACCATCTAAAGTCTTTATCATTTTTCTACCAATCTAAAGAACTACTAGGCCCTTTTTATCAAGGTGCTCTATGTGGCTCAAGCCTTGGGTTTAGTCTCGTAAAACTTTGGTCCTTCACCGGTACTCATCTTGAATTCTATTCCTTTTGCATTGACCCACTGATATGTTTTCACCCATCCGTTCTCGATCTCTTCTAGTGTTGATGCAGGAGCGATTAACCGGGTTGGATCGAAACCTTCATCTTGTAAAGCTAGGGTAGTCATCACAGTCTCGTCCTCCATAGGCCTCGATTCGTTAAACAATGTCCATAGAGCCTGGTTGTCCAATATTTCAGCTGTTTTAGTCTTGGTGAGGTGGGGTGCCTCATCCAAGGTGTGGCAGTCATGGAAGATTTCAAATCTTGGTTTTAGCAAGCCATCCTGAACGAAGGGTTCAGGGAAATCACAGATGGGTGTCCTTCTCCTTCCCGAACGAACATCCCGTTAAGGGATCTTTGATACGGGGGAATGTAGACACCTACTCTTGTCCCCATTCCCGCAAGGGAAAGGTTCGATGATGAAAGCATAAAAACTCCACTTGACAACGCATCTCCTATAAAATAAACGAATCTCGATTCCCTATTTCATTTCACCCGAAACCTGCTATTTATGGAAACCTGCTAAAAATAGTAACTGCCGTAAAAGGTAGCGTCTAAAAGTGGCAAATCATAAAAGATAGAAACCTGTCAGAATTAGGTGTTGCACTCCAACATAAATCCTAATTGAGATAAAAAACCGCGAGAATCCTATTCCTAATAGGATTCGGAAATAAGAGTTACGTATTAATCAAAATCCTAACGAGCCTAGAGTTCGTAACGGGCCCAGACGCATTCCGTCATGAAATTGATACGCGCTAAAAGACTCGAATTAATCTCAAACTCTACGGATTTTAGGAATCCGAATCTGACTAAACAAAGCTGCCCAGACCCTATTTTCAACGCCTGGCTCTGGGCGCCGAAATCTTCGGCGCCCAGGCCTGGGCGCTGAAAGTACCTGGGTACGTCTCTGTTCCTAATTCTTTGCGGATTAGAACTCTGCAATTCTATCTTTCCACGAACTCTACCCTATAAATAGGCCCCTAGTTTCGACGTGAAACGACACAACAACACATAATATATTCTGAGTATTGACTCTAAACCCCTTGGCCTAAGCCTCTCGCTGCGAAACTGTTCACGCGTTCTATCGCAATCGATCCATAAATCGAACAGAACGTATCCTGTCCCATAATCGAGATTCGTTAAATAAAAAGGAGAAATAGCAAAGTCAAAGTGGTTGGTTTTCTGAGAACCGTGACGCACCTCTCAAGGGTGCGTCGTGATGTGTCCCTTTTCGATGATTTAACTGCTTTCCTCGCCCTTTTTATGAACTGTTAAATTAACCTAATTTGAATGTTCTATCACGCCTAACAAATATAATATTTTTGGGAAATCGGATTATCATGCTAGGTCCCTTAATGTTATTTAAATCAGATAATCACGATCGAATTAGTATTATATGTTGCATATTGCTAAAATCAATTCAGATTAGTTTAATAGTTAACGCATGTCCCTTCAATTATTTATGCTGAGCTAGTAAGGATATCCTGCCTCTGGAGTTATCGACGAGCGAATTACTCCTCTCGGTAGTTACAGTCCCCCGAACCCTCAATCTCTACCTTGCGGGTGTATATTGAGAGATCCCCACACCAGGGATCACAAGGGAACCTACGGCCGTCGTGGTCAAACATAATTGCACTCCCTTTATGTCACGATAACCGGGTTTTGTCAGTTTTTCTCATTGTCGTTAAAAACTGAATGGCGACTCCTATATTACTAGTCAATTGGGTGTATACTCACAGGAAATCCAATTACACTTGATTGAATAAAAAGAATCGTCACACCCACGAGGGACAAGGTCACGCATTAGCCTCGCGCTTTTTCGACCCCCTCACAGTGGCGACTCCACTGGGGATAGTGAAGGAAATACTCGTGCTTGTAGGTAATCAAAATAGCTGAAGGGTGAAACGATCCTACCCAGCGTTTATTTCCCCATCAAGTTGGGACGACCTGAAAATCAGCATATTAATGTGAACGGGCAGAACATCATAACGAATCTCGGCTCCCTCGGGAGTTGGGACTAAGGATACCTTTTTTCGCCAATAGGGGGGTGCATACGCCGCGCATGTTTCCCACTCGGTACTTGTGCAGGTAGTACACCTATCCCGAACCCAATCGCTCGCCCATTAGGTCCCTCTCGCCTGCCTGCCCCCTTGGCTTGCACTTGCGAGTTGGCCTCTTGAGCGAAATTCGTCTGTTGAAGACACTACCTCGACCGGGGCATGTGTTGGATCTACGATAGAAGCGGTACCAAGCCAGGCGCAGATAAACTACCCATAGAAGCCTATCATAAACTACGTGGCATATTTAATTTTCAAATCCCTGTTTGTAATGTAGTTATGTGTAGCGAAATATGTGATTGTGTGTGACAAACTATCCTAGAAAACTAATGACCTTAAAAATTGCCCAAACATTCATAGACTAATTTGCCAAAGAGTTATACCGAAACACGTGTTCCGCAAACCCGAATGATCGCCACAAAATAAGCGACGCTCGGGATGGCCTGTAACGAATCCCACAAACGCTGTTACGCGTAAAGGACGCTATTAGGCAAGCACGCAAATCGAAGTCGCATAAACAGAAAACTGAAAACGAGAACCAGCTAGGGACGCATTTTCAACGCCCCTGGCTGGGCGCCAAAATTTCTCACGCCCACTGCTGGGCGCTGAAGTTGCTGCTTGGCTTTCGGGTCAGGCGCAGCAGCCTCGGTGCCCAAGGAAAAAGAAAGTACATAGCACAAAAAATACTCATCAAAAGAATTGCTACGAGGGCGTAAGAAAAGCACTCGATTTCAAAAGGCGGCTCGCGAAAAATTAATAACTCTTTGTGTCGTCGTTAGGCCTCCTACGACGGCAATGCTCGGCACCAAAACCGAACATGCTAACAACTATGAATGTCACACGGGCAAGTGTTTCGAAAACCCAAAGAACGACCAAAATAAAAAAACCCCCCAAAAAAGTGTACCGACAGAAGAAAGAGCGAAAAGAAAACACCAATTTAGAGAGTCGAAGTCTAGACTAAGTAATGCTTGAAACTTTAGGAACCTAAACTTTAGCTTATCTTATGCCTAGGACTGGTCCTGCCACTTGGTGCCGATCAGGGAATCAACGGCTAGTGCATCTCGAAGATACATCACCAACACCAGGTCTAGTAACTCCAAGCTCCGCCCGTCGTCCCTCATTTCAAGGATCTCCGCTTCCCCAACCTCGATTCGCACCTCCAAACATGTCCATCGAAGATTTGCGAGACCAGATGGTCCAAATGACCCAACTCATGGGCCAACTGAAAATGGAAAACGAAGCCTTAGCGGCTGCGCAAGCCAAAAATGACCTCGAAAACGAGAAGAGGATCGAAAAAATGGTCCTACAGCAAACCATGGGGAGCAAATACTTCTCCCTCGATCCTGAACCTTTTTCTGGCAAATTACCAGAAAAGTTCAGTTCATCTGACTTACCAAAGTTCAAGGCCACGGACAACCCCCGTGATCATCTACTGAGCTTTGTGAATACCATGAACTTGAAAGGCGTGGACAAGTCCATGTACCTACCTGCCTTTCCTTTGTCCTTGGAACCTGTGCCGCTCAAGTGGTACTATCACCAGGACCCTAAGCTCTTCCCCACCTGGGAAGACTTTGTCAATGTCTTCATCAAGCAATACTCGTCGAACATGGATTTCCAAGTCACCATGCGCGAGCTGGAAGTTCTCTTCCAAAAGAAAAATGAGGGTTTCACAACCTACTTTGCTAGATGAAGGGACTAGGCGGCCCAGCTAATCAATAGGCCTCCCGAAACAGAATTGGTCTAAAAATTCATTGACAACTTGGACCCGGCTTACAGACAACACCTTAGGTACCTGGGACTCGACACTTTCAAAAGGGTTTATGATGTGGGAATAAAAATCGAGGACGACCTCGCCAAAACCATACAGAGAAAACCTGCATATAAGACCAACACCTATAATTGGGGTAACACACCCCAAGCCCAAGAAGTCCATGCTGTAGAAGAGGCTCCCGCCCGAAGATACCCTGTAAGATGGGTCCGAGACCGAAAGTTTGCCCCACTCGGGTCAAGTTTGGTACAAGCCTTTGAAAGAATAACCAATCAAGGAAAGTTGAGACCTATAGGCCCCACCCGTGACCCTCCTGTCAAAAACAAATATTGGGTCGAAGGTACTTACTGCAAATTCCATCAAGGAAATGGGCATGACACTGAAAACTGCTGGCATCTAAAACATACAATCCAGGACATGATAGAGGATGAAGTAATACCTCTCCCTAACTTTGGCAAACCCAACAACAACAAGAGCCCACTCGGCTCTTGTCACATCTCTCTCGACCAACCGGAGAATTTCGACCCCACGGTGTATATTACACCTCAAGGTGCACCACTCGCTGTGGTACCTATGGATCGAATCGAGGGGGAAGTGTGCGGTGTGTGGAACGATGATGCTGAAGATATTTACCTATCTCAAGTCTCGGGCCAGGACCTCTTCACTGAAACTTGGCCCGGGTATGCTCTCATTGACACCACCCCACAGGAGCCCGAGGTCGACAACCTCACCCGATCCGGAAGGATATACCAACCGGATATTCACCCACCTCCTATGGACGACATCCCGGTTAGGCAAACTCCTAAGAACGGGCGGCACACCACCGTCGCGGAAGTCATTGAAAATCCTCTCCTGAAACAACTGAAAAGAACCAAGGCTGAGATTACCATCTGGGATCTTATGTGTACTTCAAAGGAACATCGCGAAAAGCTTATTCGCTCACTTGACCTCATCTCAGTACCCACAGATATCACACCTGACTCATTGGTTAGCCATGTCACGAGAGATGCCGGAGAAAAGGCCATAGTTTTCACTGATAAAGACTTACCCAAAGAGGGGGTGCTCACAATAAAGCCCTTTACTTAGCGGTTGGATGCAAAGGACAAAACATCCCCCTAGCGCTCGTAGATAATGGTTCGGCGGTTAATGTCTGCCCATTGCGAACCGCCCATTGCTTGGGGCTAGGAAGCGATGACTTCCAAACCTCCTCACAAGGGGTACGAGCTTATGATAACTCCCGAAGGCCTGTGTTGGGAAAAATCAACCTTATCATATAAACTGGGCCTGTGGCACGCACCACGGAGTTTCAAATAATCGACATCAAGCCCACTTTCAACCTCCTCTTGGGGCGACCTTGGCTCCATGACTTAGGAGGTGTGGCTTCAACCTTGCACCAAATGTTTAAACTTAACCATAACGGGGTAATACTGGAAATCCGCGCCCCTCCTCTCGACGTCAGTTGTACTATGGTTGGAACGGCCGAAACTGCAGATGACCTTTATGGGTTTCAAATGGAAGAAGCAATCCAGTTCATCGAAGATTATGATCCAGCATTCCTAGACCCGCATGCATCCCGAGTCATCCCTAGAATGCTGTTGGCTCAAGGTTATTTCCCATGAACCCCATTGGGCATAAGGAAGAAGGAATGCACATTCCATCCTTTTCCCGACAAATCTACTCCCTTTGGCTTAGGTTATGAACCAACGGAGGAAGATATTGCTGACCGCCTATCTAGGCTACGCCTTAACAAAGCCAAACAAACCACCCTCCTTCCCCCATATCAAAGGACCCTTAACGGGATGTTTGTTCGGGAAGGAGAAGAACACCCATGCTGTGATTTCCCTGAACCCTTCGTTCAGGATGGCTTGCCAAAACCCGGATTTGAAATTTTCCATGAATGCCACACCTTGGATGAGGCACCCCACCTCACCAAGACTAAAACATCTGAAATATTGGACAACCAGGCTCTATGGACATTGTTTAACGAATCGAGGCCTATGGAGAACGAGACTGTGATGACTACCCTAGCTTTACAAGATGAAGGTTTCGATCCAACCCGGTTAATCTCTCCTGCATCAACCCCAGAAGAGGTCGGGAACGGATGGGTGAAGACATATCAGTGGGTCAACGCAAAAGGAATAGGATTCAAGATGAGTACCGGTGAAGGACCGAAGTTTTATGAGACTAAACCCCAGGCTTGAGCCATATAGAGCACCATTAGTAGTTCTTTAGATTGATAGAAAAAATAATAGAGACTTTAGATGGTCCTAAGGCCCTTTAGAATATGGGTCAGTTTTATTTCAGTGTGTTTTCCTTACTTTCCAAATCAATAAAGGCGTAATATTTCTCCTAAATTTTTTTATTCTAACACTAAATAAACACCAAATGTACTTGCAAAATAAAAAATAATAATAAAGAAGCGGCCCACTATAGGCCCAACAAACAAAGCCCACTCGGTTTTGAAATAATGCCATGTGAACCAGTTCCCCAAACCCACAAAATAAACCACACTATCCCATCCTCAAAACCTAAAAAGCCAACCAATGTCATCATGAGAGCCAATCAATGCAACCCAAAATCAAAAAGAAATCAAAACTTTAAAACAAATGCAAATGTTACCAAAAAAATAAATTCATAAAACATAGAATCCACCGACAGCTGTTTCACATAGATTCCATCATACCCTCCACAAAGATCTTCATAAGTTCCGCATTCTAACTCCATTTTCAAAACTGTTTTGAGTCACCAATAGAAAAAATTAATCTGGACAAAAATGCGTTTCACGCTAACAGTAAAAAAAGCCTCCAAAATAGCCTCAAAATTAACTTTAACTACGAAGCAAAATATCAAGGCACAAAAAACGAAATAGAAATAAACGCAAGAACATGTGAAGCAAAAA
This sequence comes from Spinacia oleracea, assembly GCF_020520425.1. NCBI lineage: Eukaryota > Viridiplantae > Streptophyta > Magnoliopsida > Caryophyllales > Amaranthaceae > Spinacia > Spinacia oleracea. The sequence goes on along the minus strand of NC_079489.1, from coordinate 53,810,108 downwards.
CGTCAAAATTGACCGCCCAAGTTATTTTCAGCGCCCAGGGCTGGGCGCCGAAATTTCTGACGCCCCAGCCTGGGCGTTGAAACTCTCTGCCTGCCAAAAGTTTTCCTTTTTTTCGAAAAGTGCTCGTCATTTTATCCGCACACAACGGAAAAATAACGAACACTTGGGGGGTACAGTACGTATCCAAATAGGTTTACCAACAAATTGGTCGAATTTTACGCACGGCAGATGAAAATAATGGCAAATACTTCACTCATTTGACCGATTAAGTAATATGTTTCCACTTCAGGACATATCTACCGAAATCCGGCATACTAGAACTTATTCTAAAGCTAAGAACTATGCGCGACCTGATTCTGACAAGATACGTAGGCAATCCTTACCAAGGATTCGGTCCAAATAATAATAAAAAATTATATTCCTTGTGTAAAAAGTGTTAGACATATAAACAAAATTGAATGGAAACTGAAAATACGCCTTTATTAAAATATGATAAGAAGGAAAACAAAGTGCTAGGAATAAAAACAAACACAACTGAAATAAATAGAGGGCACCTACACCCTAGCAAAGAACTACACTACTCTAGTTCTTCCGGATCATCAAACAAAGTCTTGAAGAGAGCAATGTTCGCAGGATCCACCCCCATAGTCTTCTGCGCTGCCCCAATATCAATCTCCATAAGAACTGGCTCCTGGACACTAAATTCCAAAGATGCCAAAGCTTTAGAAACATTCTCAGTTATAGCCCGCTCAGCCTCAAGGGCACAAACAGTGGTGAAAGAAGGATTACTATCATCAACTGGACTAGCCACTGTTTCTACAGGCGGCTGAGCCTTCCTAACCCATACATTGTTCCGGCGACGATCTCCGCGAGAGCTTGCATTTCTTTTAACAACAGCAGGCCCCTTCATGTTAGGCATCTTTTTAGGCCTGACACTGGAACGGGGAAGAACTTCCTTTCGCTTTCGATCAGGACGAGCTTTCACAGTCTTAAAACTATAGGTACGAGGTCTGGCAGAATCAGGATCCTCATACTTAACACGAATACGAGGTATCAAAAGCTCAGCCGGCTCCCCATTACGAGCCTCGGTCCTCACAACCTTGTCATCGGAACTCATCCACAACTTATAGTTTTCAGAAAGACCCACAAACCCATTTGTAGCTACAGCCCAACGCGGGAGACCATCATAATACCTAGCCCACGCTAAGACCCGTGTTTGTGCAAAGGTCGCTACCTTAGGTGGTACCGTATCAGAAAAGGGGATAGTCTGCCTTAAACCATATTGACGCATGATTCGGTAAGGGAAAATATAAATGGGACAAGATAGCCCCAACAAAGAAACATAAACCGATACATCAGACCCCCCTGTCATAGTAGTCAAACCCCACCATGGTACCACCCACTTAATAGAACAAATGCCATAAGTAAAAAGGGAGGTCCATTCGGCCTCGCCCTGGCCTTGGTGCAAGTATTTTCGGTTACCCAAAGCTATAGGGCGATAATGTTTAGGATCGGCAGGAGCTTCCAAAAGTCTAAGCCGTTCCGCAAGCCAAATCTGCAAAAACAGGTACGATCGAATCAAAAGAATGAAAAGAAAGAAAAAAGGTTCCTGGGGCGCAGTGTCAACGCCCAGGACCAGGCGCCGAATATTCCAGCGCCCAGCCCTGGGCGCTGAAACTCAGCCCCAGGCAAAAAGAAATATATAAAAGTGGCGTATGTGTGCGCAAAGAAAAAAATAGATTACCTGCAGTAATAGGGGGCTTCCCTTAAAAATTTCGGATTTGGCATCCTTCTTCAGCTCATCCGCACTCAGCAAAGTCTCAGCAACAACCAACGGCATAATAGAATAACAACTTTCCATCTGGCTAATCAAGGGGATCAGCCTTATGTCACCGAACTCACCATTATTATTCGACAGCAAATAATGATTCAACAAGCAAAATACAAGGGCTCGAATGTTCAATTTTTGTTCGGTCATATTCTTACTAGGCCTAAAATAATGTTTTACTAGTTTTGCCAAGTTAACCTTATCGTCTACAACAAGTTCAGCAAACATGTTATCATCTAGCCCTAGGAAAGCCCTTATGGTTGTTTTACCCTCTTCAATAGTGCCAGGGGTAACAGGAGTAGCATTAGTAGGATAACCAAGGATCGCAGCAAATTCATCAGGCAAAGGACATATTTCATTGCCCCGAAAGGAAAAAACATGATGATCGGAGTCCCAAAAGTTTAGGGCAGCATGCAGAAAATTATAATCAATATTAATTTGTTGTAAGCCTAAAAGTGCCTCTAAGTGGTATTCTTTTAACAAAGGTTTTTCTGTGGGAGTAAGGGCTCGTAGCCAACGCCTAACAGCCCGTTGGAGTGAGAAAGCAGGGATCGACATGGCAAAAGCAGTAAATAATTAGAGCACAGCAAAAAAGAGAGAAAGAATTTGAGAGTGGTGGAAAATAAGGACGTACCTGTTAGGTTATGATTCATATGACAGTTCATAAATCATGCGGAAAAACCATAAAGCCAGGAAACATATTATTTACACATAATCATTTAGCATAGTTTAGATGCATACTCTTTGTTGCGTGCCTTCCCTAGCTGCGCCCGAACCGAACAAGAACAAGTCTTTAGGACTCCAAGTGTCGTCCCTCCGTAGATAGTCCACAGCACGTCCGGATCCGCCTTAAGATTGACCAACTAGAATCGCCCTTAAGGTTCTAATATTTTCGGTTAGGTAGGCAAGAATATTGGCTGATTTTTTTGCTTAAAAATCTTAGTTTTGAATACTTAAAAACTTGTATATAAATAATGACCCCTAGGCCTTTATTTATAGAGTTATGGAAAAGGAATCGCAATCCTAGTAGGATACAAATTAATTGAAATTAGAATCCTACATGAATTCTATTTAATTAATTTATCTAATTAGGAATAGGAATTTAATCACACACTAACTCTTGCAGTTTTAGGAATCTCGCATGAGCACAAACTCACACACACACACGGCAGCCACAAGGGCTGCCCATGCGCATGCGAGCAGCAGCCCATGCAGCGCGGCCCACGCATCCGTGGCCTTGGTGCGCGCTGGGCTTGTGGCGTGCGTGCTTGCTGGGCGATGGCCCGGCTTCGTGCTGGGCCTTCGTCCGGCAGGCCTCGTCCGATGCTAATTCGTACGATACGCTTCCGATTAAATTTCCATTTCCGGAATCTATTTCCGATACGAACAATATTTAATATTTCCGATTCCGGAATTAATTTCCGATTCGAACAAATATTTAATATTTCCGTTTCCGGAATTATTTTCCGATTCCGGTAATATTTCCGATTCTGACAATATTTCCGTTTCCGGCAATATTTCCGATTCTGGTAATATTTCCATTTCCAATAATATTTTCCGATACGTACCATGTTTCCGTTTCCGGCAACATCTACGACTTGGATAATATTCATATTTCCGATACGATCCATATTTCCGTTTCCGGCAATATCATCGTTTCCGGAGTATTCATTTCTTGCCTGTGACGATCTTAGCTCCCACTGAAACCAAGATCCGTCGGTTCCGAATATTCATAGATGGAGTATTTAATGCCATTAAATACTTGATCCGTTTACGTACTATTTGTGTGACCCTACGGGTTCAGTCAAGAGTAAGCTGTGGATTAATATCATTAATTCCACTTGAACTGAAGCGGCCTCTAGCTAGGCATTCAGCTCACTTGATCTCACTGAATTATTAACTTGTTAATTAATACTGAACCGCATTTATTAGACTTAACATAGAATGCATACTTGGACCAAGGGCATTATTTCCTTCAGTCTCCCACTTGTCCTTAGGGACAAGTGTGCATTTCCTAATTCCTTTGTCGCTCGATGCTTGCTCTTGAACATAAGGTAAGAGTTGTCATCCTTATTATGTCCAGAGGTGTTCCTCGGTTTCAGAGTTCAACTGATCAAATAAACAGATAATCATAGCCTATGATTCATCCGAGCACGGCCATGCATTTCACAGTTTCTAGCTCTCCGAGTGGCCTTGTACAACTTTTAAGCATCTCTTCCCGATTTATGGGAGGACAATCCCAATCTTGCGATCTTGAGATTAGACTTCGTTTGATAGGTGATTACCTGAGCGTTGCCTTTATAGCCTCCTTTTACGGTGCGACGGTTGGTCAACGTCAAAGCAACCAGTTCTCAAACAAGTAATCTCAAATCACTCAGGTATTGAGGATTTAGTGTCTAATAATTTAATGAAATTTACTTATGACAGACTTTCATCTCTTACAGTAAAGTTTCATAGGTCTTGTCCGATACTAGTCTTCCCAAAGTAAGTATCTATGCAAATGATTATGACATTGCCATGTCCACATAGTTCAAGAAACAGAACTACTAGTCATCTTGCATTCTAATCGTCTAACGTTTTCTATGCGTCCAATTTTATAGAAAACTCCGATTAGGGACCATTTTCAACCTTTGACATTCAAGTTCACTTGATAGACATTTCTTAGTCACATGACTGGTCCTGACAGTCTATCTTGAATATTTCGTCAAATTTGAAGGGACTCATCATTTAATACTAAACCAAGATTAAATGGAATATGAAAATACATTTCATATATGATAAATGTTCAACCCCAATGTTTTACAACCATGGGCCTCAAACCCATTTTCTAAAACAATTCATGGAATTCAAAGCTATGCTTGATTTCCAGTGCGACAATGTGAGTGTTGCTTCTCACTTGTTGCATAGGTTTAGTTATCATGCTTTGCCAATCTTAACATCCTTTTCATCGAATGTTCTTTGAGATATGATGATAAGATCTTTTCGAGTTTGTTTATTATGTGATCTAGTCTTTCTTACTACATTAGTGGTTCTACGCATTTTGCAATGAAGAACCATTAAGTTAGCAGACGTTTTTCTTGCTTCAAGAGTGGTTCCACGCATTTTTCAATGAAGAACCATCAAGCCAGCAGATAGGTGATCTACCCAAGTTCAGTGAAGAACTTTAAACAACCCTGTTTTATTGCTTCTTAGGCAATAATTACTTTTACTTCAACTGCATAGGTTGCTAGTGATGCTTTGTTTGGATTTACCTATCCAAGCAGTTCATAGATATGTGGAAGACTCTCCAACTATATCTTAGAACATAGAAATTAATATTTTAATTTCCCACGCAACAACTCATGGTCTCCAATCCATGTTGCCATTTCAAAACACGATGCTCTATAGCTCGTCCTTATCAATGGTTAACTCCAAAGGGTCTTGCTTGATCCTTTGCCAGTGTTTATGCGTGTAGCATCAATATTTAGCGTATCTTTATTTCCTTGAATCAAGAACTATTCCTATGTACCTTTTCAAGTACCATAAGTATTCTTGATCTCAATCTAGTTGATCTTCACTTAGATCAATAGAGATTGGTATATGTTCGTCATGGCTAAAGTCATACGATACGTTTTTGGCGATCCTCATATTATATCATACATGATAAATTCTTTTGCAGAATAATTCCCAATTGAATTCTATTCATGTAACTTTAGCTTATTCAATTTCAGCAGATACTGAATCCAGCTAAATTCTTTGACATATAATATAGGTTAAGAATCTCATTTAGACTCTTTGATGTTTAACTTAGTAAATGCTTATACATAGTTCAAACATCCTTTTCTTAGATTTATTCACATGGGTCGAATATCTCCAATGGAGACTTTCGTGTTTGATTTAGTAAATGCCATTACTTAATCCAAAACAATATCATAAGATTTTTTTTTTTTTGCAAATAGATCTTAATACCCAGTATGTACTAAGTTTCGCCATGGTCCATCATTGATGAATTATTTCAAATCTAAGTCATTAGCATTTGAATGTTATTTCACAATAGAGAGATATGTGTGTAATACACATAGGACCAATTAAGTTTTAAGTACTCCCACTAAACTTCTTATATATCTATAAGAATCATGTACATTTTATGAAACTAAAATACTTATTAGCTTCACTAAAATACATTTCTAATTCCCAATTGCTTGCTTAAATCTGTACTTAGATTTCATAAGCTAGCTTTCCTTTTCAAGCATTTATTTGGATCCACAAATCCTATGACATACCATGTACATAGTTTATTCCAACATTTGATTGAGGAATACGTTTTGTCATCCAATTGCTATATGTACCAATATGCAATCATTGCTTGAATTATAGACTTGAGCATTACGATTATGCATGAGGTTTCAACACAATTTACACCATGAATTTGCTTGTAACCTTTAGCAACTAATCTAGCTTTGTGTGTGAACACAATTCCATGTTTGATGGTTTTTATCCTTAAAACAAACTTGCAACCAATAGGTGTGAACCCATTCTTGCAAATCAACAAAATTTCAATTTTGTCATCAAAACATTGAGTATGTTTTATGGCCTCTAACCATTTAAAACATTTGAGTCTATATATGGCCTCTAACCATTTTAGGGAATCTAGGTTTCGTCATAGCTTTCTTACAAGTCACAAACTCATTAATCTACATGATAATAGTTTGACTGCAAGTTGTAGGTTTCTTCACTATTTAATAGAAGAATCTCATAGTTTCATTGACCTGATCTCTATGTTTCTTTACTATCTAATAGAAGAATCTCATAGTTTCAGTGACTTGAATTCTATGCCTACTTGGGTATAGAACATCAAACATTAGAATATCAATAGCCACTTGAAAGTCCTTTGAATATTCTGTTCTCCTTGAAGCACTTGTAAAGTCTTCTAAGAGATGTCTATTCTTTAAAGCCACTTCTAAAGTCCTTAAGAATAAGTTCGGATTTTCTGAAGCACTTCGAAAAGCCTCCGGGATGTCCGTTTATGTTTGTTGTTCGCCTCGAAAACTTTCGAGGTCTATTTTCTCCCACTTGTCATTTTGGAAACGAATCTCCAAAAGGACATTATTTCGAGCAAACAAACATTATGTTCTCAAAAATTCGTGGTAGAAACAATACCCTTGTGTCTCATTTGAATAAATCACAATGAAACATATATCTAGACTTGGGCCTTAGTTTGTTGAATAACAAACACTAAGCTCCCACTGAGTTTAGCAACTCTTTAGATATATATAATTGAAAAGATATCCTGAAATTACTTTTCAATAGCTTTGACGAATTTGGTTTAGTTTGGTGGTAGTTGAGCATTTTGTTTTAGAAATTATAGGAAAAGTCTTTATGATTCATCATTGATCGAATCAAGTACTAATTGACTTCGATCATTCCAACGTAGATATGCCATATCTTATGGAGCTAGATTGTGAAATTACAACACACAATCATTGATGATCATATTTGGTCTCAAGTAATCATCAACATGATCTAACCTAGATCTTTATGATTTCTTGCCGAGTGGATTTTATACTTCTGAATCTTTGAACTAGCCAAACAGATTCAACTTATATCACATTTGAGTAAATAAACCTATATTCACTCAAATCCATGTGAAATAATAAAGTCATAAAACCTTTCTTTAGCTTTGAACTCTATCGTCTAGGCGTTCTAACAATAGTTCATATTCTTTGTTACTTTCAACAAGTAAGACTAGCTTGTCTTAAGTTGATCTAGAAATCAACCAACTTTCAAAAGTCCATCAAAATAGAGCTTATGAATGTTAACTTGTTGATATGGTCTAAGCAATAATGCCAAAGATTTAATGGAACTCAAATCAAGGGTTTGATTTGAACCTAGTAAAGTTCTTTAAAGAGTTGTTTGTTTTAATCAAGCATATTGACTCAACCAGTAATTGACCATTTCATTCAAATAAACAAACAAACAAGCATTGTTTTTGTTCTTCTGAATGTGAGTCTTTCTGTGTTTGAAGCAGAAATTTAGGTATGCTGATTATGGAACAAAATAGCCATTAAGTTCCAGCCTTTGAAAGGTCTTAAAACAAACTAGATGACCCTACAACTAATGTAGCATTGCCATGCTTCATTTCCCACTTGTAGGTCATTAGTGTATCCTAGCTTCCATTGTTTGAGTTATTACCGAAGTAAGAACCTCAAGCGGTATATGATACCAAGGAAGTTTGATTGCTAGGTCACTTCTCTTTAAACTTATAGGTAGAACCGGAATCGTAAATTCCTTTCATTTGTTCCTCGTTTTCCTATTTCTTGTACCCTTTCTTATAGTCTTAAGAATTGAATTCTTTAGTGTTGACTTTTATACTTTGTTAGACATGTCCAATGTCACCAACAAGGTTCTTTACCATTTTAATTTATGTTGAATATTCTGTTTCAACTAGATGATCTTACCAGAAGCTTCTAAAGTTCTCTAAGCATCGATCTATTCGAATGTCTAGGAACTAGACTCATTCGAGAATTAAATGGAAAAAGGATTTTAGGTTGTTAACCATTGGTAAGGCTGAGCGTTTAAACTCAATGCTTTATAATCTCAAAACTACATTGTATTTTGAATTCACAAGCACCAATTGGTTTGCCATTCGATTTTGATATTCGAAAACAACCATAATTAAGAAACGTACATTTTAAATTGCTCACTTTCTCTCATTTCCGTGAATCGTTCTTGGATTCACTACCAATCGAGGAAATTTACTGTTACCTTTCTAAAAGGATTTATTGCAGTGCAAGATATTTAATTATAAACAATAATTAAAACACACATTGAAGCATGCAAAGTCTAAACATTTATCATGAATAATAACTTGAAATTAAAGCAACCATGCAATTCAAACAAGTTATTAGCATTTTATTCGATTTTATTGTTCCGGCAGGTGTGAATAAAATGATTCCAAGATCCTAAAATCATTGAAGAACTAAGCACAGTTTGTCGACTTAATCCTAGAACATCTTAGGTAAGCAAAAGCCTTTTGCTAATAGTCTAGAAACTATTCTTGGTTGATAGGTACGTCTAAGAACTTATTAGGTAAACCTATCGAATTTGCCACGACATAAAAGGACTCCTTACTTATATCGTTGAGTTTCACCAAAACTAACATGTACTCACAATTATTTGTGTACCTTGCCCCTTTAGGACCAATAAGTAACACCTCGCTGAGCGAAAACTATTACTAGATTGATGTAAAGGATATCCAAGCAAGTGTATATTTTGGCATGGCACCTTTTAACTCAATTTTTAAGTTTGGAACTTAAGGCTCTTACTATGTTGGTTAGATTTTAAGTGAACTAAAATCCTTAATCATGCAACATAATCAAGCTTTTGATCTCATGCATTTTAAGACATATTTAAAACAATAAATAACTTAAAACATGCATAAGATATTTGTGATCTAGTATGGCCCGACTTCATCTTGAAGCTTTGACTTCAAAGTCCGTCTTGAAAATCTCCGTGGGAGGCACCATTTTCTTCAAATAGGATAAGCTATAACTAATTACAACTATTTGATGGTTCGCAGACCATATTTGAATTGAAAAATAACTTTGGTACTTTAGACCAATTACATTCAAATTAATGGTACGCAGACCATATTTTCTATCCTATTTGGGCCATACTAGTCACTTCATAACCTGCAAAACAGTACATATACAATATATACCATTCACCCATTCATTATCATGAATGGCCCACATAGTTGGTTAGTAAAACACATTATGCATCACGTAAACATTTGCAGCAATTAATCAAGGGCACCAATAATCTACCAATTATTCAGTCCTTATTAATTCTAATCAAGTTGTTTTAACCTTAAGGATTTGTAGACCTAATCAAGAGTTTATGACTAAAAAGCGCTCCCACTTAAACCAATAAATTCATATGCTTTACTAATTTTAAACATAAAATTGTATTTCTAGTCTAACCGGAAACATACAAATTTAATTAAAATTTAAAGCTCATATAAATTTATAATTGAATCCAAAAATTTAATTTAATTTCAGTCGCATTTAAATTAATTCATGATTTTAATTTTAGTAAAATAATTAGAATAAATTCCATTTATTATAATTATAATATTCAAAATTAAAATCCAAGAAATTAATTCAAATTATTAATTTTAAAATTAATTAAAATTACGTGAACTGAAATTTTCAAATTAAACATTCAAAACGATCTAATCGTAACGCAAACACCCTACGCGTTGCACGCCCATGGGCCGTACGCACACAGCCATTGCTGGCCATGTGCGCGCAGCCCATGCGCTCGTCGCATAGCTGCTGCTGTCCTATCGCAAGCCTCCGCACAGCGCCCCATCGCACGCGAGCTATCGCTCGCAGTGCGCGCGCGCGAGATCGCTCACTGGGCGCGCGACATCGCTCGCTGGGCGCGCTGGCTCGCTCGCTGTGCGCGCGAGCCATCGCTCGCTGGGGCGCGACATCGCTCGCTGGGCGGGCGACATCGCGCGCTGTGCGCGCGAGCCATCGCTCGCTGGGGCGCGACATCGCTCGCTGGGCGAGCGACATCGCGCGCTGTGCGCGCGAGTAGTGCTGGGCGCAGCGCTCGTGGCACGCGAGCTTGCGCTCGCTGCGCGCGAGGCTGCGCGCTCTTGTGCGAGGCAGCGCGCGCTGTGGCGCAGCTCGCTTGCTGCCCACACGCGACTGCCTTGGCTCGCCCTTCGCCCATGCCCATTCGTTCATTGCTCGTGGCACACGACACAAGGCAGGGCTGCTGCCTTGTGCTCGTGCACTACGCCCTTGCTCATTGCATTCGTGCCGCACGGGCGACGAGCTCCCTTGCTCGTCGTCGCATGCCCGCATTATACAACACCCCTTAAGGGTAACACGAAGCGTCCATTGCTTCGTGCGTGCAAGTTATCTGAACGAATCGCATAAAATTTAAAATTTATATTTAAAATTAATGACAAATTAATAAATAATATTAATTTCATAATTTTAGGGCGAAAAATCGAAAATTTATTATCCAATTGATTTCCGATTGATATGGATTCAAGTCTAGGTCATAAAAATTTAAAATTTATCGTAAATTTACAATTTTTATGGTGGTTTTTAATCATAGGTTTCTAATTAAATTACAATTAATTATGAAAATCAAATTAATTCTAAATTATTCTAATTTTCAACAAATTAATCATAATTACAAATTAGATTGCATAATTAACAAGACTAGGCATTCAAACTTGTTAAACATATGCAGTAGGTCAATCAAAAATTCAAGATTTATCAACAAGAATCGCAAATATTTAATTTAACATCTTAAATTTACGAAATTTTGCATTCGAAAAACTAAAACCTTCGAAAAGTCATAGTTAGGCTTCGAATTTGAGAATTCTGGGTTCGGCAGAAAAATACTTTTTTTGTCAAAATTTTAGAATGCCTTTTACATGCGGAATTGACACAAAAATCACTCAATTCGGATGAGTAACGAAGAAACTGCCGAAAAACTGCGTACGTATAATTAAATAAACGCAATTTGCAATTAATTAACAATTACGAAAATTAATCACCCCTTTTAATTCTTGCAAATTTGTAATATTTAACCATGTTCATGCAATTTAGATTATGAAAATAATAAGGGGCTCGTGATACCACTGTTAGGTTATGATTCATATGACAGTTCATAAATCATGCGGAAAAACCATAAAGCCAGGAAACATATTATTTACACATAATCATTTAGCATAGTTTAGATGCATACTCTTTGTTGCGTGCCTTCCCTAGCTGCGCCCGAACCGAACAAGAACAAGTCTTTAGGACTCCAAGTGTCGTCCCTCCGTAGATAGTCCACAGCACGTCCGGATCCGCCTTAAGATTGACCAACTAGAATCGCCCTTAAGGTTCTAATATTTTCGGTTAGGTAGGCAAGAATATTGGCTGATTTTTTTGCTTAAAAATCTTAGTTTTGAATACTTAAAAACTTGTATATAAATAATGACCCCTAGGCCTTTATTTATAGAGTTATGGAAAAGGAATCGCAATCCTAGTAGGATACAAATTAATTGAAATTAGAATCCTACATGAATTCTATTTAATTAATTTATCTAATTAGGAATAGGAATTTAATCACACACTAACTCTTGCAGTTTTAGGAATCTCGCATGAGCACAAACTCACACACACACACGGCAGCCACAAGGGCTGCCCATGCGCATGCGAGCAGCAGCCCATGCAGCGCGGCCCACGCATCCGTGGCCTTGGTGCGCGCTGGGCTTGTGGCGTGCGTGCTTGCTGGGCGATGGCCCGGCTTCGTGCTGGGCCTTCGTCCGGCAGGCCTCGTCCGATGCTAATTCGTACGATACGCTTCCGATTAAATTTCCATTTCCGGAATCTATTTCCGATACGAACAATATTTAATATTTCCGATTCCGGAATTAATTTCCGATTCGAACAAATATTTAATATTTCCGTTTCCGGAATTATTTTCCGATTCCGGTAATATTTCCGATTCTGACAATATTTCCGTTTCCGGCAATATTTCCGATTCTGGTAATATTTCCATTTCCAATAATATTTTCCGATACGTACCATGTTTCCGTTTCCGGCAACATCTACGACTTGGATAATATTCATATTTCCGATACGATCCATATTTCCGTTTCCGGCAATATCATCGTTTCCGGAGTATTCATTTCTTGCCTGTGACGATCTTAGCTCCCACTGAAACCAAGATCCGTCGGTTCCGAATATTCATAGATGGAGTATTTAATGCCATTAAATACTTGATCCGTTTACGTACTATTTGTGTGACCCTACGGGTTCAGTCAAGAGTAAGCTGTGGATTAATATCATTAATTCCACTTGAACTGAAGCGGCCTCTAGCTAGGCATTCAGCTCACTTGATCTCACTGAATTATTAACTTGTTAATTAATACTGAACCGCATTTATTAGACTTAACATAGAATGCATACTTGGACCAAGGGCATTATTTCCTTCAGTACCTAGCCCCTATATATAGCTGAACGCACCCAATAAACATCCTGATTGAAGGAAATAATGCCCTTGGTCCAAGTATGCATTCAATGTTAAGTCTAATAAATGCGGTTCAGTATTAATTAACAAGTTAATAAATTCAGTGAGATCAAGTGAGCTGAATGCCTAGCTAGAGGCCGCTTCAGTTCAAGTGGAATTAATGATATTAATCCACAGCTTACTCTTGACTGAACCCGTAGCGTAACACAAATAGTACGTAAACGGATCAAGTATTTAATGGCATTAAATACTCCATCTATGGATATTCGGAATCGACGGATCTTGGTTTCAGTGGGAGCTGAGATCGTCACAGGCAAGAAATGAATACTCCGGAAACGATGATATTGCCGGAAACGGAAATATGGATCGTATCGGAAATATAAATATTATCCAAGTCGTAGATGTTGCCGGAAACGGAAACATGGTACGTATCGGAAAATATTATCGGAAATAGAAATATTGCCGGAATCGGAAATATTGCCGGAAACGGAAATATTGTCAGAATCGGAAATATTATCGGAATCGGAAAATAATTCCGGAAACGGAAATATTAAATATTTGTTCGAAACGGAAATTGATTCCGGAATCGGAAATATTAAATATTGTTCGTATCGGAAATGAATTCCGGAATCGGGAATTTAATCGGAAGCGTATCGTACGAATTAGCATCGGACGAGGCCCGCTAGACGAAGGCCCAGCACGAAGCCAGGCCGTCGCCCAGCGAGCCAACGCACACCAGCGCACGCCAAGCCTCGACCAGGCCCAGCGCAAGGCCAGGCCCAGCCAAGGCCTTGGGCGCGCGCGGGCGGAGCGCAGCAATGGGCCGAGCGCTGTGCGCCTAGCGTGGGCCGCAAGGCTTGCGCGGGTGTACGGTGCTCGTGCATTGCTTGTGCGGGAATCCTGAAGCAATCAGGATTCGAAGTGTGATTAAATCCTAAAACTATTAGATAATGATTATTTAATTAGAGTCCTAGTAGGGTTATAATTAAATAAATTAGTATCCTAATAGGATTCCAAAACCCTTTCCATAACTCTATAAATACGTGCCTAGGGTCACATATTTTAAGAGATTATTCAAGTATTCAAAGTGAGTTTTTGAGAGAAAATTCAGACACATTTCTTACCTAAGAGTGCCGAAAATCTTTAGTACCTTAAGGGCGATTCTAGTTGGTCAATCTTAAGGCGGATCCGGACGTGCTGTGGACTATCTACGGAGGGACGATACTTGGAGTCCTAAAGACTTGTTCTTGTTCGGTTCGGGCGCAGCTAGGGAAGGCACGCAACAAAGAGTATGCATCTAAACTATGCTATATGATTATGTGTAAATAATATGTATTCCTGGCTAAATGGTTTTTCCGCATGATTTATGAATTGTCATATGTATCATAACCTAACAGTGGTATCAGAGCCTCTTATTATTTTCATAATCTAAATTGCATGAACATGGTTAAATATTACAAATTTGCATGAATTAAAAGGGGTGATTAATTTTCGTAATTGTTAATTAATTGCAAATTGCGTTTATTTAATTATACGTACGCAGTTTTTCGGCAGTTTCTTCGTTACTCATCCAAATCGAGTGATTTTTGTGTCAATTCCGCATGTAAAAGGCATTCTAAAATTTTGACAAAAATAGTATTTTTCTGCCGAACCCAGAATTCTCAAATTCGAAGCCTAACTATGACTTTTCGAAGGTTTTAGTTTTTCGAATGCAAAATTTCGTAAATTTAAGATGTTAAATTAAATATTTGCGATTCTTGTTGATAAATCTTGAATTTTTGATTGACCTACTGTATATGTTTAACAAGTTTGAATGCTTAGCCTTGTTAATTATGCAATCTAATTTATAATTATGATTAATTTGTTGAAAATTAGAATAATTTAGAATTAATTTGATTTTCATAATTAATTATAATTTAATTAGATACCTATGATTAAAAACCACCATAAAAAAATAGTAAATTTATGATAAATTTTAAATTTTTATGACCTAGGCTTGAATCCATGATAATCGGAAATCAATTGAATAATAAATTTTCGATTTTTCGCCCTAAAATTATGAAATTAATATTATTTATTAATTTGTCATTAATTTTAAATATAAATTTTTTAAATTTTATGCGATTCGTTCATATAACTTGCACGCACAAAGCAATGGACGCTACGTGTGACGACGAGCAAGGGAGCTCGTCGCCCATGCGGCACGAATGCAATGAGCAAGGGCATGGTGCACGAGCACAAGGCAGCAGCCCTGCCTTGTGTCGTGGGCCATGAGCAATGGACGAATGGGCATGGGCGAAGGCAAGACACGGCAGTCGCGTGTGGGCAGCAAGCGAGCTGCGCCACAACGCGCACTGCCTCGCGCGCAGCGAGCGCAAGCTCGCGTGCCACGAGTGCTGCGCCCAGCGTCGATGCCGCGCGCAGCGAGCGCTGGCTCGCACCAAGCGAGCGCGCACAGCATGCGCTGGCGAGTGCACGAAGCGAGCGCTGGCCCGCGTGCAGCGAGCGAACGCTGCGAGCGATGGCTCGCGTGCATCGAGCGCTGGCGCGCGCGCAGCGAGCACATGCTCGCGTGCATCGAGCGCTGGCGCGCGCGCAGCGAGCACCAGCTCGCGCGATGGCTTGCGAAGGGTAGAAGCAGCAGCTATGCGACGCAGCGCATGGGCTGCGCGCACATGGCCAGCGATGGCTGTGTGCGTGTGGCCCATGGGCGTGCGATGCGTATGGTGTTTGCGTTGCGATTAGATCGTTTTGAATGTTTAATTTGAAATTTTCAGTTTACGTAATTTTAATTAATTTTAAAATTAATAATTTAAATTATTTTCTTGGATTTTAATTTTGAATATTGTAATTATAATAAATTTTATTTATTCTAATTATTTAACTAAAATTAAAATCATGAATTAATTTAAATACGACTGAAATTGAATTAAACTTTTTGGATTCAATTACAAATTTATATGAGCTTTAAATTTTAATTAAATTTGTATGTTTCCGGTTAGACTAGAAATACATTTTTATGTTTAAAATTAGTAAAGCATATGAATTTATTGGTTTGAGTGGGAGCCCTTTTTAGTCATAAACTCTTGATTAGGTCTACAAATCCTTAAGGTTAAAACAACTTGATTAGAATTAATAAGGACTGAATAATTGGTAGATTATTGGTGCCCTTGATTAATTGCTGCAAATGTTTACGTGATGCATAATGTGTTTTAACTAACCAGCTATGTGGGCCATTCATGATAATGAATGGGTGAATGGTATATATTGTATATGTACTGTTTTGCAGGTTATGAAGTGACTAGTATGGCCCAAATAGGATAGAAAATATGGTCTCCGTACCATTAATTTGAATGTAATTGGTCTAAAGTACCAAAGTTGTTTTTCAAATTCAAATATGGTCTGCGTACCATCAAATAGTTGTAATTAGTTTTAATTATAGCTTATCCTATTTGAAGAAAATGGTGCCTCCCACGGAGATTTTCAAGACGAACTTTGAAGTTAAAGCTTCAAGATGAAGTCGGGCCATACTAGATCACATTTATCTTATGCATGTTTTAAGTTATTTATTGCTTTTAAATATGTCTTAAAATGCATGAGATCAAAAGCTTGATTATGTTGCATGATTAAGGATTTTAGTTCACTTAAAATCTAACCAACATAGTAAGAGCCTTAAGTTCCAAACTTAAAAATTGAGTTAAAAGGTGCCATGCCAAAATATACACTTGCTTGGATATCCTTTACATCAATCTAGTAATAGTTTTCGCTCAGCGAGGTGTTACTTATTGGTCCTAAAGGGGCAAGGTACACAAATAATTGTGAGTACATGTTAGTTTTGGTGAAACTCAACGATATAAGTAAGGAGTCCTTTTATGTCGTGGCAAAATCGATAGGTTTACCTAATAAGTTCTTAGACGTACCTATCAACCAAGAATAGTTTCTAGACTATTAGCAAAAGGCTTTTGCTTACCTAAGATGTTTTAGGATTAAGTCGACAAACTGTGCTTAGTTCTTCAATGATTTTAGGATCTTGGAATCATTTTATCCACACCTGCCGGAACAATAAATTCGAATAAAATGCTAATAACTTGTTGAAATTGCATGATTGCTTTAATTTTCAAGTTATTACTCATGATAAATGTTTAGACTTTGCATGCTTCAATGTATGTTTTAATTATTGTTTATAATTAAATATCTTGCACTGCAGTAAATCCTTTTAGAAAGGTAACAGTAAATTTCCTCGATTGGTAGTAAATCCAAGAACAATTCACGGAAATGAGAGAAAGTGAGCAATTTAAAATGTACGTTTCTTATAGCGACTTTTATGGTTGTTTTCGAACATCAAAGTCGAATGGCAAACCAATTGGTGCTTGTGAATTCAAAATACACTGTAGTTTTGAGATCATAAAGCATTGAGTTTAATACGCTCAGCTTTACCAATGGTTAACAACCTAATATCTTTGTCCATTTAATTCTCGAATGAGTCTAATCCCTAGACATTCGAATAGATCGATGCTTAGAGAACTTTAGAAGCTTCTGGTAAGATCATCTAGTTGAAACAGAATGTTCAACATAAATTAAATGGAAAGAACCTTGTTGGTGACATTGGACATGTCTAACAAAGTATAAAAGTCAACACTAAAGAATTCAATTCTTAAGACTATAAGAAAGGGTACAAGAAATAGGAAAACAAAGGAACAAATGAAAGGAATTTATAATTCCGTTTCTACCTATAAGTTTATGTTTAAAGAGAAGTGACCTAGGAATCAAACTTCCTTGGTATCATATACCGCTTGAGGTTCTTACTTCGGTAATAACTCAAACAATGGAAGCTAGGATACACTAATGACCTACAAGTGGGAAATGAAGCATGGCAATGCTACATTAGTTGTAGGGTCATCTAGTTTGTTTTAAGTCCTTTCAAAGGCTGGAACTTAATGGCTATTTTGTTCCATAATCAACAATGTTTGTTTGTTTATTTGAATGAAATGGTCAATTACAGGTTGAGTCAATATGCTTGATTAAAACAAACAACTCTTTAAAGAACTTTACTAGGTTCAAATCAACCCCTTGATTTGAGTTCCACTAATCTTTGGCATTGTTGCTTAGACCATATCAACAAGTTAACATTCAAAAGCTCTATTTTGATGGACTTTTGAAAGTTCATTGATTTCTAGATCAATTTAAGACGACTAGTCTTACTTGTTGAAAGTAACAAAAGATATGAACTATTGTTAGAACGCCTAGACAATAGAGTTCAAAGATAAAGAAAGATTTTATGACTTTATTATTTCACATGGATTTGAGTGAATGTAGGTTTATTTACTCAAATGTGATATAAGTTGAATCTGTTTGGCTAGTTCAAAGATTCAGAAGTATAAAATCCACTTGGCAAGAAATCATAAAGATCTAGGTTAGATCATGTTGATGATTACTTGAGACCAAATATGATCATCAATGATTGTGTGTTGTAATTTCACAATCTAGGTCCATAAGATATGGCATATCGTAGTTGGAATAATCGAAGTCAATTAGTACTTGATTCGATCAATGATGAATCATAAAGACTTTTCCTATAATTTCTAAAACAAAATGCTCAACTACCACCAAACTAAACCAAATTCGTCAAAGCTATTGAAAAGTAATTTCAAAATATCTTTTCGTAATATATCTAAAGAGTTCCTAAACTCAGTGGGAGCTTAGTGTTTGTTATTCAACAAACTAAGGCCCAAGTATAGATATATGTTTCATTGTGATTTATTCAAATGAGACACAAGGGTATTGTTTCTACCACGAATTTTTGAGAACATAATGTTTGTTTGCTCGAAATAATGTCCTTTTGGAGATTCGTTTCCAAAATGACAAGTGGGAGAAAATAGACCTCGAAAGTTTTCGAGGCGAACAACAAACATAAACGGACATTCCGGAGGCTTTACGAAGTGCTTCAGAAAACCCGAACTTATTCCTTAAGGACTTTAGAAGTGGCTTTAAAGAATAGACTTCTCTTAGAAGACTTTACAAGTGCTTCAAGGGGAATAGAATATTCAAAGGACTTTTAAGTGGCTATTGACATTCTGTTGTTTGATGTTCTATACCCAAGTAGGCATAGAGTTCAAATCACTGGAACTATGAGATTCTTCTATTAGATAGTAAAGAAACATAGAGTTCTGGTCAATGAAACTATGAGATTCTTCTATTAGATAGTGAAGAAACCTACAACTTGCAGTCAAACTAAAAGAAGTGACTTGTAAGAAAGCTATGACGAAACCCAGATTCCCTAAAATGGTTAGAGGCCATATATAGACTATATGTTTAATTGGTTAAAGGCCATAAAACATACTCAATGTTTTGATGACAAAATTGAAATTTTGTTGATTTGCAAGAATAGTTTCACACCTATTGGTTGCAAGTTTGTTTTAAGGATAAAAACCATCAAACATGGAATTGTGTTCACACACAAAGCTAGATTAGTTGCTAAAGGTTACAAGCAAATTCATGGCATGGATTGTGTTGAAACCTCATGCAAAATCGTAATGCTTAAGTCTATAAATCAAGCAATGATTGCATATTGGTACATATGGCAATTGGATGACAAAACATATTCCTCAATCAAATGTTGGAAGAAAACTATGTACATGGCATGTCATAGGATTTGTGGATCCAAATAATGCTTGAAATGAATGCCAGCTTAGGAAATCTAAGTACAGATTTAAGCAAGCAATTGGGAATTGGAATTGTATTTTAGTGAAGCTAATAAGTATTTTAGTTTCATAAAATATACATGATTCTTATAGATATATAAGAGGTTTAGTGGGAGTACATAAAACTTAATTGGTCCTATGTGTATCACACACATATCTCTCTATTGTGAAATAACATTCAAATGCTAATGACTTAGATTTGAAATTATTCATCAATGATGGACCAAGGCGAAACTTAGTAAATACTGGGTATTAAGATCTATTTACAAAGATCTTATGATATTGTTTTGGATTAAGTAATGGCATTTACTAAATCAAACACGAAAGTCTCCATTGGAGATATTCGACCCATGTGAATAAATCTAAGTAAAGGATGTTTGAACTATGTATAAGCATTTACTAAGTTAAACATCAAAGAGTCTAAATGAGATTCATAACCTATATTATATGTCAAAGAATTTAGCCGAATTTAGTATCTACTGAAACTAGATAAGCTAAAGTTACATGAATAGAATTCAATTGGGAATTATTCTGCAAAAGAATTTATCATGTATGATATAATATGAGGATCGCCAAAAACGTATCGTATGACTTTAGGCATGACGAACATATACCAATCTCTATTGATCTAAGTGAAGATCAACTAGATTGAGATCAAGAATACTTATGGTACTTGAAAAGGTACATAGGAATAGTTCTTTATTCAAGGAAATAAAGATATGCTAAATATTGATGCTACACGCATAAACACTGGCAAAGGATCAAGCAAGACCCTTTGGAGTTAACCATTGATAAGGACGAGCTATAGAGCATCGTGTTTTGAAATGGCAACATGGATTGGAGACCATGAGTTGTTGCGTGGGAAATTAAAATATTAATTTCTATGTTCTAAGATACAGCTGGAAAGTCTTCCACATGTCTGTGAACTGCTTGGATAAGTAAATCCAAACAAAGCATCACTAGCAACCTAAACAGTTGAAGTAAAAGTACTTATTGCCTAAGAAGCAATAAAACAGAGTTGTTTATATTAATGAGTTCTTCATTGAACTTGGGTGGATCACATGTCTGCTAACTTGATGGCTCTTCATTGCAAAATGCGTAGAACCACTATCGAAGTAAGAAAGACTAGATCACATAATAAACAAACTCAAAAGATCTTATCATCCTATCTCGAATATCATTCGATGAAAAGGATATTAAGATTGGCAAAGCATGATAACTAAACCTATGCAACAAGTGAGAAGAAACACTCACATTGTAGCACTGGAAATCAAGCATAGCTTTGAATTCCATGAACTGTTTTAAAGATGGGTTTGAGGCCCATGGTTGTAAAACAATGGGGTTAAACATTTATCATATATGAAATGTATTTTCATATTCCATTTAATCTTGGTTTAGTATTAAATGATGAGTCCCTTCAATTTGACAATATATTCAAGATAGACTGTCAGGACCAGTCCTGTGACTAAGAAATGTCTATCAAGTGAACTTGAATGTCAAAGGTTGAAAATGGTCCCTAGTCGGAGTTTTCTATAAAATTGGACGCATAGAAAACGTTAGACGACTAGAATGCAAGATGACTAGTAGTTCTGTTTCTTGAACTATGTGGACATGGCAATGTCATAATCATTTGCATAGATACTTACTTTGGGAAGACTAGTATCGGACAAGACCTATGAAACTTTACTGTAAGAGATGAAAATATGTCATAAGTAAATTTCATTAAAATTATTAGACACTAAATCCTCAATACCTGAGTGATTTGAGATTACTTGTTTGAGAACTGGTTGCTTTGACGTTGACCAACCGTCGCACCGTAAAAGGAGGCTATAAAGGCAACGCTCAGGTAATCACCTATCAAACGAAGTCTAATCTCAAGATCGCAAGATTGGGATTGTCCTCCCATAAATCGGGATGAGATGCTTAAAAGTTGTACAAGGCCACTCGGAGAGCTAGAAACTGTGAAATGCATGGCCGTGCTCGGATGAATCATAGGCTATGATTATCTGTTTATTTGATCAGTTGAACTCTGAAACCGAGGAACACCTCTGGACATAATAAGGATGACAACTCTTACCTTATGTTCAAGAGCAAGCATCGAGCGACAAAGGAATTAGGAAATGCACACTTGTCCCTAAGGACAAGTGGGAGACTGAAGGAAATAATGCCCTTGGTCCAAGTATGCATTCAATGTTAAGTCTAATAAATGCGGTTCAGTATTAATTAACAAGTTAATAAATTCAGTGAGATCAAGTGAGCTGAATGCCTAGCTAGAGGCCGCTTCAGTTCAAGTGGAATTAATGATATTAATCCACAGCTTACTCTTGACTGAACCCGTAGGGTCACACAAATAGTACGTAAACGGATCAAGTATTTAATGGCATTAAGTACTCCATCTATGGATATTCGGAATCGACGGATCTTGGTTTCAGTGGGAGCTGAGATCGTCACAGGCAAGAAATGAATACTCCGGAAACGATGATATTGCCGGAAACGGAAATATGGATCGTATCGGAAATATAAATATTATCCAAGTCGTAGATGTTGCCGGAAACGGAAACATGGTACGTATCGGAAAATATTATCGGAAATAGAAATATTGCCGGAATCGGAAATATTGCCGGAAACGGAAATATTGTCAGAATCGGAAATATTATCGGAATCGGAAAATAATTCCGGAAACGGAAATATTAAATATTTGTTCGAAACGGAAATTGATTCCGGAATCGGAAATATTAAATATTGTTCGTATCGGAAATGAATTCCGGAATCGGGAATTTAATCGGAAGCGTATCGTACGAATTAGCATCGGACGAGGCCCGCTAGACGAAGGCCCAGCACGAAGCCAGGCCGTCGCCCAGCGAGCCAACGCACACCAGCGCACGCCAAGCCTCGACCAGGCCCAGCGCAAGGCCAGGCCCAGCCAAGGCCTTGGGCGCGCGCGGGCGGAGCGCAGCAATGGGCCGAGCGCTGTGCGCCTAGCGTGGGCCGCAAGGCTTGCGCGGGTGTACGGTGCTCGTGCATTGCTTGTGCGGGAATCCTGAAGCAATCAGGATTCGAAGTGTGATTAAATCCTAAAACTATTAGATAATGATTATTTAATTAGAGTCCTAGTAGGGTTATAATTAAATAAATTAGTATCCTAATAGGATTCCAAAACCCTTTCCATAACTCTATAAATACGTGCCTAGGGTCACATATTTTAAGAGATTATTCAAGTATTCAAAGTGAGTTTTTGAGAGAAAATTCAGACACATTTCTTACCTAAGAGTGCCGAAAATCTTTAGTACCTTAAGGGCGATTCTAGTTGGTCAATCTTAAGGCGGATCCGGACGTGCTGTGGACTATCTACGGAGGGACGACACTTGGAGTCCTAAAGACTTGTTCTTGTTCGGTTCGGGCGCAGCTAGGGAAGGCACGCAACAAAGAGTATGCATCTAAACTATGCTATATGATTATGTGTAAATAATATGTATTCCTGGCTAAATGGTTTTTCCGCATGATTTATGAATTGTCATATGTATCATAACCTAACACTGATCCCATTCGGAAACGTGTTTAGAAATCCGAAAATCAAATATTACCAGGAAAGAACTTTCAGTGCCCACCTCTGGGCGCCGAAATTTTTAACGCCTGAGCTGGTGCGCTGAAAATGCAGCCCAAGGCCCAAATTTCACAAAAACACGGAATAGGAAAGGACTTAAGACCGTGTTGCTAAAACACGAGGCCCTATTACAAGTAAGATCAAGCCCAAAGCACCTTTAGCTCCCAAATAAGCAAAAAAATAATAATAACATTGAAACTTGGTCGAAACTTAGACTCATCTCAGAAAACGCTCATGTACACTTTTCAAAAAAAGCAAGTTAAATATCATGGTCATTCTTCGAAACACCAAAAATATGAGTCGTCAAGTCATTGGTTTTCCAAATAGAAAATGTCTGTCTGTCAAAGGGATAATCCGGGCCAAGCCAAAACCGGATGTCGCCTGAAAGCTAAAGTCGCACTCCACGGCTTCACTAAAATAGCACACTACTATAGGAGGTCGCTCGCACATACGAGCGTGACCCCAAACATGATTACAAGACGCGAAAAACAACCGACGAGCCCCAACACTTGGGGGCTCGCGAAAAGTGGACTCCAACAAAGAGCGTGCAATCAAAATCACATTCCCAGACTGCGCCACGCACCATATCATGTTTGGATATCTCAAAAAATATATTGTTAAATATACACAGTGTGGACCCACTTATAGGACACATCTAATCAGGAAATATTACGACCCACCAACAGGTTGTAATCACCAAAAGCTCTTCTACATAGGCAAAATAAGAAATTCAAAATGGGCTCGCCCACCCTCAGCGGGCGGGGTCTGCGTCACTAGCCGCGCAGGTCCTTAGTTTTTCGAAGAATAAAGTCTTCAAATTTAAAATAGGCTCGCCATCTTCAGCCGGCGGGGTCTACGGCGCAAACCACGTAGGTCCTTATTTTCAAAAAAAAAACAAAAAAAAAAAAAAAAAAAATTCAAAACAGATTCGTCCACTTCTATCGGACGGGGGGGTCCACCCTCAGCGGACAGGTTCGCCATCTTCAGCCGGCGGGTTCTACGTCACAAACCGCGTAGGTCCTTATTTTCAAAAACATCAAACAGATTCGTCCACTTCTATCGGACGGGGGGTCCACCCTCAGCGGACAGGTTCGCCATCTTCAGCCGGCGGGGTCTACGTCACAAACCGCGTAGGTCCTTATTTTCAAAAACATCAAACAGATTCGTCCACTTCTATCGGACGGGGGGTCCACCCTCAGCGGACAGGCTCGCCCACCTTCAGCGGGCGGGGTCTGCGTCACTAACAGCGCAGGTCCTTAGTCGCTGCAGCGATAACTTTTATTGGTTTTCCCTTTTTCCAAAAATTAAAGGATTGGTTTTTCGTTTTTCCAAAAAAGAGCGATGTGTTGGATTTTCCTTCGTTTTACATCCTATAAAAACAAGGGGATTTTCTCGTTTAGCTAGCCCTGAAAATGAGAATCTTTAAAAACGTTTTACCTCGTAATTGGGCTTGGCCAGGCCCAATTACACTTTACAGCTTTAATTTCGAAAACATCTGTAGTTACTCCCAATGACAAAGTGAGGGAGTTTCTACGCATCTTTAGATCCTTCCAATGACAAAGTGAGGAAGTTTCTATACTATCAGTTGACAAATCTCAATGACACGTGAGGGATATGTCGACACTTCAAGTGATGACCCTTAAGTCAAATGTTATCACTCGGGGGCTCGTGAGACCCTCGCAAAACAGGTCACATACACCATGGCTTGTGTGACGCACTGTTAGGTTATGATACATATGACAATTCATAAATCATGCGGAAAAACCATTTAGCCAGGAATACATATTATTTACACATAATCATTTAGCATAGTTTAGATGCATACTCTTTGTTGCGTGCCTTCCCTAGCTGCGCCCGAACCGAACAAGAACAATTCTTTAGGACTCCAAGTGTCGTCCCTCCGTAGATAGTCCACAGCACGTCCGGATCCGCCTTAAGATTGACCAACTAGAATCGCCCTTAAGGTACTAATAATTTCGGCACTTTTAGGCAAGGTATGTGACTGAATTTTTCTCTCAAAAACTCACTTTGAATACTTGAAAACTCGTTATAAATTGTGAACCCATGCCACATATTTATAGGGGTATGGAAAGAGAATTGGAATCCTACTAGGATACGAATTAATTAAATTAGAATCCTAGTGAAACTCTTATTTAATTAATTTATCTTTTAGGATTAGGAATTTAATCATTAAACGAATCCTGTACGTTTTAGGTTTCGTATGTGAACACAAACACACACGCACGCACAGAAGCCCACGAGGGGCGCCATGCGCGCGCGCGCACAGCAGCCCACGAGGGGCGCCATGCGCGCGCGCGCACAGCCCGAGCAACGCAGCCCACGACTGCCGCAGCCTTGGGCGCGCGCTGGGCCTGCCTTGCGGTGGGCCTGGCGCAGCCTTGGGCTGGCGTGTTGTGGCGCGCGTTTCCCTTGCTGGACATGGGCCTGGCTTCGTGATGGGCCTTCGTCTAGCAAGCTCGTCCGATGCTAATTCGTACGACGCGCTTCCGATTAATTTTCCGATTCCGGAATTCATTTCCGATACGAACAATATTTAACATTTCCGATTCCGGAATTAATTTCCGTATCGAACAAATATTTAATATTTCCGTTTCCGGAATTATTTTCCGATTCCGATAATATTTCCGATTCAGACAATATTTTCGTTTCCGGCAATATTTCCGATTCCGGCAATATTTCTATTTCCGATAATATTTCCCGATACGTACCATGTTTCCGTTTCCGGCAACATCTACGACTTGGATAATATTTATATTTCCGACACGATCCATATTTCCGTTTCCGGCAATATCATCGTTTCCGGAGTATTCATTTCTTGCCTGTGACGATCTCAGCTCCCACTGAAACCAAGATCCGTCGATTCCGAATATCCATAGATGGAGTATTTAATGCCATTAAATACTTGATCCGTTTACGTACTATTTGTGTGACCCTACGGGTTCAGTCAAGAGTAAGCTGTGGATTAATATCATTAATTCCACTTGAACTGAAGCGGCCTCTAGCTAGGCATTCAGCTCACTTGATCTTACTGAATTTATTAACTTGTTAATTAATACTGAACCGCATTTATTAGACTTAACATTGAATGCATACTTGGACCAAGGGCATTATTTCCTTCAGTCTCCCACTTGTCCTTAGGGACAAGTGTGCATTTCCTAATTCCTTTGTCGCTCGATGCTTGCTCTTGAACATAAGGTAAGAGTTGTCATCCTTATTATGTCTAGAGGTGTTCCTCGGTTTCAGAGTTCAACTGATCAAATAAACAGATAATCATAGCCTATGATTCATCCGAGCACGGCCATGCATTTCACAGTTTCTAGCTCTCCGAGTGGCCTTGTACAACTTTTAAGCATCTCATCCCGATTTATGGGAGGACAATCCCAATCTTGCGATCTTGAGATTAGACTTCGTTTGATAGGTGATTAATTACCTGAGCGTTGCCTTTATAGCCTCCTTTTACGGTGCGACGGTTGGTCAACGTCAAAGCAACCAGTTCTCAAACAAGTAATCTCAAATCACTCAGGTATTGAGGATTTAGTGTCTAATAATTTTAATGAAATTTACTTATGACAGATTTTCATCTCTTACAGTAAAGTTTCATAGGTCTTGTCCGATACTAGTCTTCCCAAAGTAAGTATCTATGCAAATGATTATGACATTGCCATGTCCACATAGTTCAAGAAACAGAACTACTAGTCATCTTGCATTCTAGTCGTCTAACATTTTCTATGCGTCCAATTTTATAGAAAACTCCGACTAGGGACCATTTTCAACCTTTGACATTCAAGTTCACTTGATAGACATTTCTTAGTCACAGGACTGGTCCTGACAGTCTATCTTGAATATATCGTCAAATTGAAGGGACTCATCATTTAATAAACCACAAATTAAATGGAAAAAGGAATTCTCTTCATTTATTGTGAATGATTAACCAATAATGTTTTACAAAGATTTAAACTCTAAAACTTTAAAACATTAAACAGAGACATCAAAGCCATTCTCTAATATGCTTGATTCCCATAGCTGCAGTGTGCGAGTTGTGCTTCGCCTGCGGCAGAGGTTTAGTCAATGGATCTGATATGTTGTCATCAGTTCCAATTTTGCTTATCTCGACTTTTTCTTTCAACGAACTCTCGTAGAAGGTGAAATCTACGAAGTACATGCTTGACTCTCTGGTGGTGTCTAGGCTCCTTTGCCTGTGCAATAGCTCCGTTATTATCACAATACAGGGCTATTGGTCCTTTAATGGAGGGGACTACACCAAGTTCACCTATGAACTTCCTTAGCCATATAGCTTCCTTTGCTGCTTCATGTGCAGCAATGTACTCCGCTTCAGTTGTAGAATCCGCAATGGTGCTTTGCTTAGCACTTTTCCAGCTTACTGCTCCTCCGTTGAGGCAGAAGACAAACCCAGACTGTAATCTGAAATCATCTTTGTCGGTTTGGAAACTTGCGTCCGTATAGCCTTTAACAATTAATTCATCATCTCCACCATAGACCAGGAAGTCATCTTTGTCCCTTTTCAGGTACTTCAGAATATTCTTGGCAGCAGTCCAATGTGCCTCTCCTGGGTCTGACTGGTATCTGCTCGTAGCACTGAGTGCGTACGCAACATCCGGGCGTGTACATATTATAGCATACATTATTGAACCAATCAATGATGCATATGGAATCCCATTCATTCGTCTACGCTCATCAAGTGTTTTTGGGCACTGATTCTTGCTTAGAGTCATTCCATGAGACATGGGTAGGTAGCCTCGCTTGGAGTCCGCCATCTTGAACCTATCAAGCACCTTATTGATATAAGTGCTTTGACTAAGTCCAATCATCTTTTTAGATCTATCTCTGTAAATCTTGATGCCCAATATGTACTGTGCTTCTCCTAGATCTTTCATCGAAAAACATTTCCCAAGCCAAATCTTGACAGAGTTCAACATAGGAATGTCATTTCCGATAAGTAATATGTCGTCGACATATAATACTAGGAAAGCAATTTTGCTCCCACTGACCTTCTTGTATACACAAGATTCGTCTGCGTTCTTGATGAAACCAAAGTCACTGACTGCTTCATCAAAACGTATATTCCAGCTCCTGGATGCCTGCTTCAATCCGTAGATTGACTTCTTTAGCTTGCATACCTTTTTAGCATTCTTTGGATCCTCAAAACCTTCAGGCTGTGTCATAAACACAGTTTCTGTTAAAACGCCGTTTAAGAAAGCAGTTTTGACATCCATCTGCCATATTTCGTAATCGTAATATGCAGCGATTGCTAACATTATCCGAATAGACTTTAGCATTGCAACTGGTGAAAAGGTTTCATCGTAATCCACACCGTGGACTTGCCTGTAACCTTTTGCAACCAATCTAGCTTTGAAAACTTCAAGTTTCCCATCCTTGTCCTTTTTCAGTTTGAAAACCCATTTGCTTCCAATGGCTTGGTAGCCATTTGGCAAATCGACCAAATCCCATACTTGGTTTTCAGACATGGAGTCTAATTCAGATTGCATGGCTTCTTGCCATTGCTTGAAGCTAGGGCTCGTCATAGCTTGTTTGTAAGTCGCAGGTTCATCACTTTCAAGTAATAGAACGTCATAGCTCTCGTTCGTCAAAATACCTAAGTACCTTTCCGGTTAAGATCTATATCTTTGCGATCTACGCGGGGTAACATTTCTAGTTTGACCATGATTCTCACCTGATTCTTCTAAAGATCTCTGAGTTTCATCCTGAATGTCATCTTGAGCATTCTCTAGAGTTTGTTGTTCGACTCGAATTTCTTCGAGGTCTACTTTTCTCCCACTTGTCATTTTGGAAATGTGATCTTTCTCCAAAAAGACACCATCTCGAGCAACAAACACCTTGTTCTCAGATGTATTGTAGAAGTAATACCCCTTTGTTTCCTTTGGATAGCCCACAAGGATATATTTGTCCGATTTTGGATGAAGTTTGTCTGAAATTAATCGTTTGACGTATACTTCACATCCCCAAATCTCCAGAAAAGACACATTTGGAGGCTTTCCAAACCATAATTCATATGGAGTCTTTTCGACAGCTTTAGACGGAGCTCTATTTATAGTGAGTGCAGCTGTATTTAGTGCATGTCCCCAAAATTCTGATGGAAGTTTGGCATGACCCATCATTGACCTGACCATGTCTAGCAAGGTTCTGTTCCTCCGTTCCGACACACCGTTCCATTGTGGTGTTCCAGGAGGAGTCAATTCTGATAGAATTCCACATTCTTTCAGATGGTCATCAAATTCATAGCTCAGATATTCACCGCCTCTATCCGACCGCAGTGCCTTAATCTTCTTGCCTAATTGATTCTCTACTTCACTCTGAAATTCCTTGAATTTGTCAAAGGATTCAGACTTATGCTTCATTAGGTAGACATAACCATATCTACTGAAGTCATAAGTGAAAGTGATAAAGTAGCTGAAACCACCTCTAGCATTTGTACTCATTGGTCCACATACATCTGTATGGATTAAACCCAATAGTTCATTTGCTCTTTCTCCAACTTTAGAGAAAGGTTGCTTTGTCATTTTGCCAAGTAAACATGATTCGCATTTACCATAATCCTCTAAGTCAAATGGTTCTAGAATTCCTTCCTTTTGAAGTCTTTCTAAGCGTTTCAAGTTTATATGGCCTAATCGACAATGCCACAGATAGGTGAGATCTGAATCATTCTTTTTAGCCTTTTTGGTATTTATGTTATATACTTGTTTGTCGTGATCTAATAAATAAAGTCCATTGACTAATCTAGCAGATCCATAAAACATCTCTTTAAAATAAAACGAACAACTATTGTCTTTTATTAAAAAGGAAAATCCCTTAGCATCTAAGCAAGAAACTGAAATGATGTTTTTATTAAGACTTGGAACATGGAAACACTCTTCCAGTTCCAAAACTAGCCCGGAGGGCAACGACAAATAATAAGTTCCTACAGCTAATGCAGCAATCCGTGCTCCATTTCCCACTCGTAGGTCGACTTCACCCTTGCTTAACTTTCTACTTCTTCTTAGTCCCTGTGGATTGGAACATAAGTGTGAGCCACAACCTGTATCTAATACCCAAGAAGTTGAATTAGCAAGTATACAGTCTATAACGAAAATACCTGAAGATGGAACGACTGTTCCGTTCTTCTGATCTTCCTTTAGCTTTGGACATTCTCTTTTGTAATGGCCTATTCCATCACAATAAAGACAGCTTGATGTGGACTTGTCCTGCTTTGATTTAGCATTGCCCTTGGACTTTCCACCTTTCTTGAACGGTCTCCTTCTAGCCTTGAGTAAATCTTTGGCTTCACAGTCCAGTATTATTTCAGCCTTTCTGACAAGGTGAACAAATTCTGCAACTGTTTCTTCTCTTGGTTCACTTAGGTATAGTTGCTTGAAGCGACCAAACCCACTGTGTAGTGAATTGAGCAAGATAGAGACTGCCATCCTTTCGCTTATTGGTGTTCCTAGTAGACTTAGGCGATCAAAGTATGAACGCATAAGATCCACATGGAACCTCAGTGGGACGCCTACCCTCTGTTTAGTGCGAAGGAGCTGAACATGTGTTTCTTGGACCTCCATCCTATAACACCTGTTGGGAGAACTAACCTTTAGACCAGACATTGATTCAATCAACTCATGGACGTTCAGGTCCCTATCCTCCGTGCTTCCACGACAGATATCCCTCAGATTCTTGATGAGTGTAAAAGGTTCATAGGCTAAAAACCTTCTAGCCCAATCATCAGGGATATTGTTCAGCATGAGACTCATAACCTTTTTGAGATCCGCATCCCAGGCGTAAAATCTCTCAGGGGTCATGTCTCTGGCATAGTAGCTTGGCATGGGATGTGACAGTACATACTCAAGTCCATTGAGTTTGACTATTTCAACTAGCTTAGCTTCCCATTCAAGAAAATTTGCCAGGTTCAGCTTGACCATAAGCTCAGAACCTATGATGATGTTTTGATTGTTGTTTGCCATATTTAAAACTACAATTGAAAAGAATAAACAAATAAATAACCATTCACAGTTTCTCTTAATAAACTTAAATTCTAGCATACATGCATAATTCAATGTTTATTAAGCATTTTATTCAAGTTATGTGTTCCGGCAGGTGTGAATAAAATGATTCCAAGATCCTAAAATCATTGAAGAACTAAGCACAGTTTGTCGACTTAATCCTAAAACATCTTAGGTAAGCAAAAGCCTTTTGCTAATAGTCTAGAAACTATTCTTGGTTGATAGGTACGTCTAAGAACTTATTAGGTAAACCTATCGATTTTGCCACGACATAAAAGGACTCCTTACTTATATCGTTGAGTTTCACCAAAACTAACATGTACTCACAATTATTTGTGTACCTTGCCCCTTTAGGACCAATAAGTAACACCTCGCTGAGCAAAAACTATTACTAGATTGATGTAAAGGATATCCAAGCAAGTGTATATTTTGGCATGGCACCTTTTAACTCAATTTTTAAGTTTGGAACTTAAGGCTCTTACTATGTTGGTTAGATTTTAAGTGAACTAAAATCCTTAATCATGCAACATAATCAAGCTTTTGATCTCATGCATTTTAAGACATATTTAAAAGCAATAAATAACTTAAAACATGCATAAGATAAATGTGATCTAGTATGGCCCGACTTCATCTTGAAGCTTTAACTTCAAAGTTCGTCTTGAAAATCTCCGTGGGAGGCACCATTTTCTTCAAATAGGATAAGCTATAATTAAAACTAATTACAACTATTTGATGGTACGCAGACCATATTTGAATTGAAAAACAACTTTGGTACTTTAGACCAATTACATTCAAATTAATGGTACGCAGACCATATTTTCTATCCTATTTGGGCCATACTAGTCACTTCATAACCTGCAAAACAGTACATATACAATATATACCATTCACCCATTCATTATCATGAATGGCCCACATAGCTGGTTAGTAAAACACATTATGCATCACGTAAACATTTGCAGCAATTAATCAACGGCACCAATAATCTACCAATTATTCAGTCCTTATTAATTCTAATCAAGTTGTTTTAACCTTAAGGTTTTGTAGACCTAATCAAGAGTTTATGACTAAAAGCGCTCCCACTTAAACCAATAAATTCATATGCTTTACTAATTTTAAACATAAAAATGTATTTCTAGTCTAACCGGAAACATACAAATTTAATTAAAATTTAAAGCTCATATAAATTTATAATTGAATCCAAAAAGTTTAATTTAATTTCAGTCGTATTTAAATTAATTCATGATTTTAATTTTAGTAAAATAATTAGAATAAATAAAATTTATTATAATTACAATATTCAAAATTAAAACCAAGAAAATAATTTAAATTATTAATTTTAAAATTAATTAAAATTACGTAAACTGAAAATTTCAAATTAAAATTTCAAAACGATCTAATCGCAACGCAAACACCTCACGCATCACACGCCCATGGGCCACACGCACACAGCCATCCCTGGCCATGTGCGCGCAGCCCATGCGCTGCGTCGCATAGCTGCTGCTTCTACCCTTCGCAAGCCATCGCGCGAGCTGGTGCTCGATGCGCGCGCGCCAGCGCTCGATGCACGCAAGCATGTGCTCGCTGCGCGCGCTCGCTAGCACTCGCTGCACGCGGGCCAGCGCTCGCCAGCGCATGCTGTGCGCGCTCGCTAGCGCTCGCTTGGTGTGAGCCAGCGCTCGCTGCGCGCGGCATCGACGCTAGGCGCAGCACTCGTGGCACGCGAGCTTGCGCTCGCTGCGCGCGAGGCTGCGCGCGCTTGCGCGGGGCAGTGCGCGTTGTGGCGCAGCTCGCTTGCTGCCCACACGCGACTGTCGTGCCTTGCCTTCGCCCATGCCCATTCGTCCATTGCTCGTAGCCCACGACACAAGGCAGGGCTGCTGCCTTGTGCTCGTGCACCATGCCCTTGCTCATTGCATTCGTGCCGCATGGGCGACGAGCTCCCTTGCTCGTCGTCACATGCCCGCACTATACAACACCCCTTAAGGGTAACACGTAGCGTCCATTGCTTTGTGCGTGCAAGTTATATGAACGAATCGCATAAAATTTAAAAAATTTATATTTAAAATTAATGACAAATTAATAAATAATATTAATTTCATAATTTTAGGGCGAAAAAATCGAAAATTTATTATTCAATTGATTTCCGATTAACATGGATTCAAGTCTAGGTCATAAAAATTTAAAATTTATCATAAATTTACAATTTTTATGGTGGTTTTTAATCATAGGTATCTAATTAAATTATAATTAATTATGAAAATCAAATTAATTCTAAATTATTCTAATTTTCAACAAATTAATCATAATTACAAATTAGATTGCATAATTAACAAGGCTAGGCATTCAAACTTGTTAAACATATACAGTAGGTCAATCAAAAATTCAAGATTTATCAACAAGAACCGCAAATATTTAATTTAACATCTTAAATTTACGAAATTTTGCATTCGAAAAACTAAAACCTTCAAAAAGTCATAGTTAGGATTCGAATTTGAGAATTTTGTCAAAATTTTAGAATGCCTTTTACATGCGGAATTGACACAAAAATCACTCGATTTGGACGAGTAACGAAGAAACTGCCGAAAAACTGCGTACGTATAATTAAATAAACGCAATTTGCAATTAATTAACAATTACGAAAATTAATCACCCCTTTTAATTCTTGCAAATTGTAATATTTAACCATGTTCATGCAATTTAGATTATGAAAATAATAAGAGGCTCGTGATACCACTGTTAGGTTATGATACATATGACAATTCATAAATCATGCGGAAAAACCATTTAGCCAGGAATACATATTATTTACACATAATCATTTAGCATAGTTTAGATGCATACTCTTTGTTGCGTGCCTTCCCTAGCTGCGCCCGAACCGAACAAGAACAAGTCTTTAGGACTCCAAGTGTCGTCCCTCCGTAGATAGTCCACAGCACGTCCGAATCCGCCTTAAGATTGACCAACTAGAATCGCCCTTAAGGTACTAATAATTTCGGCACTTTTAGGCAAGGTATGTGACTGAATTTTTCTCTCAAAAACTCACTTTGAATACTTGAAAACTCGTTATAAATTGTGAACCCAGGCCACATATTTATAGGGGTATGGAAAGAGAATTGGAATCCTACTAGGATACGAATTAATTAAATTAGAATCCTAGTGAAACTCTTATTTAATTAATTTATCTTTTAGGATTAGGAATTTAATCAGTAAACGAATCCTGTACGTTTTAGGTTTCGTATGTGAACACAAACACACACGCACGCACAGCAGCCCACGAGGGGCGCCATGCGCGCGCGCGCCCAGCCCGAGCAACGCAGCCCACGACTGCCGCAGCCTTGGGCGCGCGCTGGGCCTGCCTTGCGGTGGGCCTGGCGCAGCCTTGGGCTGGCGTGTTGTGGCGCGCGTTTCCCTTGCTGGACGTGGGCCTGGCTTCGTGATGGGCCTTCGTCTAGCAAGCTCGTCCGATGCTAATTCGTACGACGCGCTTCCGATTAATTTTCCGATTCCGTAATTCATTTCCGATACGAACAATATTTAACATTTCCGATTCCGGAATTAATTTCCGTATCGAACAAATATTTAATATTTCCGTTTCCGGAATTATTTTCCGATTCCGATAATATTTCCGATTCAGACAATATTTTCGTTTCCGGCAATATTTCCGATTCCGGCAATATTTCTATTTCCGATAATATTTCCCGATACGTACCATGTTTCCGTTTCCGGCAACATCTACGACTTGGATAATATTTATATTTCCGATACGATCCATATTTCCGTTTCCGGCAATATCATCGTTTCCGGAGTATTCATTTCTTGCCTGTGACGATCTCAGCTCCCACTGAAACCAAGATCCGTCGATTCCGAATATCCATAGTTGGAGTATTTAATGCCATTAAATACTTGATCCGTTTACGTACTATTTGTGTGACCCTACGGGTTCAGTCAAGAGTAAGCTGTGGATTAATATCATTAATTCCACCTGAACTGAAGCGGCCTCTAGCTAGGCATTCAGCTCACTTGATCTCACTGAATTATTAACTTGTTAATTAATACTGAACCGCATTTATTAGACTTAACATTGAATGCATACTTGGACCAAGGGCATTATTTCCTTCACGCACTCCGTCTAATACTTTGACCATCGTCTTACTCCAAGACTCAGTCAAAGTGGGGGCTAACTGTAGACACCTACTCTTGTCCCTATTCCCGCAAGGGAAAGGTTCGATGATGAAAGCATAAAAACTCCACTTGACAACGCATCTCCTATAAAATAAACGAATCTCGATTCCCTATTTCATTTCACCCGAAACCTGCTATTTATGGAAACCTGCTAAAAATAGTAACTGCCGTAAAAGGTAGCGTCTATAAGTGGCAAATCATAAAAGATAGAAACCTGTCAGAATTAGGTGTTGCACTCCAACATAAATCCTAAATGAGATAGAAAACCGCGAGAATCCTATTCCTAATAGGATTCGGAAATAAGAGTTACGTATTAATCAAAATCCTAACGAGCCTAGAGTTCGTAACGGGCCCAGACGCATTCCGTCATGAAATTGATACGCGCTAAAAGACTCGAATTAATCTCAAACTCTACGGATTTTAGGAATCCGAATCTGACTAAACAAAGCTGCCCAGACCCTATTTTCAACGCCTGGCTCTGGGCGCCGAAGATTTCGGCGCCCAGGCCTGGGCGCTGAAAGTACCTGGGTACGTCTCTTTTCCTAATTCTTTGCGGATTAGAACTCTGCAATTCTATCTTTCCACGAACTCTTCCCTATAAATAGGCCCCTAGTTTCGACGTGAAACGACACAACAACACATAATATATTCTGAGTATTGATTCTAAACCCCTTGGCCTAAGCCTCTCGCTGCGAAACTGTTCACGCGTTCTGTCGTAATCGATCCATAAATCGAACAGAACGTATCCTGTCCCATAATCGAGATTCGTTAAATAAAAAGGAGAAATAGCAAAGTCAAAGTTGTTAGTTTTCTGAGAACCGTGACGCACCTCTCAAGGGTGCGTCGTGATGTGTCCCTTTTCGATGATTTAACTGCTTTCCTCGCCCTTTTTATGAACTGTTAAACTAACCTAATTTGAATTTTCTATCACGCCTAACAAATATAATATTTTTGGGAAATCGGATTATCATGCTAGGTCCCTTAATGTTATTTAAATCAGATAATCACGATCGAATTAGTATTATATGTTGCATATTGCTAAAATCAATTCAGATTAGTTTAATAGTTAACGCATGTCCCTTCAATTATTTATGCTGAGCTAGTAAGGATATCCTGCCTCTGGAGTTATCGACGAGCGAATTACTCCTCTCGGTAGTTACAGTCCCCCGAACCCTCAATCTCTACCTTGCGGGTGTATATTGAGAGATCCCCACACCAGGGATCACAAGGGAACCTACGGCCGTCGTGGTCAAACATAATTGCACTCCCTTTATGTCACGATAACCGGGTTTTGTCAGTTTTTCTCATTGTCGTTAAAAACTGAATGTCGACTCCTATATTACTAGTCAATTGGGTGTATACTCATAGGAAATCCAATTACACTTGATTGAATAAAAAGAATCGTCACACCCACGAGGGACAAGGTCACGCATTAGCCTCGCGCTTTTTCGACCCCCTCACAGGGAAGGAGGGTGGTTTGTTTGGGCTTGTTAAGGAGTAGCCCAGACAGGCGGTCAACAATATCTTCCTCCGTTGGTTCATAGCCTAAGCCAAAGGGAGTAGATTTGTGGGGTAAAGGATGGAATGTGCATTCCTTCTTCCTTATGCCCAATGGGGTTCCACGGAAATAGCCTTGAGCTAACAACATTCTAGGGATGACTCGGGATGCGTGCGGGTCTAGGAATGCTGGATCATAATCTTCGATGAACTGGATTGTTTCTTCCATTTGAAACCCGTAAAGGTCGTCTGCAGTTTCGGTCGTTCCAACCATAGTACAACTGACGTCGAGAGGAGGGGCACGAATTTCTAGTATTACCCCGTTATGGTTAAGTTTAACCATTTGGTGCAAGGTAGAAGCCACACCTCCTAAGTCATGGAGCCAAGGTCGCCCCAAGAGGAGGTTGAAAGTGGGCTTAATGTCGATTATTTGAAACTCCATGGTGCGTGCCACATGCCCGGTTTGTATGGTAAGGTTGATTTTTCCCAATACAGGCCTTCGGGAGTTATCATAAGCTCGTACCCCTTGCGTGGAGGTTTGGAAGTCATCGTTTCCTAGCCCCAAGCAATGGGCGGTTCGCAATGGGCAAACATTAACCGCCGAACCATTATCTACGAGTGCTAGGGGGATGTTTTGTCCTTTGCATCCAACTACTAGATAGAGGGCTTTATTGTGAGCACCCCCTTCTTTGGGCAAGTCTTTGTCAGTGAAAACTATGGCCTTTTCTCCAGCATCTCTCGTGACGTGGTTAACCAATGAGTCAGGTGTGATATCTGTAGGCACCGAGATGAGGTCAAGTGAGCGAATAAGCTTTTCGTGATGTTCCTTTGAAGTACACATGAGATCCCAGATGGTAATCTCGGCCTTGGTTCTTTTTAGTTGCTTCAAGAGAGGATTTTCAATGACTTTCGCGACGGTGGTGTGCCGTCCATTCTCAGGAGTTTGTCTGACTGGGGTATCGTCCATAGGAGGTGGGCGAATATCCGATTGATATATCCTTCCGGATCGGGTGAGATTGTCGACTTCGGGTTCCTGAGGGGTGGTATCAATGAGAGCATACCAGGGCCAAGTTTCAGTAAAGAGGTCCTGGCCCGATACTTGAGATAGGTAGATATTTTCAGCGTCATCATCCCACACACCGCACACTTCTCTCTCGATTTGATCCACAGGGACCACGACGAGTGGTGCACCTTGTGGTGTAATGTACACCGTAGGGTCAAAGTTCTCATTTTCTGGTTGGTCGAGAGAGATGTGACAAGAGCCGAGTGGGCTCTTGTTGTTGTTGGGTTTGCCAACGTTAGGGAGAGGTATCATGTCCTGGATTGTATTTTTTAGGTTCCAGCAGTTTTCAGTGTCATGTCCATTTCCTTGATGGAATTTGCAATAAGTACCTTCGACCCAATATTTTTTCTTGACAGGAGGGTCACGGGTGGGGCCTATAGGTCTCAACTTTCCTTGATTGGTTAGTCTTTCAAAGGCTTGTACCAAAGTCGACCCGAGTGGGGCAAACCTTCGGTCTCAGACCCATCTTCCAGGACTTCTTCGGGCGGGAGTCTCCTCTACGGCATGGACTTCTTGGGCTTGGGATGTATTGCCCCTGTTGTAGGTATTGCTTTTGTATGCGGGTTTACTTTGTATTGTTTTTGCGAGATCATCCTCGATCTTTATTCCCACATCATAAACTCTTTTGAAAGTGTCAAGTCCCTGGTACCTAAGGTGCTGTCTGTAGGCCGGGTCCAGGTTGTCAATGAATTTTTGGACCAATTCTGTTTCGGGAGGCCTATTGATTAGCTGGGCCGCCTGATCCCTCCATCTAGCAAAGTAGGTTGTGAAACCCTCATTTTTCTTTTGGAAGAGAACTTCCAGCTCGCGCATGGTGACTTGAAAATCCATGTTTGACGAGTATTGCTTGATGAAGACATTGACAAAGTTGTCCCAAGTGGGGATGTAATCCCCCGTAAATTTAGAAACATTATTTATATATTTTAACGTATAGATTATTATGTTTAAATTATAATTTACGGATTTTAGAAATAAATATATAATTAACGTATATTTATTTTATTATATTTTGAATATTTTTAACGATTTACTAAATCAAAATAATTTTAGAATTTTACGTTGAAAAGAAATCGAATTACGAAAATTGATTGAAATTATAAAACGATCTTATTCAGTTTTGGATTTGAATCCTAAAACTAAATTCCTAATTCTAGCCCAATTGACAAAGCCCAAACAATAAAACCCAAAACTTCTCTCATCCCTTCTCTACCTCTAATGCACGTGAAACAAAAAAATGAACAAAGCAAAACCCTCCCACAACTTCACGTGAAAAAGAAAGGAAACAAATCTCCCAAACCCTGCTTCACCATACACGTGAACTCCCAAGCTTTACTCAGCCGCCGGCCGCCGTCACCGCAGACCCTCGCCACCGCAACCACCGCCGGTAATTCCTTCATCTTCCCTTCCCTCTTATTCTTTCCTTATCTCTTTCGTTTTCTTCCCTCACTCTTTGCTTCTGTTGGTTTGAACCAGTGCCTCACGACCGCCCTTGCCGCGACCACCACCTCACGGTCGCCCTTACTGCGTCGCGTCGCCCAGCCACCGTGAAGTGCACGGTAATCTCCACCCTTCTTATCTCAGTCGTTTTCCTTTTCTTTTTCTCATTCGTTTTTCTTCTTTCTCACGTTAATTCATCTTGCCCTCCTCCTCTTTTGGTTTTGAACAGCCGCCGCCGAGCCGTGCAACCAGTCCTTCGCCGCCGCCGAGCAGTTCTTCCGCCGCCGGCCGCACCTCACACCGCCTGCTACCTTCATCATCCCTTCCTTGTTGGTTAATTCTTGAAAACCTAAAGCTAATCTAATTTTAATTATATGTTATTAATTTAATCTATGTTGGATTGAATTAAATTTGTGACTTTTATGACTTATTTATGAATTTCAAATTGTAATATTTCATAATTAAATTATTGATTTTCAGATTTCACAAATTGATTGAAGCGAGATTATGAATTAATTAAAGCGGGAATTTTAAGTTTTAATGGTTTTAAATTATAGTAAGAATGATAAGGAATGATTAAAACTATTATTTTTATACTCTAAGCATGATAATTTGAGCTTAGCAAAGTTTTTAAACGAGTTTATATTGCTGAAATTAAAGTATGATGTGTGCAAAGAATTTTCAACGAATTTCAATCACTAATCCGATAATTATGATGCTAGGAAATTAATTAGTTAAGTTTCGATATTGGAGAATGTTCTAAATACGTTTGGGATGTGTTTAGAGTACGTTAGTGTTGCTGTAAATTGTTAGAAATTGATTGGGGAATTTTATTGGTTGTTTTTAGGCGGACCATTCTTTGTAGGCGACTTTTGAAAGTGTTAAAGTGGCCTACTAGTTATTTATACAAGGTACGTACATACCTGTGTGCTTGGAATGCGTGCTATTTGTTGAAACCATGTTGAAATTGTTGATGAACTTGGTTATGTTGAGATTGTTGATGAACTTGGTTATGTTGAGATTGTTGATGAACTTGGTTATGTTGATATTATTGATGAACATGGTCAGGTTGAAATTGCATGTTTAATACTGTTGGATGGACATAGCATATTGAACCTAGATTGCATTATGAGAATTATAACATGTTAGTATGGATGATTGATACAAACATGTTGGTTAAGAACACTAGATTATTCTATATATGTTGGTTGTTGTTCCTTTTTAGCTTTTCACTACTTTATGAGGGCGGTGGACCTTGTTTAGTAAGTTGATACTTTATACCTATACACAGGGTTGATCATGGTTAAAGGAAAGGTTGGGTAAATTGGAATGAGTCTTGATTGGTGCCTTTGTGATCACTTACTTAATTCCAAGATAAAAACAGTTGTGAATAAATGTGGATTGTATGCCTTATGTATTGTTGAGTCATAACAGAGTCTCAATTTGTAAATCATGTAAAGTGAAACTGAGTAGCAATAGCTTTAGACTGTGCACGTCTAAAGTGGCGGACAAACAGGAGTTGGGGTTCATGGTGGTAGCCCATGGCCTTTTCTGGGACCGGATTGATCACCGTGTTCTATTTTTATTAAAACGTTCCTCGATATCGTAGGTCACTGAGGTTACGGAGTCGCGCCCGTACCTCGTCTTCCTTAGTGAAGACTTCTGGATGGACAACTCGGTCCATTGTCTATTTCAACTAAAATAATATTATTGCTAAAAGTCTAGCCTAGTCTAGTCTGGTCAAGTATGGTCGTCAAACTATCATGTTTTGTGTGCCTTTGTTTGTGTTCATTAGTATCATGTTAGGATTGTTCGTTTAATAGAATCATGTTAGGATTATTATCGATTTAGTATGTAGTACTCAGCTTTGCTGATTACGTGCTTTTGCTTGTGCATGTTGATCATGGCTATGCCTTATTGATCCTGTGATGACCCAATCTTTGGTGAGCAGTCTCTAAGGATCAATAAGCATTGTCCATCTGCAGGTTTGAAGATGTTGCATCATTGGGATCGGGAATAGAGAGCTTGTATTTAGTTTTGATTTGCTAAGTTGACTTGGGTTTGTTTAATTGGACTTTAAACTTGTCGTACTATTTATATTTCCTTATTTTCGTTGGTTGATTTTTGGGACTAAACCTGTAATCGATTATTTATAAACCTAAAGTTAGTTTCATGTTTTTCCGCTGCAAAATTCTGAATAAGCCGTTACGTTTTCACACGGGCGATAATGCCTTGATAATTCTCTACGTTTTATATTAAAAGGTTATTTTAGAAAAGAGAGAATTGTCGGGGTGTTACAAAGTGGTATTTTAGAGCTATAGGTTTTATTGATTTTTCGTGTCTACTTTTTAAATTTTTAGGCGCCTAAACTAGCTAGTTTCCTAAAACGAATTTCCTAGAATTGAGCTTCTACTTATTATATCATTCAAAAATGCGTACTTTTTTTTTTGGGGACCAAATTTATTTTATTTTGTTTGAAAGTATATTAACATTTATTATTTAAGTTCGGAATTAACTTATTTATTCGAAACTTTTCGTTTATGTGAATTAAGTACGTTTTTCTTTATTTTCGAAATTAAATTAAATATATTCGAAAAAAATAAAATAAAAATCTTATTCCTTAAGTATATTTATTCGTTTAATATTTATTCGTTTAATAAATATTTATTCGTTTATTATTTATTCGTTTAATAAAAATTTCTTATTATTTATTCGTTTAAAAAAAAATAAAAAATTATTCGTTTATTATTTATTAGTTTAATAATTTTTTTTAATCGTTCTTGTTTTATTCTTTAAATTCTTCAATGTTTGACCTATTATGATTTATTATGAGAGATGGGTAATATAGGAAAGGGCATATAGGATAGAATTATATGTGCATTAGTAGTTAATTGCCAGCATAAGAAGTTAATTGCTATGTGCATGTGTTAAATGTTTAACTGTTGCATGTAAATGTGCATAGAAATTGTTTGATTCCACCAAACTTATTGTTTTATTGAATTCTGATTATGCTTTGGTTGGGAAATCGTTAGTAAGATCTTAAGTTGTTTGTTTCATGAATAAAACACTTCTTTCCAAGTACACCAACATAGGATCCTTTGAGAAGATCGACGAATACTGAGGATCTAGATTTCAGTTCACAAATTTCCAAGGAAAGAACAGATAGACAAGATGCCTTAAACATTTGAAGTTGTAATAGTTAGTTTGTTCTTAAATGTTTTGGAGAATAAGTAGCAAAGCTACAACAGTTTAAAGTTAAAGCAATAGGAGTTTGAGTTATTCTTTATTCTTTTCAAGGATGTATTAAACCTTTATAGAATTAGCAATAAAGTTAAAGTATTCGTTTCCAATATGAGAATTCCATAATTCGCTCAACAATAGTTTATGTTTATGTCATAGAACCTTTATTTTATTTTGGGACAAATATAGTGTTATGGTTTAGGAAGTGTTATCAACATTTTTTCTTTCGAGGAGTAAAAGTTAGATTATTGATAATCCAAATGATCCAGAGTTCATTTTGGGCACGCGAATGGGAATATTATTACTTATTTGTGGTGATTGAATTTCCATTCATTGATTTTCAAATTGTGTGTCTTTGATGGAGATAATTTTTTTCATGAATGAGTGACGAGGATTAATCTAATATTGTTGTACTTTCTTGAATAAATGTTTGTTGAGGTGATCTCTATGATCAAATCAAATATTTCCTCCGTAGGGAATGAACTATAAGTCATGTACCGAACCTAAGGTAGAGTCATAAATTTCAGGCCGCGTACTAGAATGGAAAACAACCACAGTGAGTTAGCTGCTGCTTTTCGCAAAAACTGACACAGGAAAGAACCGAGTGTCCTGATTCTGCTAGGGACATGTTTGAAAGGTTAGTCAAAGTTAAGTCACCATACTTCAAGGGGGAAACTGATTTTACTTTTTTAGAGAAATAGGTTAGAGAGTTTAAGAAATTGTTTGAGGCGTTGAACTGTCCTTAGAATATGAGAGTGTGTCAAGTTGTCATGTATTTGAAAGATGAAGCTGATTTATAGTGGAGAGAGAATAGAGTTAGGCTTAGCACTGCTGAGAGATTCAATTAGGATTCAATTGTTACTGCCTTAAGGGAAAGTTTTACCCTACCTTTTATGGGAAAGCAAAAAGTTTAGGAATTCATAAACCTTAGTATGGGGAGCATGACCATTGCCGATTACTATAGCAAATTTATAGCACTGTCGTGGTTTGCACCTGAGGTTGTAGCCACAGAGGAGCTAAAGGCTCTGAGGTTTAAGCAAGGTTTGAGTGAGGAGATCCAATTAGGATTAGGTGGGGAAACCTTTACATCTTTGGATATTGTGTATGGGAAAGCTACTCATATTTATGGTTTGTAGTCTAGAAGGGACAAGAAAAATATTGTTCTTGGGGAAAAAAAAAAGAAAAGAGTTTAATGCTGGGGAAAACCAAGGGAATTTCAAGAGGAATATGAATGAAAATGGGAATGGGAATGGATATGAAAACTTTTAAGGAAGGAACAAACAGGGGCACAACAATAGGAACCAATCTGAGAGAGTGTATCACTGTAAGATGTGCAATAACAACCATCCTGGTAGGAATTGTAAGGGAGAATTAATGAACTGTAACTATTGTCAGAAAAAGGGGAATAGGAAGTACGAGTTCTTTACTAAGCAGAAAAAGGAACAAAATGGTAATGAGAGTGGTAACCAGGTGAAGTCGGGATTTAAACCAGTCAGGAAATTAGAGTTCGAAGCCTATAGGGTCGCAAGACAGCCAAGGAAACCTCCATAAGTCTGCTAATTAGAATAACAACCATAACAAGGCCCCGGGTAAACTGTATGTGATAAGTCAAAATGAAGCTGAACGACCTGTTGACTTAGTTTCTGTTACCTTCCTATTAACTCCGTGCTAGTTAGAAAGTTATTTGATTCAGGGAAAGCTTATTCTTTTGTTTGTCACCTCTTATTAAGAGTCCGAAGTTAGTAGATTTTGAGGTGATTGATTTACCCATT
Organism: Spinacia oleracea; assembly: GCF_020520425.1. Taxonomy (NCBI): domain Eukaryota; kingdom Viridiplantae; phylum Streptophyta; class Magnoliopsida; order Caryophyllales; family Amaranthaceae; genus Spinacia; species Spinacia oleracea. The sequence goes on along the minus strand of NC_079489.1, from coordinate 53,765,723 downwards.
AGTATTCCTACTGTTGTAACCATAAGGTGTACCAAATTGTTTAAGAACTTGCCTTGTAAACTATTTTTCGGTTGTGTGAGCTAGATTTGAGTTAAGAAGTCGGAATGAAGATCGAGGATGTTGCCATTGTGAGTGGATTCATTGATGTGTTTCCGAGTGAAATTGCAAGTATGTTACCAGCTAGAGCATTTGAGTTCACTATAGAGTTAAATCCTAAAACGACACCTATAAATGATCTAATTAGGACACAATTGCAAGAGTTGTTTCGTTAAGGAGTATATTAGGCCTAGTGCGTCACCGTGGGGAGCTCCTGTGTTGTTTATTAAGGAGAAAGATAAGAGTATGGAATTATGCATCGAATTTAGGGAACTAAACACCATCAAGAACAAGTACCCTTTGCCTAGGATAGATGACATGTTGGATAAATTGAATTGGGCGAGTGTGTTCTCGAAGACTGATTTGTGTTTGAAGTACCACCAATTGAGAATAGCTGTTAAGGGCCTAAGACCTCATTAGGATTCGTATTGTCATTATGGGTTTAGAATAACGTCTTTTGGGTTAACCAATGCACCCGCATTAATTATGGATTTGATGAATGAGATTTTCTACGAATTCCGAATTAAGTTCGTTATTGTGTTACTGATGATATCCTAATTTATTCAAGGAATGAGAAAGAGCATGACAAACACTTGAGGATTATTTGGAGACGCTTAGAAAGAATCTAGTTTTATTAAATGAAGTATACAAATCTTGAAGTCATAGGTGTATAAGTGACACCGACGGAAAAGTGAAGGATTGAATTGATTGAAAACTACGTTACATAAGGGAATAAATCTAAGAGAAGATTTGAGTGGTCCAGGATTGTTTGAAATCAATTGTTGTCTTGAAAATATGGGAATGTATGAATTGGTGAAAGTGCTAAGAGTTAAGCCCAAGAGTTATACATCCATGAAAGGCGTAATGAGGTTCACTAGAAAGGGAAAGCTGAGTATAAGGAGTTTCTGTAGATCATACTAAGAATCAAGCTGTGAGTGAGTGACCTAATCCAAAGGAACGTGTCTGATATCTGAAGTTTCCTAGGCCTAGCTGACTATTATAGGGGGTTTGTGAAAGACTTTTCGAACAAAGAAAAACCAATGACCAACTTGATGAAAAAGGAATCGAAATTCGAGTGGAGTGAGAAATGTGAGAAAGCTTTCTAGATTTTAAAAGAGAGTTTGATCTCCGCACCTGTCGTCTTGACAATTGAAACCTCATGAAATCAATTACCCTACCCATTACCTAGAGTCAGTTGTTATTGTGTTCACTTTGAATGATTTGGAGACATCATCTTTATGGGGCAACATTTGAGATCCTTACCAACCATAAAGTCTGAAACTTTGGCAAAAAGGTCTAGTGAATCTTGGGGACGCATTGAAAATCAGTACTGCTTTCCACCCTGCGATCGATGGACAAACTGAGATTACTAACGAAAAATACGTTGAGAGCCCGTGTTATTGACTTTAAGGGTAATTGGAAAGACCATCTAGATTCGATTGAATTTCTTGCAACAATAATTACTATGTGAGCTTTAAGATAGCACCTATTGAGGCATTGTGTGGAAAGAAGTGTAGAAATCCCACTTGCTACGATTTTAGTGAAAATATATTATTGGGGAGATGATTCGATGAAGTATAAATATCCAAAGTTATTCCCTGAGATGAGTTACGAGGGCGTAACTCGTTTTCTTTAAGGGGGGTAGAATGCGATAGAAATTCGCGCTTTTTACCTATTTTTATGGTATTTTTATGCATTTTTATGCTTATTTTAGAAAATTATGCACGTTGATGCAAGTAATTAGATTCTCTGCATAAGAAAAGCGTGTTCATGAGTAACACAAGTAACTCTAAGTTGGCAAAAGAGTGCACATGAGTGGCACAAAGTACTTCTCCAGCAAGAATAAGTTGAAAAGTTTGGAAAAATATGTGAATTTCCATGTCAAGTTTCGGGACGAAACTTCTTTTAAGAGGGGTAGATTGTAATCCCCCGTAAATTTAGAAACATTATTTATATATTTTAACGTATAGATTATTATGTTTAAATTAGAATTTACGGATTTTAGAAATAAATATATAATTAACGTATATTTATTTTATTATATTTTGAATATTTTTAACGATTTACTAAATCAAAATAATTTTAGAATTTTACGTTGAAAAGAAATCGAATTACGAAAATTGATTGAAATTATAAAACGATCTTATTCAGTTTTGGATTTGAATCCTAAAACTAAATTCCTAATTCTAGCCCAATTGACAAAGCCCAAACAATAAAACCCAAAACTTCTCTCATCCCTTCTCTACCTCTAATGCACGTGAAACAAAAAAATGAACAAAGCAAAACCCTCCCACAACTTCACGTGAAAAAGAAAGGAAATAAATCTCCCAAACCCTGCTTCACCATACACGTGAACTCCCAAGCTTTACTCAGCCGCCGGCCGCCGTCACCGCAGACCCTCGCCACCGCAACCACCGCCGGTAATTCCTTCATCTTCCCTTCCCTCTTATTCTTTCCTTATCTCTTTCGTTTTCTTCCCTCACTCTTTGCTTCTGTTGGTTTGAACCAGTGCCTCACGACCGCCCTTGCCGCGACCACCACCTCACGGCCGCCCTTAACGCGTCGCGTCGCCCAGCCACCGTGAAGTGCACGGTAATCTCCACCCTTCTTATCTCAGTCGTTTTCCTTTTCTTTTTCTCATTCGTTTTCTTCTTTCTCACGTTAATTCATCTTGCCCTCCTCCTCTTTTGGTTTTGAACAGCCGCCGCCGAGCCGTGCAACCAGTCCTTCGCCGCCGCCGAGCAGTTCTTCCGCCGCCGGCCGCACCTCACACCGCCTGCTACCTTCATCATCCCTTCCTTGTTGGTTAATTCTTGAAAACCTAAAGCTAATCTAATTTTAATTATATGTTATTAATTTAATCTATGTTGGATTGAATTAAATTTGTGACTTTTATGACTTATTTATGAATTTCAAATTGTAATATTTCATAATTAAATTATTGATTTTCAGATTTCACAAATTGATTGAAGCGAGATTATGAATTAATTAAAGCGGGAATTTTAAGTTTTAATGGTTTTAAATTATAGTAAGAATGATAAGGAATGATTAAAACTATTATTTTTATACTCTAAGCATGATAATTTGAGCTTGGCAAAGTTTTTAAACGAGTTTATATTGCTGAAATTAAAGTATGATGTGTGCAAAGAATTTTCAACGAATTTCAATCAATAATCCGATAATTATGATGCTAGGAAATTAATTAGTTAAGTTTCGATATTGGAGAATGTTCTAAATACGTTTGGGATGTGTTTAGAGTACGTTAGTGTTGCTGTAAATTGTTAGAAATTGATTGGGGAATTTTATTGGTTGTTTTTAGGCGGAGCATTCTTTGTAGGCGACTTTTGAAAGTGTTAAAGTGGCCTACTAGTTGTTTATACAAGGTACGTACATACCTGTGTGCTTGGAATGCGTGCTATTTGTTGAAACCATGTTGAAATTGTTGATGAACTTGGTTATGTTGAGATTGTTGATGAACTTGGTTATGTTGATATTATTGATGAACATGGTCAGGTTGAAATTGCATGTTTAATACTGTTGGATGGACATAGCATATTGAACCTAGATTACATTATGAGAATTATAACATGTTAGTATGGATGATTGATACAAACATGTTGGTTGGGAACACTAGATTATTCTATATATGTTGGTTGTTGTTCCTTTTTAGCTTTTCACTACTTTATGAGGGCGGTGGACCTTGTTTAGTAAGTTGAAACTTTATACCCATACACAGGGTTGATCATGGTTAAAGGAAAGGTTGGGTAAATTGGAATGAGTCTTGATTGGTGCCTTTGTGATCACTTACTTAATTCCAAGATAAAAACAGTTGTGAATAAATGTGGATTGTATGCCTTATGTATTGTTGAGTCATAACAGAGTCTCAATTTGTAAATCATGTAATGTGAAACTGAGTAGCAATAGCTTTAGACTGTGCACGTCTAAAGTGGCGGACAAACAGGAGTTGGGGTTCATGGTGGTAGCCCATGGCCTTTTCTGGGACCGGATTGATCACCGTGTTCTATTTTTATTAAAACGTTCCTCGATATCGTAGGTCACTAAGGTTACAGAGTCGCGCCCGTACCTCGTCTTCCTTAGTGAAGACTTCTGGATGGACAACTCGGTCCATTATCTATTTCAACTAAAATAATATTATTGCTAAAAGTGTAGCCTAGTCTAGTCTGGTCAAGTATGGTCGTCAAACTTTCATGTTTTGTCTGCCTTTGTTTGTGTTCATTAGTATCATGTTAGGATTGTTTGTTTAATAGAATCATGTTAGGATTATTATCAATTTAGTATGTAGTACTCAGCTTTGCTGATTACGTGCTTTTGCTTGTGCATGTTGATCATGGTTATGCCTTATTGATCTTGTGATGACCCAATCTTTGGTGAGCAGTCTCTAAGGATCAATAAGCATTGTCCATCTGCAGGTTTGAAGATGTTGCATCATTGGGATCGGGAATAGAGAGCTTGTATTTAGTTTTGATTTGCTAAGTTGACTTGGGTTTGTTTAATTGGACTTTAAACTTGTCGTACTATTTATATTTCCTTATTTTCGTTGGTTGATTTTTGGGACTAAACCTGTAATCGATTATTTATAAACCTAAAGTTAGTTTCATGTTTTTCCGCTGCAAAATTCTGAATAAGCCGTTACGTTTTCACACGGGCGATAATGCCTTGATAATTCTCTACGTTTTATATTAAAAGGTTATTTTAGAAAAGAGAGAATTATCGGGGTGTTACAGGGGAAGAG